>NC_141325.1:22779040-23169040 GCF_037954235.1 Aulostomus chinensis
CCATCACAGAGCCAACACATATAGACAAACAACCATTCACACTCACAGTCACTCCTACGGTCAATTTAGAGTATCAATCAGCCTAGTCCCCAATTGCATGTCTTTGGATGGTGGGAAGAAGCTGGAGTAATTGGAGAGAACCTACACAGGCACAGAGAAAACATGCAAACTCCACACAGAAAGATCCCGTACTGGCGCCAGGGCTCAAACCTGGAACATTCTTGCTGTGAGGCGACAGTGCTAACCACTGCACCACTGTGCCACCCTGTTAACAGACCATTGCTAAGTAAATGTCAACAAAAGGAAAGAAGGGCTAAGTTTTATGGTCGAAAAGATTTGCAAGAGTCACAACTTCAGCGCAAAAGTAAAAAAAAACAAATCACGGATTGCATTACTAACTTTAATGCTTTTGCTTTGAACAGTCTGCACACAAAAATCCCAATAAATCTCAACTGCATTCAAATCTCTGTCAAAATAAAGCAGAAATGGCTAGAAACAAGCAAGAAACAAGAGTACAGATTCGTACACTGAGGCAAGAAGGATACACTGAGAGAGAAATTGCAAAACGCCTATGGTGTCCAATGAAGGAATTCACTACACTCTGAAGAGACTAGATAGAAACTGGAAGTTATGAAGATAGAAAAACACCTGGAAGAAAGACGGTTACTTCAGAAGCAGAGGATTTTATCATATTATTGTCACCAGTAAGAGAGATAGGTGAAAAACAGCACCACAAATAAGGGAAGAAATCAATATGACAAGGCCAAAACCCCTATCTCTGTGAAAAGATGTTTGAAAAAGGCTGGTCTGAGGGGTTGTGTATCTGCAAAAAAAACAAAAACAAAAACTACTTCATCGACAGAAGAAGAAAAAGAGAAATGAGTGGGCAAAAGCTCACAAAAATTGGACCTATGACGACTGGGAACAGTTCTCTGGACCAATGAAAGCAAGTTTGAACTATTTGGTTCTAAATGCAGAGTCTATGTCCGCAGACAAACTGGTAAACATCTTAAAGCTCCATGTGTAACACCCACAATAAAGCATGGAGGTGGTTGTGCCATGGTATGGGGATGTTTTGCAGGTGATAGAGTAGGCGATTTGTTTGAAGAAAAAGGTTTTATGAAGAAGGAGCAGTACCACTCTATCCTCCAACATCATTCAGTTCCATCTGGACAAAAACTTGTGGGTTAAAAGTTTGTTTTTCAGCAAGACAATGAGCCAAAGCATTCTGCCAAGCTCTGTCAGGGTTACTTAGACAAAAAAGAAGAGGAATGTGTTCTTCAAAAGATGGATTGGCTCCCTCACTCTCCAGACCTCTCTCCGATTGAGCTTGTGTGGTATGAATTGGATCAGTCAGAAAAGTGCGTCCCACAAGTCAGCAGTCTCTTATTGATGAACTTAAGAATGCTTGGAATGCAATTCCTGGCACCTTGAAAAACTTGTGGAACGAATGCCTTGTGTATGTCACGCTGGAGTTAAAGCCACAAGAGGTTACTTTGAAGAGAGCAAAGTCGAAGCAAAAAAAACTCAAATACTTGATAACTGTAGTAAAAATGTCTTATTATGCTTTACATTACAATCATGATTATTTTTTTGCAAGGTATACCAGTAAAACTATGATTTTTTTTGTGCAAGTTTGATGTTGCTTCCAAACTTTTAGCTTATAGTGCACTTCATTTTCGAAAAGTAGTTACTGTTATTCAAACCTAACCCTGACAGAAGTGTGTATATTACCCCAAACCATGATTTTCCCTAATCTTAATCATGCCATGAACACACATTAACCACTGCGTTGATCATCATAAACCCATATACTGTAGACTGTTTTAGAAAGCTCTGTGAGCTGTTTCTCTCTTGTAGGAGGCACGTATCCTGTCATAATGTGCATCTGAAGCAGGTAGACCTGCTTGCAGTTCGACAATAGAGTGGGTAACAGAAATTCTGAAGTACAATATTCTGGCAACATGAAAGTTAAATGCTGTTTATTTGCCTATGTACCATGAAACAAAGCCAGTAAAACTCCACAAACCTTCCCTTTAATAAATCATTCCTCTAAATCATGGTTGACACTGACACAAACACTTTTGACTCATCTAGTACTCAGGTCAATGTTATCTGATGGAATTCATCATTGTCAAGGTAATTCAAATAACTGACCCCCCCATCTCAAAAAGGAACTTATGACATAAACTCGCCTCTTCATTTACTCTGCTAATATACAGCTCGGCAAAACAAAAAAAATCACTGCTAACTACATGCCTCAGAATACAGATGAAACTTCAAGTGATTTAAGGATTATAGCCAATAATGCCGCACACACTGCGGTGCTGTCCCCCCCAGTTCTTCAAGTATAAACACATTGCAGTGCCAGTATTATAAGATAAAGTTCAAGTTTGCTTAGTGAAGGTTGCTTGACTGAAAACTATCAATGTCATCATGTCTAATTTCCTGGTCACATCTGTTAGCATCTTTTTCCTATCTTGTGAGTCAGCAGTATTGTACACAGCACGTACAGTGTGTTGAGTCTGGCGTTAGCCCCTGAACCTGAATAATGAAAGGAATTGCAGGCTACAGTGTGTTGACTTCTCTCTTTTTCATGTCCTGCATCACTCTTATCATCTTGAATAACAGACCACAAGAAGACAAGCAGATGTCACACAATACATTTCTGACAGACTTCTACCACATCAGGTTCAAAGGCTCAACCCTTCACTCATTTGTGTGACTTTCCAATTGCAGACATCATAAGTGTGAGATACAATCTGCTTTTAAGCCACTGAAATGAGAAGCTGAGCATCAGATTTGAGTTGTGTATGTGGGCAGCAGAGACTCACCTGTATGACAGGTGCCAGTGGAGGTGGAGTTGGAGCAAGGACACGTTACACAGGCTTCGGTCGGGGCAGTGGCAGGGCTGCGGTAGTAACCAGGCTTGCACTCCTCACAATTGGATCCCTGGGTGTTGCCCTCACAGTTCACGCAAACTCCTGGGAGACAAATGGCAGGTTAAATAGTCTACAGGTTGTTTCCTGGATACTTCCATTAACAGAGGAATTTTGAAGTCTTCCTAATTCATAGGTTATCACAATAGCATTCTACTAATATGCTTTTTGGAAGTTTGTGGACTTCTTTTTTCAGTTTCCTCCAACTGAACCAAGCATTTCATACTGAAAAAGAGAGGAATCAATGCCAATTAGATGACTGTATATGGAAAGTCTGTCAGGGGAGAGCACAGCCATGATGAAAATGAGAAGGAAGCAAACTGTTTAGCTTGACATGAGGAAGCAGAGTAGACAAGGTGCAAATGATACCTCCTCCTAATGAATTAAACGCAAATGGATTTATTTATTTTCTTTACATTAAAAATACTTTCGATCAAAAGAATAGGATAACGGCGGCACGGTAGTGCAGTGGTTCGCACTGTCACGTCACAGCAAGAAGGTTCTGGGTTCGAGTCCCAGGTCAGGCTCAGGATCTGTCAGTGTAGAGTCTGCATGTTCTCCCTGTTCCTGTGTGGGTTCTCTCTGGTACTCCAGCTTCCTCCCACAGTCCAAAGACATCAAATGAGGATGAGGCTGATTGATACTCTAAATTGACTGTAGGTATGAATGTGAGTGTGAATGGTTGTCTGTCTGTATGTGTTGGCCCTGCGATGGACTGGTGACCTGTCCAGGGTGAACCCCGCCTCTCACCAGTAGATGCTGGGATAGGCTCCAGCCCCCCCACCCGCGACCCTTAACAGGAATAGGCGGAAGAAAATGGATGGATGGATGGAATAGGATAACAATTATATGTGTGAAAATGATTTCAATTTCATTTTACACATTACAAAGTCTGCTATGTTTACCAATTCATAATTATTGTGAATTGTTACAATGAGTTTGATTACGTAATATTCTTGACACAATTTCTGCAAGAGTGTACTGATGTAGTAGACAAAATGAGGTAATTAATCATGATTTCACTCTCAAAACTCACTTATTTCATTTCTTGCACTGCTGTCCTGCTGCCTTTTATCCAACAATATGTTTTTCCATCCATCCAACCATTCATCCACTACCACTTATCCTGTTAAGGGTTGTGTGTGTGTGTGTGTGTGGGGGGGGGGGGGGGGGGCTGCAGCCTTTGGGTGAGAGGCAGGGTTCACCCTGGATGGGTCCAATATGTTTTTACCCTCTGAAAAAAATGATTATTACACTTTTTGTAAAATGTGTGTATTTCATTTATCCTCCAGACAACACGTGCAATAACTTGCTGAGGTGCTGACCATGATGAAGGTGCAAGCCTGTGGATAGACAGATAATGGATAGGCACTCACACTCTTAGCCATGTTTAAATAATGATTTATTAAATTATGAAGTGAGAGTTCAGCCCCAGCAGGTCAAGAAGAAATGGACCAATAAGTATGTAGATGTGGGTCACGAGTTGACCACTTATTCCGATGTGGAATTCAACGTTCGAATCCCAGAGACACTGATTTGCACGGGACCCATATTATCACATGGACCCTGTGTTTTGTGAAATATTGTACTTGTACGAAACAAATGTGCCCAATTCCAGAATGGGTGTGTAGTGTCTAAAATATTGTGCATAACAAAGACTTCACACATTAAAATAAGGTGTGCAGACAAGGTGGCCAGCAGCTGCCGATTCTGCTAATGTTCCTCCCACCACAGAAATAATGTTAAGTCCTGCCATTGAGAGGAACCACTTTTCTCTTCATGCCAACCAATGACAGCTGTGTACAAGAGCAGACTGACAAACCAATGAGAAGACTACAGATGTGAACATTGTGATACAAATACTTGAACTGAAGTGCCAGAAAAAGGGGGGGGGGGGTGCAGCTTTTAGCTCTTAAAAACTGCTTTTTTGGTGAAAGACCCATATTGAGGCTTGGTATTGCACACTCATACGCCCATATGCCCTTTGCACTGCAAACATTTTGACTTCTTGTCCACTCTAGCCTACTACTAAATGCTGCTGCGGCAGTAAAACAGTGGCTAAATAGTGCAGAGAAGAGCTGTGTTATTACATTTTTCAACCACATTCAAGTTAGCAGTTGTCTTACTGGTACTGTAAGTCTCTTGTGTGAGACCTACTGAAAATCAGATGCTGAAATAAAAGACTTTGAGAAATTCTTCTCACTCATTTGCCACAGACTTACCAGTATCATGCTGTTTGTAGTGGAGCCTGTCTGAGGTTGAGTTGGTTGTTATGCCTTCATAATCAGGAGGAGAGGTTACGCAGACATGACTAAACCTGTTGACAGGCTGCCCGGCTTGCTTCTCTGCATAAAAGTGGTTTCAGCGTTCGAGCTGCGGAGAAGACTGTAAGCTCCTTTTCAAAATGTGTATTAACCCAGAGAAGCTACTAATAGGTGAAATGAGCAGGGGAATTAACTACAGTAAGCTCTGCACATGAGAGGTTTAATTATTAGTTGAAGTACAAATTGGAGGTCAGTGATAAGGATTTGCTGCATTCAGATAGATTTTTGTTACTTCAGGTGAAATGAGACCAAACTCAAGCTTATACTTGTTATGTTATATTAAAGGAACATGAATTTATACCTTCCCCTTTCAACACATGCTGTCTTTAGTACTTTTTTTAACATTCCATCTATCCATTTTCTATACTGCTTAACTGTTAAGTGGTCCCGGGGGGTGGGGGGGACTGCAGCCTATCCCAGCTGACATTGGCAGAGAGGCAGGATGGGTGGGTTGGATGGGTTGCCTGTCTGTCGAAGGGCCATCAGGAGCAATTAGGGGTTCAGTATCTTGACCATGACACTTTGACATGGTCACCTGGGGAAGTGAGGATCAACCCAGCGACCCTTTGGTTGCTAGATGGCCACAGTACCATTGAGCCATGCCGCCCCCTTTTTAACTTTTTAAAAATCCCCATTTGATATTAACAGGTAAAAACAAATCACAGAATGCCTGTTCCACACTGTCTAAACAGATTTTGGGTGTGAACTTAGATCATCCATGTATTTAGTCTCTGGATACTATTTAAGAAGACAACAATGGCCCAGTATGGAAATTGTCTGCCTCAGTCCTGTTGAAAATGCCAAGTCTCTGTCATGTTTATCTGAAGTACACAGTGTTTGGGGTACTGTATTATTTGCATTTGAACAATGTGTTCTTGTGCAAGTGACCCTGGGGACCTGAGGCCAGGATCAGTCTTTGTAGGGAGCTGTCAAACCTGAGCTATGTTAATCCACTGCACTGTGACCGCTGGGCCCAGGCAAGGCTACAGTGCTCCATCTGCCCCTGCATTATAACAGCAAGACATATGGTCTCTAAAACTAGCTCCCCAACACCCTCATTACCCTGTCCCCCCTCTCCACCTTTCCTCCTTTTCAAGCCTGTCACTTACTGGAGTTATCTCTAAGCCTGACTGCCGGCGGGTGAGCAGCAATCCCCTCCTTTTTCAACGTGATGGAGGACACAGAGAAGGATAAACCCAACTAAACTATCCAGAGTCGTCCAGCTGGATCCTTAGATCGCTTACCGTTTGCTTCTGATTCAGCAGCTTTCTTGGTCCAGTATGATACTGCTTAGCTACCAAATACTTCACTTGCAATTCCACAGCTAATATTTATTTTAGAGAAAGTGGAGTGGTATGTGTAGTGAAGTCTCTAATTAAACAGAGCAGACAATCATCCATGTATCGTGCTGAGGTGTTAAACGGCACAAAGCCTAAGAGTCAATTTTATGGGGAACTTAAAACCCCTTTTTTTCCTTTTTTTGCAAAGACTGTACCATTAACTGACTGCTCCATTGTCCATTCACAGAGTGACAGCATGATGAATACAGCTGCTCTTTTTATTTGAGCAGGGCTGCCAAATTTTGGCCAACAATATGTAACCCCATCCCCCTTTTTCAGACCAGGTGAGTGTTATACTTCTAGACCAAAACAGATTAAATGTGTGCAATAAAACCCTTTCAGTCATAGATGTAAAGAAATAAATTTACCACATGAATGCATCAATTCAGCAGAGGAGGTTTTTTTTTCTCCTCCACCTGCTTAGAACTGCTTCCCCTGTTTTATAGTCTAGAACACAAAAACATCAAGGAAATTCCCACTGCTGGGTGATAATCCATGTACTGATACTTTTGCCATCAGTGATTAACGGAAAATGGAAGACTTTATTGTTTTTAAGCTAACGTCATTAGAAAATTATTTTCTTGCAGTGGAAGCTTCTATGAGTAGAATGCAATTCATGGCAGGCAGGCAGGCAGAACCAGGGAGAACACCTGTATGTATCAGAGCCAGGGCAGCTAATAAGACGTGTGTGTACTTTAACAATAAATATTACAGTGAATTTGGAGATAACTGCCCATCCTGCCCATATTTGACTATGGTGACACCATGTACAGGATGGCATCTCAATACACCCTTAGCAAATTGGACACTCTCCACCATTCTGCCATCCATTTTTGCCACAGGCACACCATTCACTATTCACCTCTGCAACCCCTATAACCTGGTAGACTGGACATCACTCCACACCAGATGGCTCCACCACTGGCTTCAGCTCATTTACAAAACCATACTTGGTATAACACTTCTCCACCTCTCTACCCTCCTGCACTTCTCCCACTCTGCCCTCAACCTAAGGCCCAGTAAACTCATTAAATTCTCCATCCCCAAAGCCAGCACTGTCTTTGGACACAGCGCTTACTGGTTTGATGCAGGTAATGACTGCAACATTTTACACAACACCCTCAAACTCACTGTCCTCTCTTTGCTCACTGTCGTTAAACAAAACCGGCAACAAATTACAGTTGACTCTTGCACCCGTTGAATAGGCCTATTTGGCAAGTCCCAATATTTTTACTGTTTTATTGTAATGTATTTATTTATTAATTGTTTGTTATTCTACAATCTATATAACCTTGTTTTTACTTTTAGCACCCCCCACCCCCCCAAAAGAGCCAATGCTCTTTGGTTTGGCTGCATTTGTAAATAAGAATTTGTTCTCAATTGCTTGCTAAATACATTTAAATAAAAATATATACTCACACTGATGACATGCAGATAATATCGTGCATTCCTGCTATCTACTGAGGTATCTGACTCTATAGCTGCTAAATGCACCATATGTCCACCAGCTGGTCACTATGTGTGCTGCCTGCTGTGGTTGAAACCACACACTAGAGCAGTGACAGTCAACTAGAACAGTGATGCTGCGGCCAAATCTAAAGCTGAGTGTCTTTTCTTGACAGGTTATTAAACCAACGAAGGTATGGCACTCCACTGACAACTGATGCTGACAATCCATAAGAGGAACAAATGTTTTACTCAGAGGAATAGAAAATTGAAGCTTTTAAGTTGTGAATTGAGTAAATGTGACTGCATTTAGAATTTGTCTATTTCATGTGTCTAGCAACAACACTGCATAAAATCCCTGTGTCAGATGTGAACGACAGTAAAATATTTTAAAGTTTGTCCAACATGAGAAAAGAAAACTGTCTGTGAAATGATGTGCAGAGTTATGTTGTGTTCAGACCAAATGTGAAGTTAATTTTTCATAACTAAATATGTGTATGTGTCAGTCATTTATTCATGCAAGCTGAGAGATGTTTAACTGGGTTAAGAAATGTGTGTGGCACCCAAATGAACTTAATTTACAAAACAATCATTTTAAATGTTGCTGGGTGTAGTTGTATCAAACTTATCTATATTGATATGGAGATGTCTGTGAAATTCAGTGTCTCTGCAAAAAAAAAATCAAATAAAAAAAAAAATCAAAGAATGCTTCTGTGTATTTGCGCTCCTTGTAGGAGCAATACACAAAAGTAGTGTTGAGAGGAACACAAGGCAAAACAAGAAATTTGTCTGAAAACCATTGGGTGTCACCAGACTCACCGGACTGTGGATGGCAGTAGTTGGTGTGGTTGTGACACTGGCAGGGCCGGCAGCCAGTGCTGCTGAAGTGGAAGAAACCTGGGTGGCACTCATCACACTTTGGTCCATACACTCCTGTCTTGCACACACATATCCCTGAGCTGGAGGGACAAGAGAGAACATCAAATCAATTTGAGAACAGTCACACAGTCAACAAAATTATTTCATTAACAAAATAGAAGACCAGTGTATGAGACCACACTGAATTGTGTGTGTCTGAGCTCTTCAGTGTTTTTGGAGAGTAGTTTTAATATCAGATGTGCAGGATTCCACTTGACTACCTGAAGTTTCTCCTTCTTGTAAAGTGTCGTGACATAACTTTTGTTGTGATTTGGTACTCTACAAATAAAACTGACTTGACTGTTCATCTAGCATTGAACTCTGTGCGATCCACCCTGTAAGTAAAGCTGTCTATGCTATATGATTCTTGCCATACAGTGTTTTCAGTTTTATTTGGTTTGGATTTGTGACTTGAGATTTGTGCTGTCATTTGAACTGGAGGATAATGTAATTTTTTTCATATTGGAAATTAAAAAAAACACCCCACACCTGACATAACTGATGTCACTGCGCATTTCAAAAGTCACTGTTGCAGTATTCATGAGGAGATTTCTGCTTCAGAAAAATATCCACTTTACTGCCTCAGGGCAGTGATGTGAGGGCAGCAGGAGCAATACGGGGTTCAGTACATTGCTCAAAGATGCTTGGACATTGTCTCTTGGGTAGCTGGGGATCAAAACAGTAACCCTGTGATTACTAAATGGACACTCTACCACCTGAGCCATTCTTCCCCTAATCAATAAATATGATTTTAGTAGTTTCAGGCAGCTTGGTGAATCCAAGACCCCCCAAAAATCAACTATGTAGACACAAAAAAGTAGATTCCCACATGTACATGCGTCACTCACTCAAATCGTTGCAGAAGCTCTTTTATATTTCATCATTAGTTTTCTAACAATTTTAAACTATCATGCAAAAAGTAGCATAACTGACAGGAAACTATGTGTGGAGTAATAAGAGTGATAATATTAAATATTTCTATAGTATATCTTTTGGGTGTTGCGGTTTGTACAGAGAGCTGCATTGTAGAGACCAATGTTATCTTGTCAAAATGGAAGACAGCTAATTTGGAAGAAAAGAGAGTTTTAGCTCCAGTAGGACTCCATGATATATACAAGCAGAAAATGGAAAATTTACAATATGTACTATTCTGATAATGAAATTACAGCTGATAATCAGTGCTGATACGTGGCATTAACTGACCATTACCCATGACATCAAACTGCTGCACCTTGATGTCGCGCTGAAGAGCAAAACATGAAAATGCTGCTGTGGACTTTTTTCATGTGTCAGGTTGTCATTGCAACCTAATGGTAATCTAAAGATAATCTTTATTACTCCAAAGTTTAAGGGCTATATGGGACCCACAATTACCACAGCGTCTACCAGGGCTGAATGGCTCTAAATCATCCACAACACACACACACACACACACACACACACACACACACACACACACACACACTTTGATCAAGTGGGTAACTGTGCTGTTGTAGCCCCAAAACTGTTAACTGTAATTTTGATGGGTACCAAACAGTTCCAGACCAAAGGTGCAGTCCCTCTGTTTGCTCATTCACCCTGCATTCACCCTGGTTTGCATGTGGTCTGGGAAAACCAGAAAAACCAGGACTGATTTCCAGGGTTTTGACTTGCCAATGGATGCACATATTAAGAGTTTGTATAAATTGAATATTAGAGTATTAAACTGCATCTAGACTTAGATAGAGGAGTACATTTAAAGTAATTGGTCCAAAGGCATTGAATACATTTGTTGCACGACGATTCACACATTACCATTCAGTATCACCCCAAATAAACTTGACTGGCTTCGTTTTATACAAGGGAATAAAGTATTGAGTATAAAAGTTCATCTGAGTGGAAAGCGTGTGCTTTCCACTCAGATGAGAGAATGTGGCTGCATAGCGGCACTCAAGATATATTTGAGCACTTCAGAAGTAACACAAACTTGCCTTTTTTAATATTTCTTTTTCCAAGTTAGATCTGCTCTCTTGTCACCCCATGTAGCAGAAGGGGCTTGTTCATTCTCACATGAGGGAATAGAGGCTTTATCAGCTCCCACTGAGAAATTATCTGGCTCATGAGCAGCATCAGCACTCTCTGATCCCATCCTTGCTCAGGGTGATTTACAAGGAAAAGCACAATGCTAAGCCAAGCCTGATGAGCCCTCAAAAACCCAGACAAGGGACTCAGAAGCATTATCTGTGGACAATAACTTCAAAACAATTGAAGTAAATCATGAGTGACTGGGAGCACTTTCCATGAGTGTATGTGTGGGCCCTTCATACAAACAGGGCTTTGTTAAAACAACTGCCCTTGATGCAAATGAAAAGGAGTCCCACAGTGATGCTCAGTGGGGCGTGGGCACTGTTGAGGCCAAGACTGGGAGATCAACAGTCCTCATTATTGTGAATTAATGTAATGCGCACACCCAACAATTGAAGAAAGTATCCACATGCAGCTTCATGACCCTGCTACAACAAAGTCAGGGAGACCACGTCCAACTGTTAGAGACGGTGAGGAAAAACATTGATTTCTCACTGTGATTGTTTTTTGAAAAGCCATTTAAAGGATTGTTCAACAAGTTATGAGAGAATGAATCAGTGAAACATTCTCAGACATTTTACGCACATGCCCCTCACTTTTTTCCCTACTCTTACTTTAACTAAATTCAAGAATTTCTAAAATAAAAGACGTTTCCCCTCTTTAAAGGAGGTTGTGTGATTGGTTCAACTTGTTTGTCTGATCGCATGATTATTCAAAACCTTCCAGGCAAATTTCAATTGTCAAAAAACTGGAGGAGGAGTGCAGCAAGAAGAAAACCTGATTTTTATCATCTGTGAAAGCAGTAAGAGAAGAAGTCTTTCTGCTTGCTGTATACATGAGATAACATTTCTGACGAGGGGCTGCATTGATTTGGTCCTTCCCATACAGTCGTTTCAGAGTGACAAGAGCAACTTCATGATGTCAGATGGTATACAAACAAAGTAAGAAAGAGAGGAGAAAGGAGAAGAAGTTGGGAACCCAATTTCATCAATCAAATAGTGAATGAGCCAATGTTTTTCTCATTAAAAAGGTGTCCTGATGTCTCACATTTATATAGAAAACTATTAGAAAACAAAGATCTTCGAAAAAATGACTTTCTCAGGAGTGAGGCCTTTCGAGGCTCTTGGTACTGTTCTATTTTGAACAAACCCCACAGAAGATCTTTCAGGATGCACAATACTGCATTGCTACTTTGTATACATATTGTATACTCATTATCAATATCTTATGTAGTAAAACTTGTAGTTGCACTGGTTTATCTCCCGCTCCAAAGTCCAACGGGCATATCGTAATGTTCTGGGGGGGAATTTCTTCACTATTTAAATTCAGCACACAAACGTCACTTGCTGACCTGCATCAGTTGCTTATGTGGCAACAGAAGAGTGCCACGTGTCCCAGACAATAGACACTGCCAAACATATGGCTTTGTAAGTGTGCAGACCGACTGACAGCCCGGATTACTGTTTCAAGTTTGAAAATTTTCATATTCAGTATCCACTGACTAATTGATTTTTTTTCTCATACATGCTCCAGAAGTAGGAGGCAAACACCTTCTGCCACTCCAGCTGCCTCTAGGAGTGGGCAGCATGGGCAGCAACAGAAATTAACTTCTTTTTCCAAGTTGGTTAGTCAGTTACAAACGTGAGAATATATCATGATAATATAAATTATATGAATCATTCAATATTGCAACAGTGGCTAAAACCGCATTGTCATATTGGCCTACCAATGTGCTTGAAATACCAGTCCCAGCTTACTAATGCAGGCAGTATAACAATCAAGCGAGACACTCCATCCCCATTATTTTATGTGTTTTAACATGCAATCTTAAAAACTTAGAACCTAAAACAAGTAGTAGTTTGATTTCAAATAATTGTGGCCCATTGTCCTAATTGGGTTCATAAAAGAGAGAGCTTCACAGTACATTTGACCTGTGGCCATGCAGCCTAATCTGCCATCTGTGTCTGCTGAGCCCTCATCATACACTATGAGCAGCTCAAGAAAAAGACTGTCACTTTTTAAGAGGTTTGCCATCTAATATGAAGCTAGCTGCACTGTTGAAGCAGCAGCAGCGATGTAGTGAGGCTTGTGGATCTTGGTGAAACCTTCTCCCTCAGTGATCAGTAATCTGGGTGTTATTTGTGCCCTCTTGGCAAAGAGGGAGGAGTTTGTTATTGTTTTGGTGTGATTTAACTGCACTGTGCTGGCCCAGCCGCTCAGCATCAGATCTGCATGACAAGTAGGTCAGTGTGACATGGGCCTCAAAGCTTAACCCCATTCTACGCACGCCGTTGCGATGCTGTTGTTGCAGACAGTCGCAAACATCCTCTCAAGCGACAGGGAAGTGCTCACAGGTTTAATTACCAGGGATAAATGAGTAGGGAACTACACTAAGCGGGTTTAGTTGCTTTGCTGGGTGTGTAGTCAAATCCTGAAAGGGTACATAAGCTATAGAGCAACAGGACTTGTGATCTCTTTACCTCTGTTTGGGCTCGTGCCAGGCTCTGCTGACAAGTCCTCAATACAAACATGGACACCATTTAGGAAAGTAAATGAGACAGTGTCAGAGGAGACAGAGGACAGCTCCCCTGTTGAGGTGGAAATCACACATCCCTTTTGCTCATTTATGCAGATTCCTACAGTTATTATTTTCATTTCCGGATGCAAATTTTTTTTCTGGAACTCAAATCGAGTAGCTTTGCATGACATTTAAAAAAATATTATACAGTTCAAAAAGTGTTTGTTGTGAGAGAAGTGTCGTTTAATTGCAGCTTTCTTAAGAAATACTAAACTCCAGCCTGCGCAGTGGACCCCCAAGTCTTATCTACCCATGTCAGCATACTTGCCAACAATTCATACACAATCAGTCCTAAAAATGACCCAGTGGCAAGTGTATGACCAATAATGAGCATGAGCAACTATGGCTAAGACAGAAACTACGGCTGGTCACGTGTATTGGCATAGAACTTAAAAGGATAGAGTGCGCTCATGTCAAAACAGTCTGTGATGGCAGATTATGGACACATTCTAATCCTTCACAATCATCTGTACACCCTGGCAGAAAATACTGGCTCGAATCTTACCGACATTGCAGGAATGTAAGAATTGCACATTTTCATTAGCTTTCCAAATATCAAGAGTGTTTATATCTGAAAGAGAGTAGACTGTCTCTCATGTAGGCTGCCACTTCTGCCTCTGGGGCATTTGCTTATTGAGAGGTGCTGTAATTGTCCCAGGAACAGCATCATATCATTGCTCTGACAGTGCTGTACGACTTCAGCTTGCGCAGCATATGTTTATGTCTTATCTATAGTGGTGGGTTAAAAATGTCTATATACCGATATTTTATCGATATACATTTGTAGGTAAGATTATCGATACATAAATCCCAGTATCAATCTTTTAAAATGCATTAGATTTTACCCGTTTATTTTTTTGTTTTTGCTTGCCCCTTTAGTCTCGCGTGATTTAGTGCATAGTGCAACGTTATTGCAGTCAGATCATCAGATCTCGCGAGATCCAGGCCATGTGCCTCCGATCAGAGAACAACAAGATGGCGGAAGCGCAACTTTAATCTCCGGCAAATTTCAGAGCCGATGTCTGGCAGCACTTCGGCTTTAAGAAGCAAGAAAACTGCGCCCAACTTGACAAAAATAATGCTGTGCGCGAAATGTGCAAAGTAGAGGTTAAGTACAATGGAAATACAACTAATCTCCGGAGCCATTTGACTAGGAATCACCAAGAGTATACTCAACAACCAGGAAACTACAAGTCACTGCAACAACCCTCGCTGGAGAAAGCATTTGGGATGAAGTTTCCATCCACGCCTCCATGTGCAGAGAACATCACTTCGGCTCTGGCAATTTTTATCTGCAAGGATCTCAGACCATCCTGTGTGGTAGAAAATGTAGGCTTCAGACACCTCATCCAGACACTGGAACCACGGTATGTGCTACTGACACGGAAACAACTGAGTCAAGTCACAATCTCAAAGATGTACAGAGATGTTAAAAACAACGTCGCAACTGCAATGAAATCGGCAGAGTTGCCATCACTTGCGACAGCTGGACAAGCAGAGCTACGGATTCCTACTTGACCATCACCTCTCATTACACTGACAGTAACTGGTCCCTCATGTCCCACGTTTTACAAACGCGGGCGATTGAAGCTCGCCACACTGCGAGTCATCTTGCTGAGCTGCTGACGGTTTGTGGACGTCTAAGTTGCCCTTTTGTTTTGAATGACAGTCGGCCATATATTTAAATAAAAAGTGCATGATGTTGTATAACTATTGTTTAATGGTCAGTTCTCAATGTAAATATTAATATTTAATTATGCAGCAGGTTAGAGGGTTACTTTTACGATTGAATTTACAGCATTAGTCCTTTGAGAATCTCTTCCATTACCAAAGCAAAATTGGTATTGTAACTAAAATATTGTATTGTATATTGTATAGAATCGTATCGGCGACTTGGGACCTAGTGTATCGAAATTGTATCGTATCGGGAGGTCAGTGGTGATACCCAGCTCTACTTATCTATCAACATGAGTATTTTGCTCTGACTCAGCAAACCATTTCTGCGCACGACATGTGTTTGGCTGAACATATCACCGTGAATTGGCATGTGGCCTAAAGCCTGTTTCTCCCTGACCATGCCACAAAATTTGGATTTAAATTACTTTAAAAAGCGTTTACCGAAAGTTAAGATTGATAACAGTCAGTTAACAGTTAACTGCTTAACATGGACCTCCCTAATAACCAGTAAACATTTAAGCTTCACTTATTAATAACTGAAGGTAAAAAAAAAAAACAGGCTTTAACCAGAGAACTAGTCCACATTGGTTTGCTTTGTCTGGCTCATATAAGCTGCAATATGTAGCCTCTTGTTAACAGTTGCATTTCAGACCAACATGTTAACTAGTGCACAATATGAAAATGACGCAAGCTCGTAACCCAGTAGGAACCCTTGATGCACACTTCATACCATCCCCCCTCACAAGCATTTGTCCAACTAGTGTGATTAATGAACATTTTCACCAGTTCACCAGATTTCATTAGCTGAACTAGTTTAGTCAGCATGTCTCTCACAAGTGACTTGTAGATACTTTTGACGTCACTTGTTAACTAGTAACGTAAAACGAGGCTTTGGGCCCATTTTAAGCACGGCACAAGCTGGCACTCGGGGCTTTAAAGAGAATGACACTAGACACTCTGATTGGTCTAAGAGATGTCACGCCTGAAAAACACATATGATTAAATAGGTGTCTGTTGCCTGCTTTTTTACACTGTGTGCTGTGGTTTAAGCTCTGATTACACACCCTCTTACAACCAAATCAAACCTGAAACAGGCCCCAAACGCATTGGCACACACATAGCACCATCCGCCAAACCCCCCTGCATCTTAGATCACTTATATAGGGCCTTTGGACTGGTTACCATTTTTGCTTTTACAAGTTAACTAGCGCAGAAAATTATAACTTCTCACAATTTAATTTATGAACCAACTCCATGATTGAAAAGTAGGACAAAACTGACACTATTCACCAAAGAGGAGGGACTCGTAAGAGATTGCTAGGGTAGAATGACAAAGTGACAAAGAAGCGTGACTACCTTGTCCCATTAAAGATTGAAATAGCAGGAAAAGGGCATTGGATAAAAAGGTTATAGAATAAATTTTGAAATGGTCTTCCACAGTTTTGCACAACCAGCCACAGATGGAACGATGTGGTATAGTCAAGCACTGACTATGGCTCTCCTGAGTGTGTCCATCAGTCAAGAAGCAGACATATGGCTCCAACCCTGCAGTCCATTGCTGCTCTCAGATGACAGCATGATGCTGAGAATCAGTTCACTGCTTCTCTTCATTTAGGCCGCAACACACATTCGACAAGCTGCTTCAAACAAAAAAAAGTGCTTTTTGTGTGTTTTATTATACTTTAAATTTGCTTCGGGAAAACCATTTAGAGGGTCATTTATTTGAAAAATGTTGCAAAGATTTATGGATTTATGCTTTTTCAGTCAATATTTATCTCCATGTACTGATCTATAACAGCTATGTCTGGAGCTGAGCTTCCCATTAGAGAAACTAATCCGAGTTCAACTTTGGGGATGAATATAAAATGTAAAGGGTTTTCCTCTGCCCTGGTAATCACATTAATGTTTAAGCTGATGAAGTAGACTGTGACCGGCGATGATGCTGGGTAAAGATCCACCGATGCAATGATGCATACGCAGCAGAGTGACATATAACGCAGCTGCGGAAACATCTGCACCCAAAATCAATATTTCATTACACATTTTAGTGCCTTCCTGTGCAGTATTTTGAACATATATGCCTTACAGACAATGCCCACAGGAGCTGACCCAAAACCTACTAATGCAACTGTTATGAAACATACAAGGGTTTTTAATCAAATACTGGTATGACCTAACCCAACACACTGGGTAACAATGTGTGTATACTTTTACATCACATGGTTTTAGGAATGATTGTAGGGAAGATCCCAGATCCAACATGAGGAGGAAATCTCATTAAAATTGTTAAGAATGTTGAACAAGGATGCAATTATAGCCATCACCTGGCTTTGAAAAAGTGTGATCCTTGAAGAAATTTCATAGTCTGCAATAAAATTAAGCAATAATGCCTCAGGATAGTTAATCTGGGCAGCACGGTGGTGCAGTGGTCAGCACTGTCGCCTCACAGCAAGAAGGTTCTGGGCTCGAGTTCCGGCTCGGGCACGGGATTTACTGTGTGGCATTTGCATGTTCTCCCTGTGTCTGCGTGGGTTCTCTCTGGTACTCTGGCTTCTTCCCACCGTCCAAAGACATCAATTGGGGACTAGGCTGATTGATACTCTAAATTGACCGTAGGTGTGAATGTGAGTGTGAATGGTTGTTTGTCTATACATGTTGGCCCTGTGATGGACTGTGACCTGTCCAGGGTGAACCCTGCCTCTTGCCCAAAAGCCGCTGGGTTCCTGCTTTGGTTTTATGACTAAAACAGTCTAATAAACCTTGATATTAGGGTGCTAATGCCAAATATAGAGGTTGAATTGGTAGACATTATACCTTCCTAACATCAGCATTATTAACAAATGTGAGCATTGTGAACAGGTTAGCATTCAGATATTTTTAACTTGAAGTCAACTGAGCCTCAAACCCCACTGTCAAATGCAAAGTGAAGGACTGAAGACAAAGAACTGCGGCAAATTTTGATTATTGGATTCATTATACACCAGCTGAACAGATTTTCTTTTTAATTAAGTAAAGACAGATCATGTTAATTATTCTCTTATTAAAACTATAGGTCACTGTTATAGCGTGTCTTTCCATTAAGTGGCTGTGGTTTTTAGCTTAGCTCCTCAGTATAGCTAGGAGGCTAACTATGTCAATGCGCCACATGTCCACAACGTAGTGTTTTAAACACAGTACGGGAAAGGATGTTCGACGTTCATCTGGCAGGGATGAAAGTTTGGAGTTTTCTGGGATGAGTGACATAGCTGGAGGTTGCTGTCAGAGTGAGCAGGAAGGGGTGGTGACAGTAGTAATGAGCAAGTCTGCATTTTGACAGCTAAGCCTCCACCCTCCCCCTAAAAAACAATATCATTGTCCATTGGGAATGTTTCACTGTGGACATGGTCATAACCCAATCTAGTTATCACCCAACCCTAAAATAAGGCCTTCATCCATTGTCTTCCACTTATTCCTGTTAAGAGTTGCGGGGGGCTGGAATCTATCCCAGCGGCTACGGGCGAGAGGCGGGGTTCACCCTGGACAGGTCGCCAGTCCATCGCAGGGCCAACATACAAAGACAAACAACCATTCACACTCACATTCATACCTACGGTCAACTTAAAGTATCCAATCAGCCTAGTCCCCAATTGCATGAGAACCCGGATAGAACCTACGCTAGCACAGGGAGAACATGCGAACCCCACACAGAAAGATCCCGCACCCAAGCCAGGACTCAAACCCAGAACCTTCTTGCTGTGAGGTGACAGTGTTTACCACTGCACCACCGTGCCGCCAATATAAGGCCTCCCTGTGCCCAAAATCAAATACTGGTAATCAATACTTTTAATTACCTCTAAAAGCTTTTTGAAAACTTTGAAAACCTGATGATATCCAGAATTAGTAAACTGCAATACTCAATATAAAAAGTCTTGTGGCTACTGTGCATTCTACCCCACTGATGTAAATGAAAAGGCATTCAACATCCATTGGGCATTTCTTCTTTTACGATTGCTGAAGGTCTACGTAGAATAGCACTCTAGGTACAGGTTCCTCCATATTGATTCAAAACAATGATGATGTTGAATTTTATTGATTACAGTGATATTTTTGGTAAAAAATAAGTTTTTTTTATAACAGTTGATCCTATCTGCTGGAAATATCTCCCTGTGATGTCATTTCATCTATATTTATCCATAGTTATCCACAGAAATAAGACAAATGCACCACTAAAGTGACTCAGATCTGTGAGGGACATTCCTAATAGCACTCACTTAAAGTTGTGAAGTATTGACTCAGACACAAAAATCCAGATCTTGGTTATCACGCTTCACAGTGGCAAAAGATCCTCACAGAAGACAATGTTGTGCGTTTTTGAGCTTTTTATACTCCACTGTGGTTACATAATGCTGCCAGAGATAAACCTTTTCTCACAGCTTAGACTGAGCTGCATGTTTCTGATTGTTTAAAAACATTAAACTCATTTGCTTTTCATGTATTACTGACAACAGAATTTGTGTTGTAACTCCTTTTTACCTGCAAGCTGCAATAGAGACAAAAGAATGTGGACTAACCGCCCCATGTCTTCTGGCCCAGGGCTGTTTCTCTGGATTTGGACAAGTTCTAACAAAGGTACATTTTCATGCTAGAACATATAATCATATTTTAGATGACAGTGCTCAACCAACTGTATGTAAAATGTTTGTGGTTCCTGTTTCATAATGAAAACTTCTCTGAGCTACCTCCATGGAGACAGGGTTTTTACTTGTCTGCTGTGGAAGATCTGGACTTGCCTCCACATACTTTTCAAAAAGTATTTATCATCCGACCAATTAAAAGGTCTATCATTAATAAACATTAACTATTATAAAAATGAATAATAAAACTAATAATAAGCATTGCTAATGGCATTCATATTAATAAAGTGTTATCTATGCCCATACTGAGCAACTGATTCTGTCAGGACATGGCAGGAAAAATGTAAGCGTGTGAGCATGAAAAAAGATTTCAGCACACTGATGCAAGTGACTTTAACAACATTCATGAAGACCAATGTGATAAGTTTGCTGTGCAAACTGGTCCGCCTGTATCTTTCTCGTTTACCAGCCGTTTCCAAGGCAAAAAACCTATATACAGCATACAGTATACTGCCCTATTACCCAGCCCCAAGGTAACTGTTATGTCTCACAGATGCACTTAAAAACAAGGCTGAGTGTTTAGCCTTTAAGTCAAGGTATAATCACGCATTTAATAATATAAAACTAATTTTTTCTCCGTACTTGATTAACCTACACAAGGAGAAAAAATATTCTGCCTGGTGATGGCAAATGCTGTACCACCCCACCTGTCCCTCTCTGTATTATCACATATCAATGTTTTAGCAGCATATTGGAAGGAGAAGGATTTACTGAACATACCGTCTGAACACAGCCATCCTCACTAACTAATTTAAGCTGTTTTCACTGTCATTGCAGCACTCACTAGGCCATGCACACACTACACCAAGAGGGCTCATTACCTAATGAGAGATACCTAAAGCAGCAGGGTGGGGGGTAGGAAAGCTGGCTAATCTGTGTAACTCATGGCGATGAGCTCCTGAGGGGGACTAGGCTAGCAGGGTTAGCAGTGGCCAGGCTCAGACTGTCTGAGAAGGACTGTATTAGCTGTGTTACTGTGTGAAAGCTCAGAGCCCTGAATAACCCTCCTGCCTGCACCTTTGCCTAATCCCATTGAGTTTGAGATGGAGCATTCTCAGAATACTGAAATATGAACAACAGCATGTTTCTACCTTGAATTCAGCTTACATAACCCTTTTTTTCTCAGAGCATGATCATATACTTCTCCATACAATGTAAACACTTCATCAAGCATTTAAAAAGGCAGCAGCATTCCTTTTCCCAAGTTAGAGGCAGAAAGTACAGTTGCTATTTTTACCATTGTCCAAGCCTACACACACACACACACACACACACACACACTTTCCTCATCGCAGTTCTGGTTCCTTGTGGAGAAGCTGCCTGTGAGGTATGCCTTATGTTACTTGGCTTTGAATTTGAGGAGTAAGCAAGGTCCGCCTTCAGAGAGGCCTGTGGGATAAGAACTTTACTAAAATGTCAGAAAAATGATTGTGAACATCTCTGTTGTCATTATGAACATGAATGTCTGAGTAAAAAAGGAGCATCAAAACATCTCAGCTGAGCTTTTAGAGGGTAGAAATTCACAGGCTGTTAGGAGGACACAGCAATTTTGCTCGTAAGGATAGTATTGCTACAGCGTCAGTCACTTTGCAGGTGCAGCTCAAAAACATATGGGTGACTTTGCATGAAGACAAACAACAAATAAGTATAAGAGGATATATATCAGAGATTCTTGAAAGCTATGTCTATTCACTATGTTCAAAAGATAAAGACTGAAAAAGAGGATTTGCTTTGCACTTGAGAACACACTGACAATGATCCGTCTTACTCTTCCCACACACACACAAAAGAGCACTGTGGTGGGCTGTCAATCATAAACTGGAACCTCCCAAGTCCCAAGTTGTGACTACCACTCACTCAAAAAGGCTAATGGAACTGCTAATGCTTGTCCAGGATGGATACTGTCTAAACTCGTAGCTAGTTTGCCAATCAGTTCAGTGATAGCTTGTAAAAATTAAGTTCAAACTCAAATTAAGTTTAGCCAGAAACTTATAATTTAAAGGACATCATGTTTTTGCTTCCATATTTGCCATCAAGTGTCATACATGTTTGCACAGTAAATCATTGTTTCATCCTATTGTATGAAATTTAACTTCTTTTCATTTTGATCAGGGCTCATTCCCACTGAAAACTGAATTGAACAATTCCAAATACAATTTAAAAGCCTTGGATTTGCTTCATATTTGAGTCAATTTTTCAATAAAAGAGGGCACTTTATTTGAGAAAGAACTATCTTCAATGGTAGTTATATTGGATTATTTATTTTTACAAAATCTTCAATATCTCTTACATGCCTTGACAGATGTTATGTGACCTTCTTGTGAAAGCAACAGCTGGCAGAGAAGCCAGGGACACTAGAAGTCCAAGCTTGGCAAACAAAATACAAAATACAAATAAACCAGAACTTATTTGCTGTGGCTTCTTTTTTGTGGTTTAATTTAATTTTTTGCTTGAATTTGAAGATGCAACTGACCCAACTTCTATTTCCTGTCCGTTGAGAAGCCTTCAAGCCATTTCCAGAACATTGTTTTGAAGGCAACATCAATGTTGCAACAGCTATCTTAGCAGCTGGAAATATAATTTTTTTTTTTTTGCTTTGATCTTTTAAATGTGATAAATGTTGACATGCTAAGGAAACCATGTATCCATGCAGTGCATATTACCAAAATTGCTATGTCCCAAAAAAATTGTTTTTAGATTTTTTTTTTCAAAAGTGATGCATAATGAGGCATCTGCCTTTATGAGCAGCGAGGCAAACAGATCAATGAATCCAGCCCTGTAACAAAACTATAAAAACAGGTCAGAGAAATCAGTAATCTGATTTGCTGAGCAAAAAGGTCAATGTTTACTGAATGCAAATTAAATCCAGCCACATTCCAGTCACATACTGTATGACCATTGATCGTGTCAGTTAAGTACATTAAAATAAAATGCTATTACAAACATGTGACATATTAAAACACAAATTCAACGTGGTCTAGCCAATGGCTGGAGGGGATGAGTATGGTGAACAATCTTACCTGTCACAAAGGTTGTTCACTGCACCGTAAGAGTCACAGGAGCAGGGTAAGCAGCCACTGGAGCCGTTGGTGAAGTGTCCCTCCTCACAGTCTTCACACTGCAGACCGCTGTAGCCGGAGAGACACAAACACTGACCGGTGGTCTTGTCACACTCGTCTGGCTCTAGAATCCCCTCACCACCAGTGCTGCAGTTGCAGAGGCCCTCTGAGTAGACAAGCAGGAGAACCAGAATTAAAAAAAAAAAAAAAAAGAGGATGAGACACACTGCATGAAATGTACTGTTATATAACTGTTCACTTGTGAACAATGTATTATCTTCATTTTCTTTTTTTATCCATCCATCCATCCATTTTCAACCACTTATCCTCATAAGGGTTGTGGGGGGCTGGAGCCTATCCCAGCAACCTTCGGGTGTGAGGTGGGGTTCACCCTGGACGGGTCACCAGTCCATCGCAGGACCAACACATACAGACAGACAACCATTCACACTCACAGCCACACCTACGGTCAATTTAGAGTATCAATCAGCCTCGTCCCCATTTGCATGTCTTTGGACTGTGGGAGGAAGCTGGAGTACCAGAGAGAACCCACGCAGGGACAGGGAGAACATGGAGACTCTACACAGAAAGAACCTGTGCCCGAGCCAGGGCTCGAACCTGAAACCTTCTTGGTGTGACGCGACAGTGCTGACCACTGCACCACCGTGTCACCGCTTTAGAGGTCAATGGGTCTTAATGACTGAACGATACTGTGCAATAGAATATACAAAATATTTGAATATACAACACGTAGAGTGAGTAATTTTAATACTAAATTAAACTCGATATCAAACACAAGTATTTCTACTTTTATCAAAGTGAAGGAACAATGTACAATCTTTGTTTAGTTTTTACATTTTTAGACATGAACTCCCTTAAACTGAGTGATTTATGTTAGCTCATAAAATAGTTTTAGAAGCTCAGTCAAGGAGGGTTGGTCTTCATTGCCATTTGTTTGCCTTTGTCCTCGTCTGTTGGCACAGTGACACAAAAATGGCTGAGTTTGTTTTAGTGAAACTTGGTGGAGGGGTGGAGTATAAGCCAAGGAAGAATCTCTTACATTTAGGAGTCTTAACATTTTAGTTGAAATTGCAGCATCATGACAACTCTTGAGTAAAGCATGGCATTTTTCCATTGTTGTCCCACCATCTGAAGATACGAGAGACAAGGACAGGGACCCCGGTGTAGTGTGTATTCTTTTTACTCAGTCGGTCTGCTTTGTCAAAGAAGGCCAGAAATGGTTTAAGTAGTCAATTATTAGACTTCATTTTTGGAAGCTTTAACATTTGCCATGTCTGATGTTTTTTTTACTCTCTCTAAATTGGCCTCAGTATGTTGCATGGTGATTGTGGTCAGTGGTTCCATTTCTTGTGGCTGAGACCTTCTCAATCCCTTGTTCCTTGTGGGACCCCACGTGATATCCTAACTATTAGACCCTAATTCGTTCAGATTGTATGTGTTGCCCTGTAACCAAGTGCCACAGCACCCCAGTCTGGTTTTTATGCAGATCACACCCAGTTCTATGCCTTGTTTGCCTTGTCCCTGCAACCTGACATTTCTCTTGTTTTAAAATAATGATGACTTCCCTGAATGAGATAAGATGAGACAATGGTGAGTGAGTCTATAGCCCTCAAACAAAAGAACATTTATGATGATGACTTAGGACAGAAAAATTGTTTATAATAGATCAAGCAGAGGACACAGTGAGGGAAACACCTTGTTCTCTTGCCTGTGGACATTTCCTAGGAAAGAAAAACCCTCCATCAAGTTACTAATACTACCAATTCGGTATTAAGTTTCTACTGCATTAGCTTCATATTTAGTTGATTCTGTAAAAATTCTGTAAAAAAAAAAAAAAAATTAAACGGTACAAACTGATTTGCTGTACCCATCAGCAACAAAGGTACTGGCAAATCAACCAAAACTGAAGCGCACAGCTGAATGGAAAAAGTGTGTGTAAATGTGACTGTTGTGTATTAACTGTCTTGTGGTAACAGTACCTCAAGACAAAAACAGTGGCTGAAAAGCAGGAAACATTAGCTAAATCATTTTCCCATATTATGACATGTGATACAGGGGGCCCTGGTGGAATAACATTACGGATATGGTGCCACTGTAATCAGCTGAAATTTCAATATCATAGTTTTCTTTCGTAGTTTGTGTGAACAATGGAAGAAATTCAAAATAGGATATCTGTAAAAAAAATAAAAATAAATAAATTTTGGCATACCGTCCTGCCAGATGTGTAGCTTCGACCTAATCTGCCACAAAATGTGATGGGTTCTTCCTCGACCTATGCTCTGCCCTACCTCCAAGTTTTGTGAAATGTGGCTGGCAGCTGTTGCATGATTCTAACAGACAGAAAAACTAATCAACAGAAAAAAGAATTTCTTAGGCAGACGTAAAAACGTATCCATAACCTGATTTCCTCCCACGTCACTTACAGCAATGTATTATTTGCTTCTTTCAATAATATAACAGTTTATACAGAAAGCAATAGCAAGACTACACAAACACTGTATGAAGGGAACACACTCCAGTCCTGGCCGCGTAAGCTTGCTCCCTATTTACTTATTGTTTAACCCAAAATGGTCTGGCTTCACTTAAAATTTCAGAGCTCTTCACCTAAAATTCAGTCTCTCTAAGAGTCACTTAAATGAGAGAATCAAATGATAGAGGTTGGCCACACTCCCCAATGTTAATCAGCTGAGCCTCATTTTAAAAAGCTTTCAAAAACCCTGTATGGACAACCATTCATGTCATATTCATTCACATTTTCATATTATTGATATTTTATTCTATTCATACTCTGCTTTATCTCTCTCTGCTTGGCCATTTAGTTGCCATTGTAGTATATTTATTGTATTTTTATCTTTAATCTTATTTTTATTCTCTTATTTATTCCCACTGTCATGTCCGTTTTTTTTATTTTTTTTTATTGTTTTTTTTTTATTGTTTTTTAATGTCATGCTGCTCAGTTGTACCGTATTTTAATTGCCCCTCGGGGATAAATAAAGTCATCTGAATCTGAATCTGAATGAATTTCCTGAAATCCCCATTTATATCAGTGCACAGTAGTGTGTGCAGTGTATTAACATGTAATTTCAAAATGTTTGCCTCTTTTGGACACTGGGAGCCGTTTTACAACTATCCTTCACAATCATTCATTTAAAAATATTTTTTTCTAGTCACAGCCCTGTCGTGCTATGTGTCAAATCACATTGCACAAGTATACAAGATCTCAGAAATGTCCTCTTCTCAAACCTACAACTATATCCTTCACGGCATCTAAACATAGCTTTCAGGAAACATGAATCACATTGAAAAAAAGGTTGGTGAGACATCAGTGTTATATAATGACATGGTTTCAGTGTGATCAACACTTAATTATGATTTCTGTTGACCTAAAATATGTTTAAGAAGCCAGTAAATTCTGTTTCCTATGGGAGATGTCACTTGACAACAGACAAACAAACAATGGCTACAATGACAGACTTGTGAATGACCCTGACGTCAGCAGTGATCTATTGTTGATCTGATCTCAGGTATGGTGTTGCGAATGGAAACAGAAGGCCTGACTAATATACATCTAAATCCTTTTCTTAGCTGTCAGAATATGAAAACAGAAAACTGAGAGCAAAATCCAGAAGTCTATTTGTATGCTTCACCTTGCAATTGGAATGAGAAAAGGACATCTGAATTTCAATATCCTCCTGCCCTGGTGTCCCACTCAGATTATACTCCTCATCCACTGTTGCTTGCACTTTTATGTAACTAAGAAAGGCCTGTGGTTATGCAAGTCTTTGGAGTTCACTGTCAGGCCTTTTGCTACTGTAACATTCGCTGAGGAACTGTCGGCCCTAATCATGCCCGAGAATGTGTGACACCCAGTGAATGCATACACACACACGAAGGATTTAATTCTTTTTAAAAACAATTCAGGCTTTTGCTAGGTGTGCGATTGGCGATGAAAGCCACACAACAGGGTTTGACGTAGACTGGACTGGACCGGTGTGTAGTGGCAAGAGAGAGAGAGAGAGAGAGAGAGAAGGAGGTGGGTGGGTTGAGGCTGTGTTCACCTCTCTATCCGACTGCTGCGAAGCGGTGCGACAGCATGGTTGGTATTCACACATACACAGCGGCAGGCTGCTCAGAACAGGTCATGTCTCGAAACTCCTCATGCCCATTTTAATACTTGCCTATCTGCAACTACAGTGAAAACAGAGAGCTGGGAGGTGCCCCCGCCTGGAAACAATCACTGAACTTTCTATTTCGGTTTTGAGCCTCAAACTACATTATCGCCTCTCAGAAAGCACTGCAAGGAAAACCTTAACTATGTGCAACTCATCTAATGTCTGTCTGCAAGGCATCTTATACAATGCATACTGGGTGACGCCTTAACTTAGGTGTCGCCTTTGTTGATGTGATCATGTGTTTGGCCTTACAACAATGAAAGAGGCATTCAACAAAAGAAGACCAGACCTTTCTTTTAGGTTTCAACAATGGCGTCCATTTCACTTTGACCCCAGGATTAAAATGCATGACGATAAACATCACTTGCTTGATTTATTAATGCAACTGATTAAATACTCCACCAATTTAGCTCGGCTCATCTGAATTACCAAAGCAATACACAACATTATCTTTATCAAGTTTTAAAATAATTGCGTTTGAGAGCACAGACCTCCATCAAAGCTGATAACTCACCTTTGCATTATTTTTGCAAATGTGTAAAAGAAATCATATATGTCAGAGGGTATTTCAAAGAGTATCGCTTTTTTTTGTAAAAGTTGTTTGTAAAAGTTCACGTTATATTTCCTGAGAAAATAACAAATACCTCAAAGTTCCCTGTCTGATATTGAAGAATGACAGTGCGAAAATATCCAGTTCTATATCAATGACGTTTGACTTCATTGACTTTTCTGATGATATTTCATACACCAGCTGATATATTTGTAAGTTGAAAAATAGGTGCCATATTTCAGAGACACATCAAAAGCCTTTCTACCGCCTTCTTTCAAAAAAAAAAAAAAAAAATTCAAGCGAACATCTGGACATCATGTGGCTCTCATGCACATTTTGGTCCACGAAGGCTCCTGTCCTGTAACCACACTCATTCCTAACAAAACACGAGTCATAACAATAACAGAACCAGCTATTTATTACTGTGGTGCACAAAAACAGCCATTTTGATCATCTTTTCTAATCCTACTCCCATCACTGAGATGAATGCTGACAGTAAGGTAGGGCAGGGTGCAGAGAACAAAGGGACAAACATGTAAAAAACACCTCTGATCTGGACCCCCGATGTGAGGAGCCAATATCAGTCAGAATATGAAATGCAGTAGTCCACGGTTGTTCTGTCTTAAGGCGTCTAGAGCAGAATATTTTCAATCAGTTAAATTTATGACTGTGTGAGTGAGAAGTCAGCCAAAATTGAAGATTAAACAAATAACTGTGAGGTCTTTTAAAAAAAAATTCAAATAGAGAGATGGCAAATTCACTTCTGTAAGAATTGACTGTGTTCTTAGTCAGGATCCTACTGCCTGTGCTGTCTGGGGAACAACACATGCACATGGATGCTCAGATGTGTGTGAGGTGTGAAAGAGGAGGAGCTCCACTGTCATTGCTCATTCATGGCTTGGGCTGCCTGGCCATTTTGGTTGGATTGGCTCTATATATTTTCTTAAAATAATAGCAGAAGGAGCAAGGCAGCTATTTGAGCAGCTACTTGTAATTTTCTATCAATAAATCTGGCATAACACAATAATCATAGGGATGGGTGGTCGTTATGTGCAGTGATGGACTAGATCCACTGACTGAACAACAACAGGATCACCCCTCCATAGCCCCCCCCCCAACCCCCCCTTTATCCAACCCTGTAATATGTGGCACACTCATCCTAAAATAACAGACGTCTGGAATGTAATATAGGCCAAATATGAAAATTAACAAGTTTTACAGATTTGTGCACGAATGTTATTACATGTTAAGTGGTTTTGGTGAAGTGCGGATTATTTCAAGGGATGCAGTATGCATTCTGAGGGGCCTGCCCATTGTTGCAATCTGGTTTATTCGGTCGGTCTCTGCGTCAAAAGCACGGAGCGATGCTGCCTCCTCTATAGCAGCCCACATTAGACATAGATGTCCTCTTTTTCACTTTCTCGTTTTCAGAAGATGAATGTGTTTCCCGTGGTCATTTAGAATACAATTTACAAAACAAAAAATAAGAACCCTGAATAATTTCATTTCCAACCAATTTCCATTAAAGGTACTCACCTTGACTATTCTCTACTGAGGTAATGGATGTGTCGATGCTATCTGCAGACCAGGCATCGTTCGCAGTGCGCTGGGAGACCATGGACACCATGGTCTGCAGCATTTTCTCTTGGGCAAAAGGTGATGTTTGTCCATCGGTAGATCTTTTGTGGTGTCCGCTTAATCTGGAAGCCGGAGCTGGAAGTTGTTCTTTAGGGGCTGAAAGGGTACCGAAGACGGGTGCGGGAGTAGTGGTAGTAGTAGTGGTGGTAATGGTAGTGGTGGCCGGGTCCGTAGTTGGAAGCTGGAAGGTGGTTGCAGTTTTAGAGATAGGGCTAACGTTAGCAGTTATGATTGGGCCGGCAGAGACAATAGCAGGCGCCGGTGTTAGAGCCCCGAGTTCGAACCTGCTGTCGAGCAAACGACCAGGTATGTTGCTGTGGAGGGTCTCCCAGGTGTCAGAGGATGAGTCGCGCTTCCTGGAGATAGGCGACGCATCGTATTGACTGATGCGAGGTGCAGCTTGAGAAAATCCGATAAATACATACAAAATAAATAGCAGAACCGGAGATATGTACATCATTAAGGACGTTAACCTCATATTCAGTTTCAGCTCTCCATGTAAGCCTCAGTATCGGTCTCTCTCAGACCTTTCCCTGAATAGACGTGTACTCCACCATTGATGTCCCCGGCGTCGTACGCTGTTGTTGCCCCATGAACCACAGTCAATACTTCACCTGCTCCGCAACCTACCATGAACCCGCTGCCCGTAATGATGAGCGATATTCATGAGCCAATAGGAGTCCAGGGAGTACGCCCATGTCCACTGAGTCATTCGCTGATTGGCCAGGAATAGCAACAGTAGCGATACCCGCCCCTCTTCATTTCTCACTCGTTCTGTTCCTCCATTCCTTCCCTTGCCTCCTCTCCTCGTGCCAGTAATTCCACCTGAGAAGCGAGCGAACAGAAGCAGACACGACGAAAGGAGAGGAGAAAGGAGGCAACAGGCTCTTCATGAAATACATTGACGTCAAAGACTTACCCAAGTTTTCAAAGCTGTCATACCAATGAAATGTCACTGGAATGTGACGGCTCACACAGCAGCAGCATCTGTCCATTGAATCGGTAGACTGATGTATTTCATCAGCTCCGTCACACCAGTGGAAAAGCTTAGTCATACAGGTGGGCCTACCATAATAAAATACACCAGATGCCATAATGTGACAATTAGATTGTCAAACTGTCATTGCCATTTTTCTTTTTCTTTAATGACAAGTTATTTGTTATAGAACATAGCCTATTTTTTACCAAATAAGTGGAACGATTAATTATTCTCATAATAGAATTCATAAATACAAAAGAAAAGGGGGGATTAAGTAAAGATATACAAAAAGTAATACATTTTCAGATGAGTGTAAAAATCTACCATGACATAAAACTGTCAAAGTACAAAAATAAAAAGAAGCTGGATGCTTCAAATGTCAATAAAAGGCTTAAACGTCTTCAGGAGGACAAACATGTTACCAGGGGTGGTGGTGGTAATGATGATGATGATGTAATAGTTTTAGATGCGCTCATCTGTAAATCTGTGTATTTTACACGGTATTTTTGTCTCCATCACTAATTTAAAGAATTTGCCAATATTTCTTGGAACATTTTTTGTATCTAAATTAGGTACACAGAGATTTGCTCTATTTGCACATCAGAACGACAAAATATATACAGTTTAACATTTTGGCAAAAAAATCATATTCAATCATCTCAAAAGTAAATTTTACAACAAAAAAACTTCCAAAAATACAGAAAAAATACAATATTTGGTACAGGTGACCACCAGGAGGCAGCATAACGATTATCATCCCACCACGTACAGCAAGTTAGACGAAAGACACAAGTATTTCCGGGTAAAATATTCAAAATAAATTGATTGGCAGGAAGATGGAAATCAGATATTTTTGCATTCTAATACGTTTCGTTAATGCCAATCTTTAGAAGAATCAATTAGTAATAGCAATTCTAGCGCATTTAATGATCTGAAAGATGTAACAAGAAATAAAATAGAACTTTTAAGTTAGGAAATAGCAATTAACTTGATTAAATTAGGCTATGGGTGGAGGCGGGGAACTAAAATCTTAAATTTAACAATTCTCAGTGAAACAGAAAAGAAAAAGGCCTTACTTCTAAATTGTATCATAAGGTTTCTGTTGAAAATTCAGATTCCTACTTGCAGAGCAGAATGACATTTTCAACAGAGTTGTAAGTCATTCAATTAAACGGGGTCAAAATGGCCAACACAATTCCACCCCCCCCCCCAAAAAAAAATCTTAATTCAATAAGTAATAATAACTAATAAGTGGTGTTGGATTACATTTGTGAACAATGATTATATAAGTCTTTTTTCAGTTTTGGTCATATGACTGGAACGTGGAATAAATATTATTAATGAAACGCAAAGTATCCGGATATCATCGCCGAAATTTTAATAATAACAATAATTATAGAATCTAATCATCCTATACCTCTCGCTTCCTTGACTGTCAAAATGCATTTGATTCAGTCAAACATGAATGCATTTTTCAGGCTCTGCAACTTTCACAACTGTCGCTCGTACACAATTTGAATTCTCGACTGCGGTCTTATTCCATTTCCTGTTGCAGAAAGTTGCGCATGACATATAGCTATAGTAACAATGGCGCCCCTGGATTTGGATAAATATGCGGAGATCGCAAAACAGTGTAAATACCTCCCAGAAAATGATCTCAAGGTAAGACTGTTTATATTGTTTGATCAAAATACCTAATGTGCTTATGGTAACGTTGGTACACAGGTTACATATTGTGTCGGCGTAATTAGCTCACCTTAGCCTCTCTCTGCTAGCTAGTAACCTTAGCCTGCTAACTTCATCTCTTAGCCAGGAAGTGATGGTTAAATCTGCAGTTGCAAACATATGTATGTTTATGGTCACAGTAGATGTACACAAGTCATATGATCCTGTTTACATATTTATATGCTTTGATGTGCTCTTACTTTGTAACGTGAAGATGACCAGACATCCAGTGACTTGATGATTTTGACTTTCATATTAGTTTGAAAGGGTTATTACCTCCTCCTATTTATTGAAGGGATACACTGCAACGTATACATAAACCGTGGTCGGCAGGATTAGGCTGTTTGAATCACTGACACTATATATCCCTAATATTAATTTTCATAGCTGATTTATGCGGAGGTAGGCCCCAGAGGATTCTGCGACTAACCATTTTACCTTAAACATAATTATATCCATATTCTTGGAAATTTGAGGTGAGTGGTTAGGTTTTGTTATTGTTTTTTTTATGTTGCAACCAAAATTGTTCGCTGATTGCGTTTCTCACAACAACAGACGGTAACGTTAGGCTGTTGTGTTTATGATAGCAGTATGGGTAAACTGCTGTCTCATTGAAAAGTACTGATTACCAGTGTGACATGTTGGTAGATGAATGGACCCTTATCGTCTGTGTCTTATGGTTTTACCTTAACAGAGGTTATGTGACTATGTGTGTGATCTTCTGCTGGAGGAGTCGAACGTCCAGCCTGTTTCTACTCCTGTGACAGTTTGTGGAGACATACATGGACAGGTAAAATCTGTTGGCAGGCTGTTTGATTTCACTGTTAACATAGCTTTATGTAAAAATATATGTTTTTTTTTTTATATTTGTGTATTTTATCTTTGTGTTTTAGTTTTATGATCTTTGTGAACTCTTCCGAACTGGTGGCCAAGTCCCAGATACCAATTACATATTCATGGTTTGTATATGTACATTAGTTTTGTATTTATTGATTTTTTTTTTTTTGGTATTGTTACTCACTGTTAGTAATCAACCTCTCTCATCTGAAGGGAGACTTTGTTGACCGGGGATATTATAGCTTGGAGACATTCACCTACCTGCTGGTGCTTAAAGCCAAATGGCCTGACCGCATCACACTTCTCCGTGGAAATCACGAAAGCAGACAGATTACTCAAGTGTATGGCTTTTATGGTGAGATGAGATTTATCAAGAGTAATGATCAACCGTGAACATTGTTGTTATGAATTCTTCAGTGTGTGTGAATATTATCTTTTGTCCTACAGATGAGTGCCAAACCAAGTATGGAAATGCAAATGCCTGGCGTTACTGCACCAAAGTATTTGATATGTTAACAGTTGCAGCTGTAAGTGTTGATTTTTTTTTTCTTTCCCCTCATATTTTTGTTTTCAAAGCCTGCCCTAGCTATTTATGTATTCAGTGTTATAACTGTCTTAGTGCCTGCACTTGTTTTACTGTGATGCTGCTTTCAGAGGTACACTCACTCACACTCACTCCCGGAACTTTCTTGCTGTGCGGCGACAGTGCTAACCGCTGCACCACCGTGCCGCACTTCTTGAATATTATCATGAGTATCGTTTTTGTTGGTATCATGTTTTAGTTTAGGTCAGTTGGAAGTAGTCAACAACATTGCGGTTTCTTTTATTCAAGAGAGCATAAAAATTGAGATCAGGCGTACAAAAATACAAATATTAAAGGGCCACAGAGAATTTTTTCAATGAGTCAAAGTTCCCTTTTTTTATTCAGGTCGTTCAGGCCACATGCAATGTTACTGTAATATTCAAAACACAACGCCCTTTCATTCAAAAAAACAACAACAAAAATTAGAATTAAAATTAAATGTGATTTCCATTTTGACATAAATTCAAATGAACAGTTGAATAAAACAAAACATGACCCCTGTTATGAATCCAAAACAATATGTCAAAGGGTTAAGAAAACTTTATTTTTTAACATAAACACAAAGAACCACAAGGAAGAAGGAAAAAAAAAATCCCTCCAATGGTGAATCACGCATCTCAGGAATTCCAAACAAACATAGATGCTAAAATCAAATCGAATGTCTCTTTCACTTCAACAAACTGATTTGGGGGAAAAAAATCAATAAATTGCGCTGGCAGAAGTGAACTCTGAGTGACCCAGTAACAGGCTGTCTGTGTATTGTTGGCATGGAGACAAGTACTAGTATATCGTGTCCTGGGGGGTGGGTGTGCGAGTGAAGTGCAAGTGGCCATTTGAGGTTACAAAAAAAACAAAACAAAACACTCTGGCCAGACTGGTCATTTGGGAAACTTCCCGGATCTCCTTTTGGCCACCCTGCCTTGACGTGCTGACCCAAACAAAACACACAGTGAAGGAATAACATTTCAGGGGGCCACCTATTGAGGATCACTGATTTAGATGATGATGAATGTTTTGAATTTAGTTGTGTTCCTGCAACATGTATTGTAACTTTGTGTAATTCAGATGTACTTTGATACCCTTGCATCCTTGCTTTGTATATACATCAGCTGTGGCTGGAAATGGGAGCTCAGTACTTACATCTAAGTAAAACAACCAAGACCAAAGTCTTGTAACCAAAAAAAACCTAAGTTTGACAGAATCTGTTGATCTGATTTTTCAGGGCTATAATCCAGGGGTATTCTGATTAGGACTGCAGCGTGTTGTTTGAGCCATTCAAACTTTATTGAGATTAATTCCACAGTCTTATCCATGGGTTTACTTCCTTTCCCCCCCCTTTTTTTTTTTGCACATGTCAGCTGATGGATGAACAGATCCTGTGTGTACATGGAGGCCTCTCTCCTGACATCAAAACCCTAGATCAAATTCGAACTATCGAGCGCAACCAGGAGATTCCCCACAAAGGAGCATTTTGTGATCTAGTGTGGTCAGACCCGGAAGACGTAGACACGTGGGCAATCAGCCCCAGGGGAGCGGGCTGGCTCTTTGGTGCAAAGGTCACAAACGAGGTGGGTTTCTTTAATTTTTGTTAAGCTCAGCTGATGCTCATTCTGGGTGACATCTAATGAAATTAATTTTGTTTTGCATGTCATATGATTAGCTCAGCATATTATAAGAAGTTATGCCACTCACGTACCAGTAATTGAGGAACTTTTGTTGTGTTTATGTTGTGCTGATGCTCGTCTTTGATATCCTTGTTAAAACTCATTAAAATGCACTCCCATTGCAGTAGAAACAAACATCTTCTTTTAAACATTTTGATTTATAGCTGTGTAAGACATAAACACAGCATCTGCGTTCAACACAATATCTCTCCTGAAGCCTTCCTGTCCACTGGTATGTAATAGAAGATTACATTTCTAACATTTGTAAATAAATGAAAAATGGTCCAAAAGGGTCTACCTGCTCATGTAGTGGGCAGGGACTTTGTGAGGGGAAAAAAAAAATCACTTTATTTCAGTCATATAGTCAAAAGTGATCCGACTCAATTAATATGAGAACCCTGTAAATTGGGACTAAATGGCTCCGGCAATCAAATTTGCTCTGCATTTTTGGATGTAGTAGAGTTCTTAAACTGTTGTAACTTAAGTAGAGGAAAAAAATAAATGTGTTCAAAAAGTTGTAGGAAAATGCAGCCTTTTTCCTCTTTTTATTGCCCATCTCCCAGCCCACATTTATCTGATCAGTATAATAGAGAAAATTTTGGCTCCATTGAACTTTTGAGTAAACCAAGCAGAACCTAACACTCAGTTTACATACTCATTAACTCAGGGCAAAAAAAAAATTAAGCTGAGATTACAAAACAGAGCATGTGCTTGATAAAAATAATTACAATGACTGTTTTAAATCAGTGGCAAGAGGTATTACAAAATAATATCAGCATTGCACTGTTTAAAACGCAATCAATAAGCAGTAAACGTGGCACGGCTGTAGTTACAAAGGAGTGGTAGAAAATCAGTAATCTAAAGTAATGATGGTTAATTTCCATTTAGAGGCTTCAGATTTAAGTTTGCTTTCCCTCGAACTGTCATTGTTTATTAGGACAAGTGACAGTCATCTTATTACTCTCACCTTTGTATGGAAAGTCAAAGGGCCAGTTTAGCTAAACAGCACTAGGGGGAGTCCTTGTGTCTGTGGGTGACCGACTAACAAAGTATACATTCAGGAACACAGGTAAAGCTAGTTCACGATTAATAGGATATAATTACAGAATGCAGCACATCTTAGCACAGTGAATGTGTCACAGGAACATAATGGAGGTTTTAGTCATGGTCTTTCTTAGCAAACAATTTCAGTGCGGACTAAAAGGAGGCAGCAGAAAGAAGTCTACCTCAGGAGTGGAGGTTTGATATTTTCCGGTCATCTTTGATAACCTCTCAATTAATTAAAACACTTCTAGAAAATGACCTGCTTTCTTCCACACAATGTGTTTTCTTGCAACTGTTACAGGTCTGTTATAAACTTAGGAAATGCTTTTTTGATAAGCGTTAAATAGTGGCATGACTGGCCATTGCCTCCCACAAACCTCAGTATATCACATTGCACAATTGATTTAAATACTCTCCTTCCTTTCTTTGCACCATGAAAAGGTAATTCCCTCAAGTATGTACGCAATATCAGTTGTGAAACACATCTGTGTCCGTGCCTTTCCAGTGTTTTTTTATTTTATGGCGCCTCTTTAATGCCTTTAAAAAAATTTTAAGTTTTTTTCCCAGCTGGTACCAAAATCTGGTCCTGATCTATTTATCCAAATGTTATTGAATCGCAATATCCAAATGGTAAGATGTGCAATATTTGCTGAGAATAAATTCTAAATTAAGTATTGTGTTCCAACCAACTGCAGCAATATCTCATTTTGCAAATTTGTATGCTACAGACTGAAGAAAATATGTTGGTTCTAATCCCAATGTTTTCATTTAATATTTTTGCATGTTAACGTGATCGAGGAAGAAGAATTGATGTTTATTCACCTTTGATTTGCTTTTGTTGTGTTTTTAACATACTTTTCCCTTTCTCCCCCTGGATTTGTTTCCCTAACTCCTCCCAAAAATTGCAGTTTGTTCACATCAACAACTTGAAGCTGATCTGCCGGGCACATCAACTCGTCCATGAGGGCTACAAGTTCATGTTTGATGAGAAGCTGGTTACGGTGTGGTCGGCTCCAAACTACTGCTATCGCTGTGGCAACATCGCCTCAATAATGGTCTTCAAAGATGCTAATACAAGAGAGCCAAAGCTCTTTAGAGCAGTGCCTGATTCTGAAAGGGTCATTCCACCCCGAACAACAACACCTTATTTCTTGTAAGCAGATAAAAACTTAAAACAGCCATTTATTCAGTGCACAGAAACCAAGGAGAAAAAGATCACACTTGTGAACCCTTTATGAATTTTGTACAGTTAAAAAAAGAGTATTTGCAGTGCATTTCTTGGTGCCAACTGTCTATTTTATTCCCATTCTGCATATAATGTAATTATGCTACATCTTAAATTAAAAGACCTCCACTGCATCCTCAAAAGCTATGTGTTTGCTAAAGGACATGCAATATATTTGGCATTATCCATGAACAAAAAGTTTGTAAATTGTTCCAGCAAAGAAAAAAATGGAAATTGGCCCCACTGATAGCTGTAGTAGCAGCTAATCTGACAGTTTTGCTTGTGATGATGAAGGATACAAATTAAGCACATCAAGCAAATATCTACATGTTTGATGCTGTGGTTAATTTATGTTAATGAAGTGGACATTACCATTGCCTTCAAAATAAAGGCATATTTCACAACATTGGAATAACATTTTTAAGTAGCCTCACAATGCTTTCAACAGCTTTGAAAGAAGTTCAGACTTACAGTCTTTTATTTTTATTGTGTAAATACAACAAAATATGTTGCATACATCTTTTATTGCTAATTAATGCTGGCTTTAATTAACCCAGTCTGAAAAAAAAGTGCTGAACTTGTTGCCCCACTTTAACATGTAGCTCCTCCCTGACTTCCATCTTGCTGTGAGAGCTGAAACATTATTGGCAGATTACAACCAAGTAAGTGTATTGGTTCATTAGTTTTAACAGCATCACTGTGCTGTTCTAGGTACAAGATTGGATTTGTTTTTGTGATGGTAATATTAAAGATTGACATAACACTGCACAAAAACAAGTATTCAGACAAGTTTCAATTGAGTTATAGCTCAGAACCGATCTTATAAATAAATGTATTGACATGAGAATTGATGTGTAAAAAGTTGCTATATCTGTACTTTGATTATTGTTACGCTTGTAGTACTTATATTAAAAGCAAAAGAAGAAATGTCTGTAATTTACTGACTTGAAATTAGCTTCCCTCTTGTATTTATTTTTCGTGTATCACTTTTTTGGAAATAAATGTGCTATAATGAGACAGCATTGTTATCAAGTAAATAACTCTTCCTATCATATAGCCAATCGCACCTTCAAGCCTGCTCATGGCTTGAATACAATAAAAGAGTTCCATTGTCAGTTGATGTACTTTGGTTATCATCACATTAAGGTATATGTAGTAATAGTAGCCAATAGTAATGGCTATGAAATTGGAAACTGATGCTTGTTTTTACCTACACAGGATGCAAATTTATACATGCTTGATTCCTAATTTTATGTCTTGTAATTGTTACAATACCCTGAGACACAACTGCACCTTTTGACACTGGTATTGTAATGAATATGTAACGTTCTTAAGCACAAAATCATGAGGTGGTAGAGATGCAGTCTCTAAAAGTATATTCAGAGTTTTTTAACTTAAAAACTACTGGGGAAGAAGCAAACATCCCCATTAATACTTGATACAGTATTGTTTTGTCTGTATTTCACTGCTAACGTGGCATATGATGGTTGTGATTTGAAACAAATATACTGTATAAGTCGTGTAAATCCTTTGCATGAAGTAGGTTAAGTGTATTGCATTCTTTAACTAGTCTTCAAACTTTTGTATTCTATAAATAATGTTACTTTATTTTCTCTGTACTTGTATCTTATTTTACTGGGACTTTGTTTTTGAATAATTAGCGCAAGAGAAATTAAAGATTAATTGCAGCTTTTGAGTGGCAAATATCTGCCTGCAGGGTTCTGCAGTAGCCATAAAGAACACAGACAGATTTGGGCAGTTAATAATGAGCTGATTCTTTTGAACTTAACAGAGGGCATTTTCTACACCAAGGGGCTTTTTGGGCTGGAGGGCACTTGTGAGTCATTGTTTGGCATCTGTACAAATTAACAATGTAAGCGCTTACCTTACTTTTTTAAGAGTTATAAGTTATTAAAAGAACAATTAAACAGCTGTCAGCATATTTAAAGACTGCGATGATTTCATCGCTTGAAGAAAGCGCATGTTGTCAAGCGTGTCAGGTTAATGATTACCTGATTGGATACAGCTATTCACCACGCCCCTTGGCTTTTCTAGCCAATGAACAAAGATACAGTCGTGACGTCGTCCGTCATATGTGTTGGGATGATTACGTGTAGCTCACCAACTAGGAGTTGGCTAGCTTGTCAGACGAGACAACATTAACGATTTCATATTAACTGGTACAACGATATTTTTGGAATATATACAGAGGAGGGGCAAACGCAAAGTTATTGGGTATATGAAAACGCCATGGACCGATATTTTAATTGAAGCTGATATGGTAAGAGTCCTCAATGAACAAGCAAGCTAACGACTGCTAACTACACCCGGCGGTGGTGGTAACGTTTACTCGCATTGTTATGGCTAGAAGAGCTAGAAGGCTAGCTATCTTTCAAATCAGCCTAACAATGTAACTTAACTATCTGCACAATTCTAAATAGGACGCGTTTATAAATCGTAACTGTAAAATAGCTATATAACGTTTACTCGTCTACACATAAACTCGGAGCCAGAGTTCCATCCTAAAGGACACTATGTATCGTCAATCCAGTTTGAAGAACACATTAAGAGTATTTAAGAAATGACAAGAGCCAAAAAAGCTATGTTCAGATTCTGTTTTGATTTTCAAAACGGTCCTATGTTTAATTTCGTAATAATTCTTTTGTTAATTGTTATAATGAGTGTATGTTTTGCAGCAACCTAAACATTTAAAGGTCTGTTACATAAAGTTGTAGAAGATTCTCATTTTCTTAACTGACAGTACATACACAGTAACACACACTCATGCACACAAATTTGCAAGTTTCTGGCTTTTGCTGTTATAACTTGATGAAGTTGATGATGTTTTTAGGTGAGTTACAAAAGTGGTATATGTAACTAATTCAAGTGCTGTGGGCTGCTGATGTCATTTTTGGCATTTGAACAATTTTCTCTCGATTTTCCAGATGTAGCAAAATGGACTTCCTACACTCTTCTTCTCTTGGACATCACTGCACAATTATGCATTTCTGTGGGGAGCTGTGAAATCCATGAATTGTGTGGTGTTCCATACTTGCCAGAAGCTGCTGTTTGCACTCATAAAGAGACACTGAAAGGACAGAAATGTTTGCCAAGTTGAAGAAGAAGATTGCAGAAGAGGCAGCCACAGCACCTCGAAGTGGCGTTCGAATACCTCGCACCATCAGTAAGGAATCCATCACTTCAGTGGGGGCAGACTCTGGGGATGACTTTGTAAGTACTCTATTTATCACTGGTCCCTAGTCATCATGCCTTGATATCTTTGCTTGTGGTTTTTAAGAGGATCTATTCAATTTTTTTGCATGTAACCATCCCTTGTTTAGAGATAACTGTTTTATTTTACACTATTTGTCACTGCTGGTGTAAAATGTAAGGTTATGATTATTATAAATCTTGGTTATGATTTTTTAATAATTTGTTTGTTAAAGCTGACTACACCTGAAAATAGGAATTTTCTTCTCTGCCTTCTCTTACAAAATAAACCATACACTTCTGTCCTGCTGGATGATTATCTGTCTCACAATTTGTTAGTTGTACAAGACGTCACACAGATATAGGGGTTCTGTGTTCAGACTTGTGAGACGGGTGCATTAATGGCACATGGAAGGCACCTGAAAGCAACCCTTGGATCAAAAATTGGGGAACTTGATGATCACCCTGTGTCCTGCACACTTTAGTTTACTCATGCAAATCAGGGGCACAAGGCTTTAAGCGTACGTTTTGGAAGAGGACCTGCATATTTGTCTGACATTGGACAGCAATGCAGTTTATGCACCATCATGAATCCAAAAATGGTATAGTAACAAATTTAAGAAATTATGTGCAAAAGATTTATGCTCCTGACATTTACAAAATGTCATAATGTTAATGTCTATACTGTGAACTAAAAATTTCATGCCACTTTCAAGTACAAAGTAATTGTAAGTAGTCTGTAACATTTCCACTTGGAGGTAGCATGGATGTCTAGCAACCAAAGGGTTGCTGGTTCGAAGTATTCTTGAGCAAGATACTGAGCCCCTAATTGCTCCTGATGGCTCTGCGATGGACTGACAACCCATCCAGGGTGTACCCCGCCTCTTGCCCAATGGCCGCTGGGATAGGCTCCAGCCCCCCGTGACCCTGAACAGATAAGTGGTAGAGAAAAGGGAAGGATGGAATGGATGTAACATTTCGAGGCTATAAAAGTCTCAAGGTTCTTCCTCATGGTCTAAATCACCAGGACAAGTCTTGATCGTTACCTCTCTAAAATATAATCGGAGTCCTCTGTTTAAGCACTGCTATCAGTAACACTGTCAGATTCACAGAGGGCAGTTTAATGAGAGTATATGGTCTTCAAATATGTGGTCAATTTACCACAGAGGTTGTTAATGTCTATAATGGAAATATCTGGATATTAAATGCTCACTTGCAATTTTCTGTAGTGGTCCTTGCAACATTTGTCACTGGAATCATTGCCGATGAACCCATAACTACTGTACCAGCTGCAAGTCCTTTTATTACCATCATATACTTTGCCTTGTTCAATCAAATTTAAACACGTAAATGACAAAGTGATTTTAAATTACTTCTATAAAAAATAGATACAATCCTTCTTGGTAAAATCATGGATGGTTATCGGTCAGTATATATGTATATGATTTTTTTTCTTCAAAAATTTGATTAAACTTAGTCGTATTAATATTTCCTTGATATGATCGGTCTTAAATTCACAATGTTCCCTTGATTAATATCTCAGTATTTAATAAAACTCTACGGTGTTATTTTGTACATTTGTAAGGCATCACATATCTGTGATAAAACACCTTTCATAAGACCTTACAGGGATGTCTCAGCCCCTCAAAGGGGGAGCTTCACTCTTGAGACTGTAGTGCAGTTTCAGTCACTCTTTGCTGAATTATTTAGGGTTGTCTTAATTGAGTAGAGTCAGCAGTTGTGATATTTCCTTGATATGATAGGTCCTAAATTTTACAATGTTCTCTTGATTACTCTTAGTTTTTACTTCATGATGTTCTTTGTTCATGTTTTAACTGTTTTTGTTCTTTTGTTAAAGATATATTTTTTATTAAATTGTAAAATGAATCTGGGATGTCTGTTTCACTCTATAAAAACTGATCAAATGAAGTGCTGACAACGATTTGATTCCTATCAAACTTCGAAATGTTATTACTTTGTGTGAAGGAGTGCATTATTTGGCCAAAATTATGTTAGCATAATGTTGTTAGCTGATAAATAGGTTAATGCATCCACTCATATTTCTTCTTAGGCTACTGATCTAATACATTTCGGTGTATACATTTTGTGCTTGTAAACTTAAACTCTTTAGCTCCCTCTTATCTCTGCTTTTGCCTTGATTTTCATGACACATTAGCTGCTACTGGCAGTTCACTTGGTTTGTGGTTAATGGAGGTGCAGGAATGAATTTAATTGAAAAAAATACAAAGTGATATAAAAAGGACCTTTCTTCAGACCATCATCACTTACAATCCCAATCTATGAGTATATTTTTCAGATTTAATCCATTATTGGCCCTCGAAGCACTGTAGTGAAGTCCTCTGTATCTGCTTACAGGTCAGAACATGCTCGGTGTGAATATAAAGCATTTGAATATTTGTTACTGGTGTGTGTCAGGCCTGCTAAACACTACGGTGTCTGCATTAGTATTTCCCCTGTGGCTGGATAAGAGCCTTTTACTACATCCATTCTAATGTACTCAACCCCAGCGACCATCCCAGTGTGAAAACCTAACGCATCTAGCAGCATCATGGAGAAGTCAATATTTCTAAATCCTCAATCCCTAAAAAGTATTATTATTGTTGTTGTTATTGTTATTAATTATTTATTTTTACTGTTATTAATGATAACGATAATAAGCTTGCAATAAATAATAATAATAATAATAATAATAATAATAATAATAATGTTAAAGTGCAAAGACACCCATTTCTGAAAAGTCCAGGAATCATGTAAATCTTGAGACGTAGTCACCAGACATTTTTAAGGACAGTGAGGACATAGTGAGCTGGTGGGAGGATCCTATGGTACCCCAGTCTGATCACTGTAACATGACACCCTGTAATGTCATTTGCTTGATTTATTCCGTCTTTCCCACAGAACAAAATAACTTGTGACTTTGTTTTGTTTTTCTGAAATGATCTCTTTGATTCTGGCTGTTTACCTGATCAGATGTCTATCAGTGTAACCAGTGATATTTTAGGGTTTTGTCAATCTACGTTCATGTTCTCGAGACATGTTGCTTGTCATAGTTAGACCCTCACAGGGGAAGCACTCCTCCTGAGGCTGTAATGCAGTTCCAGCTGCTCGTAGCTGAATTATTTAGGGTTGTCCTAGAAGAGTAGCAACACAGCCAACTGATACATGACACTGTGTTTCTGGTATAATCATTGTTGGCTAGCTACCATTTACCAAGTTTGTTGGGATATACCTTCCCTTTCTGCAGCTGTTTATTTACGTTTTCATAATTGAAAAAAGCCCATTGAATATTACAGCTCTGTTATTTAAACTCAATTTTGTGTACTTGTTTAATTTGAATCCAATTATCTATTAATACATTTAAACAGCTGAACATTAAGTGCTGCCTAATACTGTCTGCAGGCATCTGATGGGAGCAGCTCCAGGGACGACCTACCCTCTCAAATCCTAAGAAGGAATGATCAGATCCGTAAGTTGGAGGCCAAGCTATCAGGTAGGACATATTAATCCCTGGAGGGATTCAGTCTATACTTCAGAGAAGTACCTGAAATTTAAGCCAGAGTGTAGACTTTACACTGTATGCCCCCCCCCCCCCCCCCAAAAAAAAACCACTATCACACCCACATTGAAGAAAAACATTTCACTTATTTATTTATTTGAAAAAAAAGCCCTCCTTTGTGTGTGGTCAAAGAATGTGAACCTGTGTCTTCAGCATGTAGTGACTACAAGGTCGCTGTTTTGCAGCAATAACAAGTTTAACAGTTTACCAGCCCTGCGTATCACCTTGGAGGTATATTAGAGGAGTTTAATAGGACAAAAGTGTTTGTAAGGGTTTTGTAACTGCAGTCTCCAACTTGGTTTATGTGAAGAATGATAGATTAAAGTCTCACATTTGTGCCAGGTTCAATTTTCATTTCAGCCAAAGATTTAAAGAGTCCTCTAGAATGATTCTTTGTACTTATGACTTGACCTGCATGAATAGACGAGGATCAGAATGCAAACAAAAATCACAATGAATTGTAACGATTTACAGTACACGTAGAATTGCAATACTTTAGTCGTAATTATTGTCAATTTCTGAAGAATTGCAGCACCTTTTTAGATTCATGATATAAATCAAATTTACGCCCATCTATCACAATAGCATTGAAGTGCATCATCCCGGCCCTAATATTGCTTCCCTTTACTTTGAATCTTCGTTACTTTTTCATCTTTGAGACATTGGGGCTAACATTGTTTTACCACACTTGCATCAGCTTCAGATAAGTGAAGTAAATGAAATGTTTTTTTTATTGTCTCATTTCAAATTGATGTCTCATTATGTAGTTTTGGTACTTGCATGAAAATCTGATCCCATCTAGGTCATAGTTCTGCAGAACTCCTGAAGAATAGAAAACTTTCACTTCTAGCACCGCTGTCGATAGGTTACAATAAAAAGCACCAAAAGGAGAATAATCTAGACAATCGTCACAGGCATAAGAAAAATACCGGGCTTTAAAGTTGAACTTGAATGCTTTACTTTTATGAGCCTTGCTATAGCTGCAGCTCACACAAAGTTTATTTGCAGAGAAGTCCTGTCAGGAACCAGTTCAAATATTGGCACATGTAAAAGCTGAGTTACGGTTGGTTGTGCTTCTGTTCATTTGAAGGAGATTAGATTTACAATTTTGTTAGTCAGTTGCAGTAACAGGGTGACATGTAACCAAATTTATCAGTGTCAAATTAATGTAGAAAAAAATTCAAATCATTATTTATTCACTCCTGGACAGTAAACCATGTAAAAGGTGATTATATGAATGTCACGGAAGTATCATCATAACTTTTTATTGATAATGGTTTCATTTAACACCTTCTCGTCCCTTTGGGTGGGATATGAGACCTTCAAAAGTTTAAAAAAAAATGCAGCTTCTCAAATAGTATGTTTTTCTCAGATGAGAAAATCAGTAGTAGTTTTACCTTCCATTGTTTCTCAATCATGTTTTCCCTTTTGTTTTCTCCCTCTCCTTTTGTTTTTTTCTCCCCTTCCTATTCGACATCTTCATTTTCCTCCATTTTGTTTGTTTTGTGTGTGTGTGTGTGTGTGTGTGTGTGTGTGTGTTTGTTTGTGTGTTGGTAATGTTGACACCACATCCCATCATCCTACTTTCCAACACTAGACTACGCTGAGCAGCTACGAATTATGCAGAAGACCAAGGACAAGCTTGAAATTGCATTAGAAAAGCATCAGGATTGTACGTACCTCTACTCTCCTCCCAATGAGCTTCCTTGCTATCATCTGTCTGTCAGCTGTAATCATCACCTAGCAAATCATCACCTTTTCCTATGGAGAACATTGTATTTGCAGATGCTTGTCATGGCTTCTATAGTTTTGCTTCAATAGCTTTTTCTTTTCAATCAAAAAAAAAAATCCTCAGATGGTATACTGGTGTTTATGTACTGGCATTTAATATTGATGGTTTGTGTGGTTTTCTTGTGCTTCGCGAATTACTTAGATTTTTGCAACAGTTCCCAATAACATAAATTAAACCCAAATTGGGGCAATAGGAATTTAAAATATCAGTTGCTTTCTGACTTGTCAGAATTCCAGACCGGCATAGTCATATTACTGTATCATCTGAATGGAGTTTTTACAGATAACATATCACATTTTGGTAATGCTGTATTTTTTCAGTATTATGTCTGTAGAATACCATTTGCAGACTTGGATATCTCTGCAGTACCACTATACTTCATGTAGAAGAATATTTTTGACACATTTGCCTGTAGGAATTTGGCGGTCATCATCTCTGGTTTTGCAAGATATATTGAAAGGCCTTTTTAACATTTAATACTGGCTATTATGGATATATTTAATTCAGGTCTTCCTTTCTACAACTGTTATTTCAGATTTCCACCACGACAAGTTGACACGTTTTTTTTCCATGTGTATTTGGCTTGAAAAATACTGTCAGATACTATCAGACCTGGATGCTTTGTTTTTGCCATTATTAAAGTGTCTGTCGTACTTAACTTGCATTATCATTCTATCTCCTCCTATAATTTTATTTTATCATGTTAAAACTAAGTTAACATATGCCTAAAAGACCATACAAAATTTGTCTGAAATACACTTATTCGCCGTCCTTTCCACAGCTTGATAGAAGGTCTTTCTTCAGTTGGGAGTCAAAGATCCACTCAGGCTGGCTTACTGCACCACACTAGTTAGCTTGTTGCAAAAGATAGTACTAGATGGACAGGTTGGCGTACCTCCGTCTTACCTACCCAGCTTCCAAAACCTGTTGCTCCTCCTTTGTGTTCTATATATTTCAGTTCAAATAGACATGTTTCAGGATCTGGCTTTTCCTGGAGGTTTTCATCTGATCCTCTTTTACAAGTCACTGCGCCCTGTCAGGACAGTAGTTTCAGCTATATTTCCTATTCTAAAATTGTAACGTCTCATAATTTTGAATTGATATTTCAGACTGTTACGTGATATACAATCCTATTTCTATCAGTATAGACCAAGACCATTTTGGAGCAAAGTGTATTTAATGGCTATTGACAGATGTATGCTAATACTTCTCAACCACTACTGTCATTGTGCTAAGCTAAAAAGTAGTCTGATGGTCTCACAGGGAGGATCCATCTTCCTGTCTGGGGAGGATGGCAAATTAGCATATTTGCTAAAGTCATTGTATTCTTTTAATGTAATTTTGAGTTGTTGCTATTCTAAAAAGGTGATGCAACAAGTCATGTCTGACATTGAAATGTCACTTGTTATCAACCATTGAAGCCTATATTTAGTGGTCAAGTTCATAGTAGAATATCTGCAATTACTCTTCCATTATTGTTATCATGAATGGAATTGTAGATGTCTCAAATTAAACTCTGAGTCAGAATAGAGTTGAAGATGTCTTTATCTTATGTTGCATTCAAGTCTGCTGTTTAATTGAAGTAGACAAACTCGTGTTCATAGCCGCCTCTTATTATAGCTTTCTCCTTTCTTTAAGTGTGCTATGTTTCTGTCAGCTTGTCTGTGGAACATTGATGGTATTTGTTACCAGTACTGTATCTGATTTTTTTTATTTTTGCAGTTATGGTCGTGATGGTCAATCATAATGTTTTGGTGATATTTTGTGATCTAAAAATAACTGAGTGTGTTCAAAGTAACCCTTTTTCATTTTTCCATTTGGTGAGCTTCACCTCAGTCCAAAATTTCATCTTTTCTCACAGCATATCTCAAAATATAAAAGATACCATGATTTTAATTTGTATGACCAACATGTCACGTGCGGTGGAAAACAATTTCCAGGTACCAAAAGTGAGTACAGACCATCAGAGTAGAGGATGACTAGGACCATGCAGTGGAAAGTACCTAGATTACAACTACTCTTGACAGTGAAGTTCTCAGGGAAATGATTAAATTCTTGTTGGTGGCCAGAAGGAATTTCAGTTTTGTGAGCTATATCTAATCAAATTTGGATATATTTTCTTAAATTGCACATGGATGTGCTTTTCTGGCTTTAAGAAACTACATTTAATTCATCAATCTCTCTGCGTTGCCTGTTCTAAAGCCTTAGATGAACACACGTCTTAATCCAACTAACTTTTCAGAGCGACTAACTATTCCTGTTATTTGATATTTTTCTTCTCTTTGGGTGTGCGCAATTCTCTGTATGTTTTTCCATCTTTTCTTGTATTTTTCTTTCTCTCACATTCACTGCCTAGCATCCATAAAGAAACTTCAAGAGCAGAATGAATCTCACCAGGCTAGCAGAGCCAAAATGGCAGAAGGGATGACACTAGCATTAGACAAGAAGGATCAGGTAAACTCCATCTTGATTTACACATACTACACTGCTGTTTTGTGACGTTTGACCTCACTGTTTACTGTCATCTACCCTTAGGAATGGTTGGAGAAGATGGCCGTCTTGGAAAAGGTAAGGGCTGTCTGTTGGGACAGTATGATGATAATATACTGGAGATTTTAAAAATGGAATATTTCTGCACCAAGTATAGAAAGATCAGACAGCTCGGACCAGCAGTACAAAGTAGTATTTAATTTTGGCTTCAAGAAACCTGCATGTTATAGAACATGTGAATATGTGTTGTTTCAAGTTTAAGTGCTGTGTTTGTGCAGGAGAAGGCTGCTCTATCAGCCAGACTGGAGGAGATGATGGAGCAAAGCTTGGCTCTCTTCCAGAAAAGGGATGACCTGGATGAACTGGAGGGCTTCCAGCAGCAGGAGCTGGCTAAAGTCAAACACATGGTATGCACATGTCGAGATCAGAGGTTTATTATATGAAACAGTGCATGGGATCCTTACTGAAAATGTTTTTGCACACATAAGCTAAAAATGGTGTGGCACCAAAAATATTCTGATTTATAAAACCATACATATGCTAGTATGCAAGCAATTTCCTTTTATAAATCAGGATGCCTGGAAATGTGCACATGGGAACATCTGCCTCACATACTTCTATCTACACACCCTTTGTAAACTGTAAATGGTAAGTGCAAAGCAGTAGGTGAATGCTGAATGAATTACAAGAGCTGGTTGATCAGTGGGTCTTCATGGTGAATCACGGCAACATCCACCAGGAAGAGCTACAAAAAGTAGATCATACATCATTAGTCAGAGCTGTCACTGCAGCATTTATGCTTTAATTATAGTTTGATTTCCTTTGTATCATTTCAAAATTCAGGGGTGACTGTTACGACTTAGCGAAAATGCATTAAGGCTACATACAACACAGCTGGCATTGCTGTTCATGATGATGAAAATGTAATTAATGATTGATGTGAAGAGAAATTCAGTCTTTGAGAGCTGCCATTGTAGAATTTTATCTGGTATCACTTTATCACCTCACAATCTTCCTCACCAGTTTCCCATCCATCCATCTTCTTCCGCTTATTCCTGTTAAGGGTTGCGGGGGGCTGGAGCCTATCCCAGCATCTTTCGGACGAGAGGCGGAGTACACCCTGGACAGGTCGCCAGTCCATCGCAGGGTCAACATATGTAGACAGACAACCATTCACACTCACATTCATACCTACAATCAATTTAGAGTTTAAAACAGCCTAGTCCCGAATAGCATGTCTTTGGGCTGTGGGAAGAAGCTGGAGTACCCAGAGAGAACCCACGCAGGCACAGAGAGAACATGCAAACTCCACACATAAAGATCCCATGCCTGAGCTGGGACACGAACCCAGAACCCTCTTGCTGTTAGGTGACATTGTACCACCGTGCCGTCTCAGCAGTTTCCCCTGTCTAAAATCTAAAATGTTTTTATGCGTGTGTCAGAGTTTAACTATCCTTGTGCACATTCTTCCATGAAATTTGTTTTCATGAATCGCAACTTTTCGTGTGGAAAGTGCATAAACAATGGTGATAAAAGAGACCCCAGGTCCTGCCATAAGGAGTTTGAGAGGAGTTTGTTTTGCAGTTTTTAAGCCAAGATGGATAATTTTATTTCCACGTGGCTTGATTTGACTTGGACTCACAACAGCACTCTGTGTCTTGCAGCTGCTCAGGAAGGAGGAGCAACTGGGCCAGCGAGAAAGGGAGCTCCAGCACAAGGAGACTGAAGTTCAGTCAGCAAAAAGAAAGCTGTCTGAAAGTCAGGGTAAACTTCAAGCTTTACAACAGCAGCATGATGAGACCTCTAGACTCAACACAGAGTTGGAAATAGAGCGGTAAGGAGTAGTGCTTGCAGGCAGCAGGATTAGATATTCATGTCATAAATGTAAAAAAAAAAAAAAAGGTGTAGTTTCACAACTGTAATCTATTATGATGAACTACTAGATATAGGAAAAAGTCTACCAATCCTATTCTGCAAAGGCTTACTGAGTATGTGATTAAATTAACAAAAAAGAAAATTAATAAAGATGTCACGTCCTTGATTGGAAAAATGGATCCAAAAAAAAAAGAATCACACTTTGGCAGTTTAATAAATCACAATGCAGTACTCTGATTGCTGATTTCCAGATCTTGACTGTAGTACTCCACGTCTTTGTTGGACATTAGTGACCAGTGCACAGGTGGTTGGAGATTCATAGACAGAAAGGGTCTATTCAAATAACACAGCACAAAGACAGATGGTCCGACTTAGGAAACTAATAGAAAATAAAAGTACATTTATTCTTACTGGGAATATTTTTCAAAAGCTCATTGTACAAGCTAGTGCTGGGGTGTGCTGTGTTACTCTTGGGGATGATATGTGGGCCTGTGTGTGTTCAACACTCTCGCATTGCAAGGGAGCAGTGGTCCAGAGCAGCTAGCACAGTAATTTGTGGGTGTGCTGTGCCTAGAAAAGATAAATACAAGACGACAAGATGCGCTGATATCAGATTGACACAAAAGTTGGAAGAAAACTTAGTCAGATGCCTGAGCTTTTTGCAATGGAGGATTGATTTTATGAATCTATATATCATTATTTAATTAATAGGAATATTTGACACTGCAACCAAGGTCATCTTTAAGGTCAGCTTGTGCAGATAAAGTTTGATAACTCAGATGTTAAAAGCCAAGCAATGCATGTGTGCAATTTAAAATCACCTCACACCTGCAACTCATCACAATTTCAAATGTGTGAAGCAAATTAAATGTAACTTAAAACGCAAAAGGTAATGAGCTATGAGGAAATGAAAAACGTAAATCTGTGGTTTAAAAACAAACATGAACCATGATCAATGTTCAGTGTAACTATGGATCGTAAACTTAGTTAATTGCAAACGTTGTTTAGGATGTAGAGGTTGGATGTTGTTTCAGCCATCGTGAAGCAACATCACTTGGCTAAGTGCTTTACTGGTTTTGGACAGGGAGGAACTGCTGCTCCTGAGAGAAGAGGCAGACAAGAAGATTGGGGAGCTAGAAGGACGATGCCAAGAGCTGCAGTCAGTGATCCAGCAGGTCTCTGAAGACTTCCAGAAGGTCAGTGTTGAATGCTAGACTTATAACCTGCAAACTTTAAAAGTGTATTCAATGAGAAGAACTTAATGACAGAATTTGTTGTTTTTCAGTCACAGCGTATGGTGTCTTCTTTAGAGAGATCCCTCCGTGATCTACGGACTGAACATGAGTCCCTGAAGTTGCAACAGCAAAAGGTCAGTGCACAAAGACGGTCATTGGGAACTACACAGGACTTTACAAAGGGATTATATTAAAGGGATTATAGCATATTTTAGTAGCCTATCGGAAAATCAATAAAAGTCCTGTTTTTACGATTTGAGTATTGAAACATTCTTCTAAGCTGAACGATGATGAAGCTTCAGTTCTGCACCTGATATTGTTGGACTTAATCAGGCGGCTGTGACAGTGGAGGACAAGGAACGTTTATTGGATGAACTTCAGAAGAAAGTGACTTCCCTAGAAAGACGGCTGCAGGGGAACCTTAGCCAGGATGAGCATCTACAAGAGCTTCTGCAGGAGGTGAAGAAAATTAGTGTGTTTTGGCCAATAGTGGTACATTTACAGTGATTTCCAGCACATTTCAAGGTGAACATCGAACATAGCAAGCAACAAGCATTAACTGTTGAAGGGGATTTCAGTGGTGTGGTCTTTAATTACAGAAGATCACAGACTGTAAAACTAGAAAATCTATTCTTTCGCTTGCTTTCATGTGAATATTATTTTAACAGTGCTTATGTCTTCTGACATGATGCTCAGAAACAATCAGTTGTGTGAAATGAAAAAGAGTCCTTTATCAGTCCTTTTGGTGCTTTTATAGATGTCCAGTCTCGAGCAGAGTCGAGAAGAAACAAGAGCAGAGCTACTGACTGTCCGAACAAACCATGCTGATACTGTCAGCTCCCTGGAGGCCCAGGTAAACCAATCATCAACCTATATGATCTTCAACCCCATATCCTGCTACAATTGGCCACAATATCTTCAGACCATGATAATAACTGGATGTAATTTCATTATGAAATACTGTATATTAATAGCTGATTACAGATTGGGAAGTCATCTTTCTCCGAATCCACAATTGGACTTGTTTTTGTTTCTATGGAGCAGGACTCATTTCAATATGGTTTATTGATTCAAAACCATTCTCGATTCAGTATATTGGAGCGCTAATTTTAGGATCTAATCCAGGCCATTTTGTACAAGAAAGTTGGTGTGGCAAATCATGGTAGGAAAGCCAGAAATCTGCCGTCGGATTTCCTCTTCACCGTGGATGGCGAGCATCTCGTGGACTTCAAGCTCTTGCCAGTGCGCGGCCATGATCAATAAAAAAGATGAGCAAGATTGTTTTACAAGTTGTTTATAAACACGGTCGCGCTTGCGCAGTTCATGTGAGGGTTCCCCGATTGATGGGACTTCCCAAGCATAAATTAATTCACCTAAGATCATACATATGTAAATTGTTTGAAAAAAAAGGAGTGAAATAGAGTCTCGGGGACATCAACAGGAAGACTCATCTTATGGCAGAGGCCAAAACTTTATTGAGATGAGTGAGCAGCTCTCAGCCCAGCCCAATTTCTTTTTATTCATTTATTTTTTTTCCCGGAGCTTCCACAATGACAGCCTGACAGGCAGCATAGTGACAAAATCAGATTGCGACAGGAAGGTCGCGGGAAACCTGAGACAACAGGGGTTGCCTTTTTCACACTGCAGGCGAGCCGAGCAGAGCTGAGCCGAGCTGCTAAACACCCGGGTCGCTTGGAGGGTCGGTCAGTGCGGGTCGAAATACGGCTTTTTCAGAGTGCCCAAACACCCGTGTTCAACCGCGTTTTGCGTGCAGTGTGAAAGGGGCTCATGAGGGTGAGGCAGAGTGCTCAGCTGTGGTACCTTTCCAGCAGAGCAGCTTCTCTGCTAATTTTCATTTCTGTCCAAATTGTAGAATAGGTGCAGCTTAGCTAAAAAAGACTGAGCAGCACCCAGTTATTTTCTGGTGTTTGTTGGTCCGTCAGTTCTGTTTATCACTGCTGGAGTTGGCTGCTCAGCTGATCTCTCTTAGTGACTTGTCTTGCAACTAAATATACTTAATTCAAACATGCTTGCAACCTCTACTCTTATTGAAATATGAGATTACTTTAGTATGCCTACATTCTGAATTGTCTGGGTGGTGCATTGTCCTTAATCTTGAGTTCCACATTTTTTGTTCCGTCATGTTTTTAATTACTGTTTAAAAATAATGTTTTTTTTATTCTTTGGTAGAATGTTCTGAGTTAAAAAAAATTTCAAAAACAATTATGTAAATGAACTTTTAAATTTTTATTCTTTTGCATAATTAGCAGACATAGGTTCTCTGACCTGCCTTAATCTTGCTGGAATTTTGTTTGGAACTGATGAAAATCAAGATGAATCTTGCTGTATCCAGTTGATGTTTCAGCATTTAGGTGCACCTTAATTATTCTCTTTTCTTAGAATGACATCTCAATTGAAATCTTATTCGTCTAATTCGTCTCCCCAGACACATGCTGACAACTCCACAGAAAAATACAGCAGGATTTTCATATTTCAAGTAGAGAAAAATAGTCTTGGATAGAATAGGGAACACTGCATGATGTTTATCTTTTGTCTACTTAGATATCCAAAATGAGCTGCAGCATTACTGAACTGCAGACACTTCTCCGGCACAAAGATGACTCCTCCAGGTCCTACAGAGAGAGAACAGATGCACAAGTAAGCAAACACACCCACAAGTGAAGCATAACAAATGTTTTCTCTGTCACCATGTCACATCTTTATATTATCAGAGCTGCTTTTATCCAGTCAAACCAACTGACAAATATAAAGTTAAACAACGCTGAAGAATGAAGCGATAGACGAATCATTCTGGTTGGGCAGAATTTATTTTTTCTTCGTTTTCCCAAACGGAAATAGATTTCTGATTTGCTGATGATGTTAGTCTTAATGTGTAAGATTGGTCAACATCAATGAATGTTGTGTCTTTTCTTTCAGATAGCAAACCTGGAGCAGCAAGTCCTAGAGAGTGATGAGAGACTGAAGAATGCGGAAAAGCAGATCATAGAGAAACAGCAGCAGACAGATAAACTGGTTAGTTCCAATTCCGGCCTAATAAGAAGACAAATCTAACCAAGAAAAAGTTAATCCTTTTAGTTGTCACATGGATGGAGAAATTCCATGTATTAAAGCAGGAAAAGAATAGCAAAACAGGGATTCAGTGCATGGTAAGTGAACATGCAATATAAGATTTAACACATTGTACAAAAATTATATCCAGTACAGAAAAATAGCAATGGTATGCACAAAAGGAAACAGTATGCACAAATGGACATATAAAAGTAGGAGCTTACATACTGTGATTTTTTTTTTTTTTTAATGAATACTGGAGTGTTTTAGATTAAACTACGCTGAGTGAATAATTCTGTTGCACTGTCAGTCCAATCAATGCAGTGGATTGTAGGTTGTGGTTGGTCTACTGGGGGCAGAGTTGGTTGTAGAAGTCTGAATCCTGCTGCCGATTAGGTTTTGTTTTGTTATTTTTATGCAGCTGGTAGGCTGTGAAACTGAATTGCCCCTCAGGGATGAATATACTCGTTTGAATATCATTAGCAGCAGGAAGCAAAGACCTGCAGTATTGCTTTTTCACACACCTCAGATGAAGTAGTGTGTGGGAGCTACCGAGTGTTGAGATGGCATCCTGCAGGGATGGGACTCATTCTCCATCAGAGATGATAGCCTCATTACCATTCTTCTCTCTCCCACCACCTCCACTGAGTCAATGGATCCACCCAAGCAGACCCAGCCTTCTTGATGATTTTGTTTAGTCTCTTCCCATCAGTGGTTTCCTGCCACAAAAGTGTCACTGGACTGTTGGATCCAGCACTAGAAATGTTTTTTCACCAAGATTGTTACTTACTTTACTTACCATTATTCTCCATTGGTATAGCAGTTAAATATTTGATGCATTGAATGCTTCTTTAAATCAAGGTGAAATAACATACAGTGGTGACCATAGCAGTGGGGCAAAGATGTCAGCCCTGTGGATGAACTGCAGATTGAGAGGTGTTGACTGGTGGTTGAAAGCAACAGCAAAGCCAGATTTGAGCAGATTTGTGTGTTAGGGATGGGCTGCTGGCCGCCAGTGTTGTGCTAAGTTCCACCTTCCTGCTGGAACTGCATGCACCTCATGGGAGCATGCATGAAATTAAAGCTGTGGTGTAAAGATTTTAAATCAAAGCACTGTTTACGCATGATACAATTAATTTTTTTCAGTTCATCAATGATTATAAATGATATTATATTTATAGATTATGAATAGAGGGATCCATTCATGTAGGATAAGATGTGGTAGCAGCAGTTGTAACATTTCCTTGATAGGGTAGGTCTTGAATTTGCAATGTTCCCTTAATCTTTTGTATTTATAAGGACAAACTCTACAGTTTTTTTGTCATTGTATTTTTTTAGCGTGATGTATTTTTACTTACAGATATTTGGCATTCTGTAAAATTGGTGAGAAATAGTGGAGAAAAAAAAATCCTCTTGCAACATCCAAGCACAAACCTAACAGATCACAGCTAACGGTTTCAGCTCAACATCGGGATGTGTTTTATTTTTCAGCAAGGAGAGTGGAGTGCAGAGAAGGCCTTTTTGGATCAGCAGCTGAGTTTGTTACAGCAGCAGAGTAAGGAGAAGGCCAGCCGACTGGAGGAGAGCATCACATCTCTACAGACAGACAGACGTACAATGCAAGACAGGGTGGTATGCTTCTGTTCACATTTCTATCAGTCTACTCTTCTTTAGATTCATTTACGGCATATAGTAGTCTTTGTGGTTAGTCTTGTTAGTTCACACCAGGAGACTGCTTGTTTTGTATCTGGCATGAATACATTTAACAGTGGTGACAAGAGCTCGTGCCTCCTTGATACTGTATGTGTGTCTATGGCTCTGTTTACACCTGACATAGTGTGTGTTAGCTCTAATCTGAGTACACCCAGAATGCATTGAGTGTACTTCAACCACATTCTAAGGGCGGTGATATACAGTACATGTGCCGCATTGTTTCATCAGTGATATTTGTTCTGAATCTTCCTCGTGATAAGAATGTTTAATCTTGTCAGTTTTGTGACAGTGTTCACTATCTAAACTTTTTCACTTTTCAAGAAGCAAAGTATTATTACAACTTTGCTACAATTAGGTTATATTGTGAATTTTGTGAGTATTAATGTTTATATTTTCACTGGAAGTTTGATTTTTTTTTTTTTTAATTATGTGTATTCAAAACACTTTTGCCAACCTGTCCTTGCTTGTTTGCAAGGCTCTCAAGACTGTTATTTTTACTGTATTGCAAAGCATACCATTTAATACTGTGATACAGTATTAAATCTAGATTGGAAGTGGTCTCAAATCCATGTGGCCATATCTCTGTTACCCATGTGAGTGTGTTCCTGACCAGTGAACAGTATTTTCTCCTTGAGAAAAACCCAGAATCAGCATTATTGTATTACACTGTACTAGATCACATCTGCAAGGAAGGGCTACATTGATGGTTCGTTTAATATATTAAGAAAAGAATTCAAACCAAATTTCTAGTGTCCAGTGTCAAACAAGAACATGGCGACAGATGATCATATGATTTGTGGGCTGGAACTGATAAGAAAATAACCCCGAAGGCTTAAGGACTGATCCACTGTGATCAAAATTTGTTAAGCAGAAATCCCCCTGAAACAGCTTCTCAGATCAATTGACGTAATCATATTCTGTCACTAATTAATGAGTTTTTCAGCACATGTGTAGGTCACAACAAAATATCAGGTAAGTTGATGTCTGCACAGAGCCAAATACACCCTCTAAATTTATATCACATGGACTGTTGTATGTAACAGATATCCAAACTATAACACCAGTATATTGTCGGGTGTGAACAGACATACTTGGTTGTGCCATGTGAGAACAGGGCTGCCGATGACTAAAACTAATGCCTATTTTTGTCTGATAGGCTGATCTGGAGAATCAGAGGGACGAAGCAAATTCCACTCTGAGGCAGCAAACAGAAGAGCTGGAGCAGTGCAGGGTCAGAACAACTTACTCATATTAGATTGTGTCGCAGTAATTAATGAATGATGAGAATAGATATTAAAGAACACATATGCTGGTAGAAATGCAAAGAAAAGCATATGTAATCCTCACTTCCTGTTACTGTGTATTTCCTTAGGCAGAGCTGAACAGCCGGCAAACAGTGAGCACGGAAATTGCCAAAGCTCTGGAGGAAACCAGGCGACAGAAGGAGGAGCTGCAAACACAGGTCTGTGGCACACTATGGCATCCTGGCAGTCATCCTACAGTGGTCTGAACCATATATGTTAACAAATTCTAAGACAGAGTCCATCCGTGTGGTTCATTATGCCGTGTGTGTGTGTGTGTGTGTGTGTGTGTGTGTGTGTGTGTGTGTGTGTGTGTGTGTGTGTGTGTGTGTGTGTGTGTTCACTGTGGAGTTAATGGTGTTTTCCTGTTTAATTTCAGGTTGAAGAGCTGACCACATCTCTACAGACTTCACAGCAGGAGGTGTCTGTTGTCAGAGAGAGTCTGGCACTGAGAGAGGAAGATGTCAAAACCCTCCAGAATGGTACGTGCACACACTCTTTAAATCATTGTAGAGAAATAAAGCTGCACATGGCATCTATTATAAAATCATATGCTAGCTTCCACATCTAAGTTTCTTTTACTGTTTGATTTAAAGTAATTGTTAACTTCTTTCAGTCAAACTATTATATTATCATGGGATCACAAATCAGATGTGCTACACACTTTGTTACCATTGAACAGAGATATTTTTGGTTGAATGAAGTTAAGATGTATTTAATAACCTGATCTGAGCAGATTCTGCATTAGAAGCTGTCGATACACATTGTCATAATAATTAATTCATAATTACTAGAATTAGTGATACTTGTACTTTGTTAGTATCACTTTTGCCACAAACAGAGAACAAATCTGTCAATGTGTGTGCACTTTAGAGGTGCAGAGTCGGCAAGCATCACTGGACCAGCTGCAGGAGGAGGTTGAGCAACAGCGCACCCAGCTGGAGCAAATGGAGCTGGACAAAGACTCCCAGCTGAAGAGCCTTAGGGAGGAGCTATTCACCCAGACACAGCAGCTAGATAGCTGCCAGGCAAGGGTTAGCAATGCACACAAATACCTACAATCAATGTCACATTATACATACAGCATTACTCCAAGGTAATATACACACTTTTGTGTATGTGTGGTGTCTAGATCTCATACTTGGAAGTGGAGGTGGAGACCCTGACAGAACAGCTTCATAGCCCTACTGTGTGTGAGGAGGAACAGAATGGCAGTGTGACAGTGGATGATCTTGACCACCTTCATAAGATCAACAAAGAGCTGGAACAGGAGCTTGGTGACAAGAACAGGGTCAGTAACCTTTCTCGTCCCATCCTGCCATCTCCACTCAAGACAGTTTCAGGGAGGAATCATCACACATTGGATATAGCGGTCGGTCCACTTTTAAATCACATGAAATCTATTAATATTTGAAAGAAGAGATGGAGAAAGCAACATACAAAATATTAAAAAGAAGAGATGGAGAAAGCAATGTACAAACTAAAAACAAACAAATCTCCTGGCAGTGACGACTTACCATCTGAGTGGTCATTTAGCGAACAACTCATACCACTATTGGAACTATATTTTAACCACACTCTTGAGCATGGAGAAATACCCCCATCCTGGAGGGAAGCGTTGATAACTGTGATCCCAAAGAAAACAAAAAGTGAGACTTGCTCAGATTGTAGACTTACATCATTACTCAATGTAGATTAAAAATTGTATACCTCAATTATTTCAAAACAATATAAACATTTTATTGGCGACATTATCGACGAATATAAGACAGGCTTTATCATGGGACGCCAAGCATAAGGTAACACAAGGTGAACTTTATATATTATCAACCATATTCAAAACCTGGAACCTGCTAACCACTGCTCTCTTGTTAAACTGCCCTTAATTCTTATCCATGCTGTTGGTTTTTGGTAAAGTGATTTGATACATTTAATAGCTTTGTCGCTTTGAATGGCCAACCAGGCAGGGCTGCTGTCTATCACCGACCTTGTTTGTAATTTCTATAGAGCCCCTGGTGCAAGCAATCAGTGAGAATAAAGAGCTCAAAGGGATAAGGGTTGGGGCAGAAAAGCACACCATTGGACTTTTCACCGATGATGTGATCTGTTTTTTTGTTTTTTTTTTAGAGGACCCAGACGCATCTGTTCCCACATTAATCAAACTACGATAGACATTCGGCTTTTGTTCTGGATACAAACTCAATTTGGCTAAAACACAAGTCCTAACATTTAATTATCGCCACCCTACAGAGGAAACTCATTACGGACGCTTGTGTTTGCGATCTTGTTCTTTCAGTCATTACCCAAAGCTCATGACCAGAGGTGAGGGCTGGAACATAGATTGACTGGTAAATTGAGAGCTTCGCCTTTTAGCTAACCTCCCTCGTCACCATAGCGGACTGGTTTGGTACCTCGTCTCTGTGGACGCCGCTCCAATCCGCCTGTCAATCTCCTGCTCCATCCTACCGTAAATCCTGAACAAGATCCCGAGATACTTAAAGTCCTCCACCTGAGGCAGGACCTCCCCCTGACCCGAAGTGGGCAGGCCACCCTTTTTCGGCTGAGGACCATGACCTTAGATTTGGAGGTGCTGATTCTCATCCCAGCCGCTTCATACTTGGCCTCGAACTGTCCCAGCAGGATCTGGAGGTCGTGGCTTTATGGAGCTAAAAGAACCACGTCATCTGCAAAAAGCAGAGACGACATCCTCCCACCACCAAACTCGACCCCCTCCACCACCTGGCTGTGCCAAGAAATTCTGTCCATAAAGGTTATGAATGGAACTGGTGACAAAGAGGAGCCTTTGGTCATAAACCTAGAATTCAATTTGAAACATTACAGATTGGGAAAGATGAGGGAGGTGTGGCACTACCTAACCTTAAAGAATATTTTCATGCAGCACAAATTAGACCTGCTATTTGCTGGTGTGACACAGACTATGTAGCTAAATGGAAAAAAATCTAGAACCACTCATACAAGGAAGAGAAATTCAAAGGCTTGTAGGAGACAGAGAGGAGGCAGTGAGTGTAATTGCTCAGATGGATGCAGTGACTCAATTTATATTAAAGCTGTGGTTTAACTTGGTACGAAATTATAGATTTAGATAGATAAAATAGCTTTGATTACTTTGTTCGATCTCTTACGACAAGCATTTTACCCTAGGTTCTTATGATCATGATCAGAGGTTCAAACAATGGACTACAAATGGGATAACAGCAATGTGTACAGTTATACAAAAAATGGAAACTTCATGAGCTTCCAGGAGATTAAACAAAAATATAAACTGAGTGATCAGTACATATTCAGAGTCTTACAAATAAGGGACTGTTTTTTTAACAGAAATAAAACAATGCAAACCTAGATAAAAATGCAATAATGGGTATCTTAGTTGAAATCTACAACTTAAAGGAGTACAGAGTAATATCTTCAATGTATGGTCAACTAATGGAGAGAAGAAAGAGCACAACCACCTATGTGACTCCACTGGATTGGGAAGGAGAACTTGGGGTGAATATCCCTGAAGATGAATTGTTAAGTATTTGGAGAACACAACAGTCAGCTACATCATCACGTGTTTGGAGATTATACTGTTAGAAGAATTTGACGAGATTTTTCGTCACACCAAAAATGATAAACAAACACACATCTGCACAGCAGCCATGTTGGAGAGAATGTTGGGATATGAATGTCGGCCATTCACATGTTGTTGTTTTTTTGGCTTTGCCCTAAAATCTTAAGTTTTTGGGAAGATATCCACCGAATTATTGTCAAAGTTCTGGGCTACAATGTACCTAAGTCATGCATGTTACTATTTTTGGAAATATGACTGGAAATGTGTTAAAATAGGATAGGTACCTCATGAAAAATTTGTTAGCAGTTTATAAGAAAGCAATCATGAGAAAAAGGTACAAACCAAGCTCACCAACAGAGGATTACTGGTGAAAAATAGTGAACGAAATATATGTTGTGGAACTGTTGACTCATAAGACATGGACCCAAGAAGAACAATGTTGAGGGAAATGGGACAAGTGGACACTTTACAAGTCAACAACAAGAGCAGAACGATCAAACTCACAACAACACAGTAACAAACCGTAGAGACCTGGCTGTCCAGCTTGTTTGTTTTTTTCCCATTCTTTTTCTTTCTTTTTGTCTTCCATTTAGTTTTGTACCGTATGTACTTTGTTTTTTTCTTTTCTCTTTTTTTCACTTATTCCTTCATTGGCAGTATGTTCTCAAAAAAGAAAAGGAACAATAGAGTAAAAAAAATGTATGAAATACATTGAATAAAATATATATGCAGGGAGTGAGCAACCTATCACTCCGAATAATTTTAAAACAAGTGGCTGGTTGTTGTTTTTTGCAGATTATCAAGCAGCTGCAGCAGAGACTAGCGGAACTGAAGAGGACACTGCAGAAGGAACTGGTAAGCGAAAGCTTTCAAAGATAACACACTTGCCACTCTTGCTTCTTTTTTTTAGGCTCCATCACATTAACTCATGTCTGAATTTTGGCATATCATTCAAGTTTTGCCTGCTGGCAAGGAACCACACCGTAGAAGCAGAATTTGGAATATCTTATTATTGTAAATTCTTTCAAATCTGATGTCTCCACTCTTGTATTGTACTACATGGTAGAGGCTTTATATGTTCTCTTCCCAGCATTTAAATAAAGACAACACTTTAATGGCCAAGCCCCTCTTTCTGTTCCGTAGAAACTAAAGCCTGAGCCAGATGATGAGGCAAAAGAGAAGGTGACAGAAAGCCGAGCAGAAAAACAAGAGAGGGTTTGTGCTGATCCTCCACCAGTGTCTAGCCAAAACCCCCCTACCTCCAACACCACAGTGACCAACACCTCAGACTTGAATGACTCCCGAGAAATCAACTTTGAGTATCTCAAACATGTCGTCCTCAAGTTTATGTCATCCAGGGAGGCTGAGGTGAGTTCACGTGCTTATTTTGTAAATGCACTCAGTTCAACATTCAATAACTGAACAATGCTCTTTTAAAAAGTCAATTTGAATGCCTGTCGTTGGTGCTTTTTTTTAGGCATTTCAGCTAATAAGAGCTGTATCTGTGTTGTTGAACTTCACTCATGAGGAAGAAGACATGTTGAAGCAAACTCTGGAATACAAGGTCAGCGTTCCATTATCAGTCTACCTTTATTGTATCAGTGGAGATATAACTAGTCACTAAAATTACATTACATTAAATTTACCGATTAGGATTTTTTTTGATAAATGAGTGATGTGTAGTTGTCCTAATAATGTGGTCTTACATTTTGAGCCTTTTTAGCTATTTATAATTATTTATTGTTTACAGTCTTTCACACTAGGTGTTTTTGTTTTGATTTACAGAAAATGAAGTGTCCTATTTCCAATAACTCTTCACCAACCTTTTTAATCAATATAGTCTAAACTTGTATAAATGCTCACTGCAGCATAATCACATTTTCAGCTGTGTAATTTGAACTACTGACCTAAATGCTTTGTGTTCTAGATGTCCTGGTTTGGATCGAAGCCTTCTCCTAAGGGAATCATTCGGCCTTCAGTCTCAGGCACATCAGCTCAGTGGAGCTGATAAGTAGCAGATTGGCCTGAAGTGATGGAGAAAGGAAATAAAGGACCACCTATCTGGAGGATATCAGTTCTTCCGAAGTGGCAGGACACTAACTTCAAACTTTAAACAGGCTTCCGTAGTTTACTCTGGTTCTGTGGGGCAAGGACAGTTGTTTTTTTATGCTTCGTTTGGAGCGAGGGGTTGCATGGTGTCTTTTAGGGATGAAGGCCTGTTTCTAAACAGATGTTGATTTTTAAATGATTAATGGTTGAAGCAGATGGGATCTTGACCAGATGTAAGAGAGTATAGTGATGGGATACATGATTCACAGTGGAGGTTAAGGTGTCCCATTTTATTCTACTGACCTGTCACTGAAAACATTTTCTGTTGATTTAACATTATTTCAGTATGTTTAAAACAAAAACAGACGTAACTGGTATTTTAGGAGCGTCCACAATCCTTCCAACTCTCAAATAAATAAAAATGTGCTTCTGTTGCACTGTTTTGACCAAATTGTAAAGCAAGAGCGTGTTTACATGGACTTTCTATGTAATAGCTCAGCTTTCAAATTTCATTTCTCATTTGGTCTGAACACATTACAAAGGTGAGTGGGCTGCATTTTATTTTGCAACTTTTGAGCTTGATAACACCTGGTATGTCTGCTCAAAATAATCCCTAAATCCATAAATTCTCTTGAGAAGACAGGATTTCATATTCCACAGTGTGTCAGAGCTCCATGTTTTACTTTCAAATCCTCAGCAGTGAGATGGAAGTGGATCTTTATTTATTTTAAACAGTAAAATTTAATTGCTCAGAAGTGTCTTTCATCACACTTTCTCAACTGGACCATTAAAATTAGTATTACACACTGAGCTAAACCAAAGCCAGTACTTTTGTTGATATTTTAAAGTTATCGTATAATCCACACATAACACTATGACTCTTTCTAATTCGTTTTTATGCTGGATTGTTCATTTTAACTAGTGGAGCTGTGAGCAACATATGGGCTGATAAATTTTTCAGCGCCCTCTGATGGACAAACTATATAACTAGAAATGCAGTTGGATAGTGCATGCATGCACCAAGGAAAGCAGCCCATTTTTTTTAAACAAAACTTTAATGAAAGTTTTTAAATAAATAGTTTTTTCCCCCTTTCATTCCATATTACTTTAAGAAAGTAGTGTTTGCAATGAAGGTCCAGATGATGTTTACTGAGAACTACAATACTCAGTATACCTTGTTCTGACCCACAATTGGATGAGTTCTTCGTGTGTGCTTCACTCCCTAACCAAGTGTCATTGAAAATCTTACTTAAACCAAACTAATAAAACATCCACCTGAGTAGAGTTAAGGACATGTTGTTTGCAACCTCTCATTTTGGCATTTCTTTACTGTAAATTTTTGTTTCTGTTCATAATTCAACATGCAGATATCTGTGGATTGTGAAATTATCTGGGTTCTCGTCAAAACAGCTCATTCTCATTTGAATATTTGTGATACATTTGTGGCCGACTTCTCAGTCACATGTCTATTTTTACTTTGAGCTGAGCCTCCAAAACTTACTCTCAGATCTATTGGATTGTGAGACCTTAATCCCTGATGTGACATCACCGTAATATAAATCTCCTTTTTATCATTTGTGAAGGATTGAATTAGTTTAGGTTGTTGATATATTGTGTGTCTCGGAGGCTCAGTTCAGGGTAAATGTCTATGGAGAGCTGGTGCTACAGGACTTAAATATCTGTTCTAGTTACTTAATAATATGAATGGCCTGAAGTATAATTAACAACAATGTGATTAAACAAGTGAATGATCTGTAAATAATTAAGTACATGCTCTACCTTTACCTGCCTTTGCTAATGTAAATGAAAGAACATTCCATTTGCCTATTTATATAGAGAACTATGTACATAATGTATGTATGCATTGAAAACTTTATAAACCAGTGGATGTCAATGATTTGATGTGACGAATTGCAGTATTTATCATCATCATCATCATCATAGACATGAATGCATACATTCAATCAGTTCGACTTCATATGCTCTTTCCTCAGTACGATCTCAGTCACTCCACAAGATAAGTTTTTATTTTGCGTTTGTGTTCATTCCAGGAATGTGCATATAGCAAAGTGCTGTATGTGGAAGACAAGTCACAGAAAAAAAAAGGCTGTATTTTAGGATTGGTTTAGCTGTAGTTCATTTTATGTAATTATTGACAGGTAGCGGGATGTGTTCACTCAAACTCTCCTGTGTAAAAAAACTGGCTCTATGAGAAGCACAAAAAAAAAAATTGAATGCACTTTCTAAGCTGTTTGAGTCTAATATGTGAAACCCTGGAACACGACTGTACAATCACTACAGACTTTCTGTCTTTTGCGTTGTATGATTTAATAAGTGTGGCTGCGACAAAGGCTTCATTTTGCCACCTTTATTAATATTAAATGTGAAGTGATTAAACACAGGCCCTCTTGACTCCAAATTCTGCCAATCAACCTCTCTTCTTTAAGTAGTGTTATCATATGATTTACAGTTGTCTAATTTCAGCTGTTGCATTGTCACAGAACATTCATTTCATGCTACATTTTTTTAATGTTTTTCATGGATTAATTAAACTATTTGTGCATACTTTTTTAAAACCCAGAATGTAAAGAAAATTTCCATTTTATGGTTTATGCTGCTGCGTTTGACAAATCGGCTCTATTTTTATGTATCAATCAAGTATTAGCAAGATTTCCAGGTCTTTTATTGTAATATATGTCCTGTTCTCATTTAACTTATTACAACCAACATGTTGTAAGAGGTTTTTGCTAGTTGCTTCTTCCCAAAACAATAATTTATGTGTGTAGACATATATATATGTGTATATATACATATATATATGTGTGTGTGTGTGTATATATATGTGTGTGTATATATGTATGTGTGTATATATATATATATATGTGTGTATATATATATATATGTGTGTGTATATATATATATGTGTGTGTATATATATATATGTGTGTGTATATATATATATGTGTGTATATATATATATATATATGTGTGTATATATATATGTGTGTATATGTGACACAAAAACCACACAAACCACACTATAGAGAGAGAGGCTTGTTTCACCATTAGTGTCGCTATAAGGGTAATGTAAGGGGGAACATAAAACGACGAAGAAGAAATTCACCGGAAGCTAGTTTTTTGTGAGCACGCGGTGCGTCCGGCCTTTTCATCTGGGCAGCGAGAAGGAACATGGTGAGTCGGAGTTCGGCTTTATATTTTGTCATATTTCTGTTGAGTATCTCTCGTAAATCGTCCAAAATGTGTCTAATGTCTGTACTTAAGCCTCCAGTGTAGCTGTATGTGCATATGTGATTAAGTCAGCTTCAGCCGGGATTGAGTAAAATGTTATATTATGCTGTCCACCTACCGATTGACTCCGCTCAGCTTCGTTGCTCAAGGTATGCTAATGAAATGGCAGGCTAGGCTATATCGTGACAGCTACGATATTCTTGTGTAAGTGACAATAATCTCCAAAGAATAAGTATGGATAAGTAGCAAAGTATGGATTAAAATTTCATGTGGTTTAAACAGGCAATGTTGTGCCTGTATTTAATAACTAGTTAGCGGGTTAGCGTGTCTTCTAACATCAACGAGCTGCGCTAGCGAGGATGAAGCGTGTGTAGGGTAGAGATTTTTTACGGGGTTGTGTCTCCTCGTGTAAAGCCACTCTAGATGGCATGTGTGGCATTATAAAGCAATGCCGTTCCTAACGTGATTATCCAAACCTTTATTTTGCTCCAGGCCAAGATCAAGGCAAGAGATTTGCGAGGCAAGAAGAAGGAGGAGCTGCTTAAGCAGCTGGACGACTTGAAAAACGAACTGTCCCAGTTGCGTGTGGCCAAGGTTACCGGTGGAGCTGCTTCAAAGCTTTCCAAAATGTACGTACCTGTGAAAATATTTAAGTTGCATGTAAGATTTTTGGTAACTTGAGTGTTGATGTGGGCTTGAAGCAGGAAAGCCTCAACTGATGATATCTTAAGTTGATGTTTTTAGTAATCTTAGTGCACCAGTCATTTTGAAGTGAGACGAGTCTTCTTCACATCTGGTGACTTAAACCCCATGAACAAGGTCTAGAAATTCATATTAACATTTAATTCTGAAAAACCTAAAACTGACCACCTGTAGTCGTCTCATTGAAATTTGCTTGAAAAAACTCTGTTGTCACATACATTTATGTAAACCAAAATCAGTTAAAATATTTCATTGAAATGATCTTGTGGTAGTGGTGTTTTTTTTAATTTGCCTATATTAAATCATTATTTAGACATACCAAAACCTGTAAATAATGCAGATTTTATAGCCATATACCTTTTTCAGGAATCAAGTTTAGAACTTGTGATTGACAGTGCTAAAAGTTATTGTCATATATCTGTATTATTGAGGTTGTAACTTGAAGTGTTAAACTGGACTGAATTATACCGTTTATTCCCTCAATACAGTGCACTCCATTTTGAAACTACTACGAAATAGGTATCACGTAGGATTAAAACCTTTACTGACAATGTCAGAAATAGGAATTGTTTTTAAATTTGAATTCCTGGCAGAGTTGTTGAAATGGATAGCACTACTCTGTATGATTTGCTGGGTGTGTAGCAGTACAATGCGTTATCGACAGACCATTTTTTTATAAGGAAATTGAATTATAGAATGATTATTTAAACTATAAGCAGACTGCTAGAAGTGCATATAATGCACTGTTTTGCTGTACTCCCACAAGCCCAGTGTACTCCCTTCCTGCCTCCTCAACTGTTGCATTGTTTCTGCTGTGAGTGGAAACAGATTAGAAAAAGACCGCTGCCTCTAGAAGTTATCAAGCTCAAATGAAATATTATTTGTCATTGCGGCTGTGAATTGAAGATGAGTCTTTAAATGATTTGTAATGAGGTTTATTGTTGAAAATGAAAAATTTTGTCATTTTTCCAGTTAATATATCCAGCCACATTTATAACCTTGCAGATTATAGCTCTTCAGTGAATCTGCAAAGAAAGACAGAAGGTGCTATCTTTGTAAAAAGATTGACTGTAACTATGACACAAAGGTCAGGCAGATGCAAAGACATACACGGCTCAGAAGAAAACTGCATCAGGCAGATCAGTTGGAATTCAAAATGGCATGATTGCTTCTTGCAAGATTGGCAAAACTGATCGTGGCTTGTCTGATCACAAACAGACAAGCTCTGTACAGTTCAGTGTAAAGTTAAGACACTCTGATGTATGGGGTGATATTGAGTATCTGCTGTGGCCATTTTCCTCTTTCTGAAGTGCAAAACCCTGAATGTCACTAAAATTGTTTTCCCTCTATCAGCCGTGTTGTCCGAAAGTCCATCGCCAGAGTCCTGACTGTAATCAACCAGACGCAGAAGGAGAATCTGAGGAAGTTCTACAAGGTGAGAGCAGTAAGCCAGCTGTGGAGGCTGCTGTAGATGCGGGTGCTGGTGTGTGCCTGCATGGGACTTGAGCGTTGCACTTCTGGCTCTCTGGTCGAAGATGATATTTGTGAGCTGATGTTTTGCTGATGCATTCACAACTGCTTACCAAAAGACTGAGACTTGAGATATCCTGAACATTCTTCATAATCCATGCCTGTCTTGTATTTGACTGCAACAATTCAAAATGTTGAGGCTCTTGCGTGGGATTGCCAAGAAAAATTCACATATCGCCACCATTTTATGTTCTGTAACATGTAGGTCTTCTGATGGGGCAATGCTGTTGTTTTGCACATCATCTTAATGCATCAACCTGATGAATTCAACTAATTTCCCAAATATAGTGAATTACATTCAAATGTGTTGTGCCAGGGTAATGGTGTTTATCTACACTGTGTACGAAGAAATGTGAAAGACCTTTGCTCAGTGTGACGTCTTGAAGATCGCTGCTAATGGAAACAGTAAAAATGATGTGGTGTAATCTGCCTATGACAGATTATACAAATACCTACTAACACAAGTTAGTTTCCACTAAATTCAGTGCTGTTACATTTTTCAAATAATATTTATCCCTTGTGTTGTGTTCATTCCATTGGGAAATGATTGCATGAAAGTGTTCTCCCCTCAATGGATAAATGTTTAATTTCACTGCTTGTGAACATTCAGAATCACGTACGCACTAGAAGTCAAGGCACAGTAACACGAAACCAACCTTAAAATACGTATTCCTAATGTCTTCTCTTGTGAGATTTCAGTGTGGGTAACTCAGACTTGGTTTGTAACCGCATTTCTGAAATATGAAGTGCATTTGCAGGGGAACCAGTATGATAAGCAAAAACTCAAGAAAAGGAGTAACAGCTGGCAAGTAAGGACACCCTCAGGTCCAGTTCCAACTATGCCAGCTGCTTAAACTGGAAAAATGTGGGCATTTTGCAGGAGGAAAGGGGCTGGGGAGAGGTGAACTTGCAAAGCTAACACACCAAAAAAAAGGAAACTCAGATTTGAAAGCGAGTTCTTACCTCTGATTAGAAGAGCAGGTGATAAATTGATGGGTTGTGAAAGCTGGCGACGCAGCACATCAGCCAGCATCCATAATTCACTTGTAGATTTTTAACAGGTTGATTTAGACTTGAATCCATAAACAGTACTCAGACTCTGGTTCACCTGGCTCTAAGGGCTTTATTTATGCTTTAGCTTACAAAGTACTTGATCTTGAGTTGATATTTTTGAGGGCCTGAGCAGTTGTGCTGATTGGTATTTCTTTTTTAAGCGTTGCGATGTTGTATAAAGTCGGCCTCAACCAAAATATCTGAGCTCTTAGAAGTCTCCATTGAACAAATTCAACTGAGAATTTCTTTTTGCCTCAAATCAACTTTAGGATCTTCAGTGTTACAGTATATAATGGTGCAAATTATATTTGAGCCTAATGATGAAACCTTTTGTTCACTTTTCACTGTGACAGAAACTGATGAGGTTTCTTCAGACTAATGTCTCCTCTACTTGTTTCAGGGAAAGAAGTACAAGCCCCTGGATCTTAGACCCAAGAAGACCAGAGCTCTGCGTCGCCGACTCAACAAACATGAAGAGAGTCTGCGGACCAAGAAACAGCAGAGGAAAGACCTCCTTTACTCAGTTCGCAAATTTGCTGTCAAAGCTTAGAAGCTTTTTCTATTGAGAAAATAAAATGTGTTAAATACATGATTGTATGTCTTTTTTTGTTTTTTTCCCCCCATCATGATTAACTAGGCTCTGCAAAGATTCCCACGAAAGAGAATGAGTTGCTCATTGCCACATCCTTAAGCCTCCTTCTCACGAAATGCTCTCTGGTCTCTCTTCCTTCAGTCTGTCCAGGAGGGTAGAGAAGATTTGACATCCCTTCAGTTAGCCTGTTACATTTTAAAACTTCGCCTCTCAAGTGACAGAGGAACATGTTTAATAATGTGGCTCTGGAAGTTGTCTAGATTAGTCGTTCTCATCATGGGTGGAAATGTCAAAATAATTTTCACGTGTTCAAGAGATTAAATTTGCTGAAGAGCACTTATTTCCAAATTGTGTTTGATGGGCATTTCAGGGTCAGCTTTTATGTCCCGCTCAAAAATGAAAAGACAATGAAATACCAGGCTTTTGAGCTAAGTGAGGTAAAGCCCCCCTGTGTATTATGAATTAATACCTGCAATGATTTTCTTAAATCACAGATTTTATGTGTCAGCACAAAGTCAAAACCTATTAACTATGCTGTTTATTAAAGACATGAGCATCTCAAAATGTTTAAAATCCAAAGGAAATTAAAAGTTCAAAACTGGGACATTGTTGCTGCCTTGAGTTTTCTCATGGGATTTCAAGATATTGAACCAAAATATTTGTTCCATGAAAATAATTTAGGATTAAGAAATAATTCCACTACCCCCTGGCCCCCAATCCAAACACAATACATTTTTAATGTCTCACACACACTGCCTGACTTTCTACCCACACAGTGTGACGTGCCTGTCATGGGGCTAAAGGTGTCAATATGCAGCCATTTTGTCAGATCATTGCAAGGTAAGCAGGTGTAATCAATAACTTAATTATGGCCTTGTTCCATTTAGGTGGGCCTTGGTTGTGATATTCTTCATGTTGACCAGGTGGAGTGGCTGTAACATTAAATATAACAACCATAATTCATAGGTTACACTTGTTTCTTGTAATTAGTTTACAAAATGGCTGCTATGAAAAGGGATAATCCTATGTTTGGACAGTGCACTGCTCCAAGAATTGTGATTTGTGAATATAATGTTTCTTTTCCAGTCTATAATAAAATATCCAAGATGAATAAACCCCCAATCTGAAATATTAACTAAAAATTGATGAAATACGTTTATAATAGCTTCAAAGGTTCTTACTATGATGACGGAGACAGCCTGTATTGCATCAACAGTCACATCTGATTTTATGTATGTGTTTTACTTTGATCTGTTTTTTTTTTTAATAATTGTGTTAATTGCTCAAATCACATTTAATCTGATATTTTCAAATTAAATCAGGGCCCCTTGTATGTGGTTCTAAATCAGAAATACAGTGGATCTGATGTTTTGCATCCTACCTCAGTCAGAATAATCAAAGCAAACTTTATTATCCCATAGAGAAAATTCAGGTGGTTGAGGTGCAAAATAACACAACAGACTGTGCCAATAAAAAAAAACAGACAACAATAAAAACATCACATGTTAAAAACACATCCCATAAGCTATGTAGAGTCACTGGTGACATGTAAAGCTTCGCTCAGAATGAGATCTTAACGAATCTTAGCAGCTGTCAGTTGATGGCACCCAGTGACTATTAACGCCTGATCTTGGACACGCATGTACCCAAACGCACAAATCAGGCCAAAGAACAAGATATTCTGTAGAACAGCCTGGTGAAATAGTAGCAACACATATCAGCCTCCTCCATTTCATACATATGCTGTTGTAACTCTGTGACCTTCGCAGTGGTGCATTCACTAAAATTCAACTGGCTATCAATTTCTATGTAAAGGTATTCAGAAAGAATGAACTCTGTCAGCAGTTACATTGTTCACTACAGTGGGAGAGATTTCCCTCCTGTTCTGTCAGAGCACCATCAGTAGCAACTGTTAGCCCAGTGTTCCAACATCCGGAACCGGAAATTACTGTCACAACTGGAGATTAATGAGATACAACAACAATGCTATGGCAAGGGGGAGCCAGGACGACAGGTGAGCGGGGGATTTCATTGTCACCCCCACCAACTGAGGTTGGGTACCAAGCCCCGATAGATATGAACATCCTCAATACAAGAGCTGCTGACCTAAGAAGGAAGAAGAAGAAGGAACCTTCAAGAATCCTGGACAGAGACCAACAAGCTGATGCACAGTACGGCAACAGTTATACTGGAGATCCTCGGGTACAAGCTCGACATGGACATGGAGCATAAGAAACAATACCCTCCATGGAACTGAAGGATAGAGGCCTAAATAAAGACAAGGAGAGAAGTTAGCCAGCTAGCAGAGCTACAGCGAGGAAACATGGTGAATAAAGGTGTGCCCTGGAAATATACCAAGCTATCCATACCACAGGCAAATTAAACTGCCAAACAAAGGCTAACAGCTCTGGCCGCTCGACTGAAGAGATATACCAAAGAGGGAGAGGCCAGGAGAATAAAAAAGATGTTCTACACTGACCCAGCCAAAGTGTACTCTCAGTGGCAGGGGAATAACAACCAACCAGATCCACCAAGGGCTGAGATGGAAAAGTACTGGAGGGGCATCCCACGACGCTGATGTACAGTGGCTAGTGGACCTGAGAACTGACCACAGAAACCCAGAACAAGAACCAGTAACCATCTCAGTGGCACACATCTGAGGGTGGCCTGGCTCAGGGGTAGAGTGGTCGTTTAGCAACCGAAGGGTTGCTGGTTCGATCCTCGACCCTGGTGACCATGTCAAAGTATCCTTGAGCAAGATACTGGACCAATCCTGATGAGTAGGTTGGCGCCTTGCATGGCAGCCTTCACCATCAGTGTGTGTGAGTGTGTGTGTGAATGGGTGAATGAGATGACACTGTCAAGTGCTTTGAGTGCCGCTAAGGTAGAAAAGCGCTCCATAAAACTGAGTCCATTTACCATTTACATCTAAGACAAGACTGTGTGTGTGTGTGTGTGTGTGTGTGATGTTGCCTGAGTGTGTGCTCATGGATCATAAAATAACTGATGCAACCTTGTGTAGCACTTTTCATGCTCCAGACAATCCAAAGTACCTTACAAAATCACAAAGCTGTAACAGTAAAATACATAAAAATCAATTCAAAAGAATTAAATTATAAAAATCGCAAAATTTATATTGAAAATTGGTTAAAAGTATGATAGAGTCCTGAAATACTCCGGTTAACAACAGAGTCTTTAAACTGGATTTAAAAATCTGTAGTGAGGAAGCTAATCGAATACAAAATCTCAAAATTCCAGTAACAATGCACCCTCACTCAAAACGTAGCCCACTGTCCCATGACCACCTAAGAGTGCCTCTGAAGACTGCACTGACTTTCAATAAAATGAATTAACCAATTACTGGGAATGTTCCTGAGCTTGTAAAATGTGTGTTAAGTTTTCTGTTCTTGTAGTGGAGCTTTGTCTCGATCAGAGCAAACAATCCATGATTTTGTCATGTTGAGCAGAAAGCATTTATTGGAGGCTAAGAGGGTCTGATGACAGACGCTCAAGTTGCATTATGGGACGTAATGAAAATGTGGGACTGTTTTATTAGAGCATTGGGATATGATGGGGATTGCTCTTTTTAATTTGATTTGAAGATTTCAGTTTGTCCTTGTACGATGGTTACAAATAATTTTTAAAAAAGTGTCCAAAACTGCTATGCAAAGGGGTTTTCGCCATAAAACAACACCAAGATTTTCCTTTTCATTTAGAACTATTTACTTCCTGTTGAGAACATAAGAATTTCATGTCTTTTTTTGTTGTTGGTGTAGTCATGTAATGCAGGCTACGCATGAACGTAATGTTGCTTTTAGAAAGACACTGATCTGAGCACAGTGGGCTCTAGGAATGCCTGGAATGACAATCACCTTTATTCTAATTACTTTCCTGCCATCACTATGCTGTCAGCTGCTCTTCAGTTACCAAACAACACACAACCTGTCACTGTTCTCCGCCGTGGTGCACACACTCACCATGAGCTTTCAGATGGTCCTCCTCAGACTATTTTTTTTTTGTAGCATGTTCCCCTCACGGTTCTGCCTTGATGTGAGCACCGGTAAGAAGACAGGCTGCTTCAGGGTCAACAACTGCAAATGTATCATGAAGGACGGGAGCGGGGTGATAGACCTGAACGCCATGGGAGATGCAGACGGTTTCCTGGGGCGTTTGAAGCCTGTGCCAGCAGACAACAGTCCAGTCAACACTGAGATCCTGCTGTCTTTCAGCCCCTGTCAGCCCTTCTCACAGCCAGAGGACCTGACAGGAAGTGACTGTACCAACGTCGCTGCATGCCTTATTGTTAGGTGGAGTATTTGCTTGGATTCACGATTAATATTTCAATATCACTGTGCAAATTTACCTGAGGTCGACCTGCTTTTCACTGAAGGTTTTTGTAAACGGACATTTTCACATATGGATTTTTTTCATTGGCCTCCCTGCTTCTGTAACTGCGTCTACATTTTGAGTTAGACTGGTGATTGTTATGACCTCAGAATGTAGCGCTATTCTTAACCTAAAATAAGGAATATTCTGAAATAAATTAATATCAGCATTACCAATTTCCTTTACGCATTTAATTCACAACTGGCTATTCCTTAGGGACAGAGAAATAATACCAGTTGATTTTCTGGCTTTGGATACAACAATAATTCGTTGACACTAATTGAAACACAGAACAGAGCCAGACCTGATATGAAATATCAAAGATACACATTTTTTATGTTGTTGGTCCCAGTGTAATTGGTATTCAGAGGAGCTGAGTTTAGGAAGAATGTTTGTTGTCTTGGATTATTTTTTTTTAGATTATTGTAAAACTGTGAGGAAGAAATTTGTTCATCTTTGGTTCAGGTTCTTTTCATGTGACCTGTTTAACTACATCTTTGATTTTGGGTTAGAACATCAGATAAAGGAAAATTATTTTTGCAATCTCTTAAAAACTTAAGAGAAAACAATTACCCCTTCATTCAACCACATTTTTATGTAAACAAAAAAAAAAGTGAGAATAAAGATAATTGAAAGGGCAACAAAACTGATATTAAAAAAACTTAATAAACAAATTTTCAAGTTCCTTTTATGAAGTCCTTCCTTAATGCTGTTAAGATCAGTGGCCACCAGGGGCCCCCCCAATCACATAAATCCTGTAAATTACCCATCCATCCATTTTCTACTGCTTGTCCTGTTTAGGGTCGCGGGGGCCTGTAAATTAGGTTTTTTATAACCTTACTTCTGTACAATTTACATGCAAGTTTAATGACAAACAAAAAGGGAGGTTCAAATTGTTTTCAACTTCAAATCTGATGTATTTTTCCTCATGACTTATTGGTTGACTGCCTTATATTTGCACATTGAAAGGGGATGTTAATTGTTGGCATATGTAAATGTGTATATACGCCCTTGTCTGTTTGTATGAGGGAGATTAGGGTGGAGGAGGGTGGGGGTTGAAATTCTCAGAGTCCCACCCAAAAAAGTCTCGAAACACATGTTTGAAATACAGGAGCACTGCTCTGTTTCACATAGTAATTCAGCACCAAGCCTTGAATGAACAATTCAGATTTTATTAATTAAATGTATGTTTGGTTTTAGCTAAGTTTCACATCTGGTAGGTAACTGAAAATTGTGTTTTAAAATGATTGTATACATTGTTTTTGTCTCTGGGAATAGGTATCACAGGTTCAACAGATACCTCAACCGCTACATTAGCTTTGGCAGACATGAAGGGAATGAATTCCACTACAATGGAACCTTGAAGACGCTGTCTGTCTCATATTTGGGTGAGTTTAAACATCAACACCCCATATTAAGATTCAGGTCACAGTTTATTTTTCAAATCCTGAACACCACTCTTCTTCTTAGGCCATGATGAGCAGCCGCTGACAGTTGTACATTACCACTGTAATCCAAATGAATCTGCATCTTCTATCCGGGACCAGAGCCTACTAACAGAAGGGCCCCTGCAGATCTGGGTAGAGAGCCCTTGCGCTTGTCCAAATGCCTGTGCCATGGGAGATCTGGGCCTAGGCACCATTTTCCTCATCATCCTCTCGCTCAGTGCTGCTGCTTACTTCATCCTTGGTAATGTATTTCAAATAGATGTGACCAAAAAAAGTCAGAATGTAGGAGACTGTCAGCACCCTTTTTTGACCAATTTGAACTTGAGGGTACAGGCTGTTTTCAAAGTTGATTCAAATTGTGTCAGATGGTGTCAGAAAAAACTTGAGGTTTTCGGCCTTTAGAACCAAACCGTGACTTCAAAGTAAATGCCTCTGGTTTCCTTGCAACACTACTGCTACTCCAACGGTGTGCCACCCACCATTACATGTTAGAAGAATTTGTGAGCCTATTTTGACATCTGAGAACAAGTTGTCCAATGCCTTTGTGTTTAGTTCACACAAATAAAAAAAAACTTGGGGAAAAAAAACTGAAGGAATATAAAAGCAGGTGTGAAGATGTGGTAGAAACCTGTAAAGGCTTGTATGAGAACCACATCCAAATGACAAACCAAAAGTCAAAAGTACAAACACAAAAGAATCTGCAAACTGCTGCATGTTATAACTGCTATACAATCAAATTTAAGTTCTCAGTGAAGGGAGACTACACAAGGACCACAAAGTCAATGACTTGCCAAGCACATTTGCCTAATATCAAGACATATGATCTGATTACAGTCAAGATGAGACTGGAACACTTAACAGGTGCATTTCAGTAGGGTAATTCCCCCTTCTTTTTTCAAGATAATATGACCTTTATTCAAGAAATATTAATACATTGTTTGAATATTGACAAAAATATACCTGTTGAATTTGTTTGAAGTGAAATAATCTGTTTATTTCAGAAATTTATTTATGAACGTATATGCATGGAACTTTGTGATACAGTGTAATTTTAGGGTGCCAGGGTGGTGATGTGGCTGGGTACTTCGGCTGCTAGCTATGCAGGCTTAAGCTGCTCCATTTAAATTTGATCAATGGGGATCATCCTTGACAATATAAATTAAAATCAAGCCCCTTCGTCTCACTGAGATGTTATTTTCAGTGATTCTGAATTATGTTATGTGTAATGAGATATGACAAATAGTTGGGGTGTCTCCAGAATTATATTTTTGTTCAAGAGCTGGCTCTTCTGCTTTGGAAAAACATAGAACTGGTTTGAAATTTGGCACCTGTTCTGAAGATAGTTTGGTTGAATGGTGATACTGGAGTGTTCCAACTGCACAGTATGAAAATTGAGTATTCAAAACAGCAGTAAAGTATCAGTCAAGTATCCTGAAGATGGTGCTACACCATAGCAACCCAAAACATGCTTCCTCTACTGGGGTGCATGAACCTGATCTAGATTTTTTATGTGTGTGAGATTATTTCAGGGTACCAGGGTTTATTCATGACTGAATTACTAAATTGTGTAATTTATTGAGAACAAAATAACGCAAGAACCATCAGAGGAAAACAGAATCATGAACCTATGTGAACTGGATTCAGTAACCCAGGGTCTACTGCACCAGCATCTGGTCTGAGGTTCTCATCCTGGTACCTAACAGCAGTCAGGATAACTCTGGCTAGCATGTGGAAGTCTGTGTATCCCTCCAAGGATAAGCTTTTCCAGACCCATCACTGACCCACTACCTAACTGGTCATGCTGGAGGATGTTGCAGGTAGCAGAACATTCTCTACAGTGTCTCCAGACACTCTCAAGTCAGTCTCTCATGTCTGTTCAATGTGAACCTGCTCTCAGCTGTGACGAGAACAGGGCTCTCATGGCAAATCTGCCAATTCTGGTGTTCTCTGGCAAATGTCAGTTGGGCTGCATGATGCAGGGCTGTGAGAACAGGCCACACTTGTGGGGCCCTCATGCCACCCTCGTGGAGTCTGTTTCTGACATTTTTAGCAGAAACATACAGACAAGTGGCTTGGTGGAGGTAATTTGTAGTGCTCTGGCAATGCTCGTGCTGTTCCTCCTTGTTCAATGCAGCGGATACCCGCCCTGCTGCTGGATTGTTGCCTGTCTACAGCTCCTCCACCTCTCTTGGTGGACTGGCCTGTCTCCTTGTTTCTCCTCAATCCTCTTAGCACTGTGCTGGGAGACACAGCAAACCTCCAGGATGGCACACACGAGCCACCCTGGAGGAGATTCACACTCTGAGCAACTTCTGTGGGCTGCAGATACTGCCTCATACCACCACTGGTATCAAGGGCACTGCAAAACTGCCAAACTAGCCAAGAATCTGCCAGAAAGGATGAGGAGAGAGATATGGTCTGTGACCACCACCTGCAAAACAATTCCTTGTTCGGGGTTGCCTTGACAACTGCCTCTGGCTTTCCACCTGTTTTCTGACCCATTTGCACAGCAGCAGGTGAAACCAATTCAAAATCATTATTGCTTCTTAAATGGACAGGACATGGACTTCTGATATCCCAGAGGTGTGGTTGACTTGAAGTTACACTGTGATGATCATGTGTTCCTGTTCTCTTTTTGTAAAACAAGAACAGGAACAAGTCTCAAACTAAGACAAGTGGGTACACAGGGGTGGGCTACAACTCTGCAATCCCTTGTAGGTGAAGTAGAAAGTATGCTTCTCTCTGAGATATAATGGAGTATAAGTATTTGGTTTTAAAAGAATGGTAATACTCAAGTAAAGCACTTAAAAACTGTATTATCTGATGTACTTGAGTAAATTTACAACTGGTTGTATTGCACTGAAAAGTCAAATTTGGCACAAACAAGATGAGAAATAATTTTGTTTTGCTAATGTGCATGGAAATCATTAATTTTTGCTTTAAAATGCCATTCTAAATTGAAAATGTCTCTGTGTTTAGCCTTAGTCCAACGGTGGCTTTTTACAACTGCGATCCACAGTCCCAAAGTTTCTATTCACCCTCACTCCATTCTGTTGATAGGCTCGTGTGCACTGAGGCCACTTCGGAGCAGCAGTGGAGTTCAGATCTCTCCAGAGCCGAGTGTGTGGTGTATGATCTGCTACCTCTGTACCGAACAAAGGCTGACAAGAAGACATTATAAAGACATGACACACTTTGAAGAATAAGCAGCTTCAATGAAAGAGTGCAAGAAGTTTCAATGGGTCATTTGCCATGATTGGATTATACAATAACGTTCTTATTGAATTGTTTGAACTGAAACAGAGAATAATATGATGATGAATGAAAATCTTGACTGTCTCTATGTTTAATACCTGTTTAAATATTTGTTTTGATTGCAAATACCTGTTACTCTATACTTCCCAAAGCTAGAAATGTCTAAATCTACATTTAATGATAAAGCTATTATAGCCATATGAATGCTTAAGCCAACTATTGATGAGATAAGTTGTTCTCCCCTCTTATTTCCTCATCCATAGCCACACAGTCATACAAAACATACATACAGAACAAATCACATAAAATCCTTGTCAGCTAAACATAGATGTACTTGAAACATATAGAAATCTCTTTCATTTTCTTCAACACACTCAACTGCTGGGAATCAAAGCTGATATCAGAGGGTATCTATGGTGTGCAGTGGAATACTGTGATTGGTGTGTGACTTAAGTTTGACCTTACATTCATAAAAGCAAGGCTCCTCTGCTGAGGGCCTGTATATAGAGCTGACACAGCATGAAATGATGTTGTAGTAAAGTTCTTAAAAACATTCCAATTGTTCAAAAGTGCCATAATAGTTTTCCTTTACTCCCATTCCTGCCTGGGAAGCAAGACTAAACATACATCTTGTTGCCATAGATCCTTCACGCTGGACACACAGAGATTACATGGACTGAAGTCTTGACTTCAAGCTCTGTAAGAGAATAATAAGGATTTGTTTTATTGGGGTCTTTAATTATATATGTACCGATTAAAAAAAAAGGCTCTATAGCCTCGCCTTAAATCAACATGCAATCATCACAATGAATGAAAAGAAAACAAGGTTTTCATGTCTCTATGCTTGTTTCTGGCACTAAATCATCTTTGATGCTGAGTCATTGAGCATTCAGGTTTCATAATCAGTGCATGTTAAAGACAACCTGTTCTCAATTATGGTCTCACGAATGGTGTTTACATTCTTTTTTTTTGTTGCAGGTGGTGCGTAATTTGTTTTCAGCTATCGTGACAATTCAGATCTCCTGTCTGCAATCCAATAAAACATCACATTTCTGAAGATTTTCTCTTTCCGTTGGTGCTGCAGGCAGCTGTCTCCCAGCCGTGTGGTCTGAGGAATTTTCTGAAGATATTATAAGTAGTATGTTCCCTGATCTCCTGCTTCTTGATATTTCAGCTGGTCTGCATTTGCTATATTGATAGTTTAATCTACAGCATCATACATAGATGTCAATTTGATTGATCTATTGGAAAAATATCTGTAACTCAATGCTGCTCTGATGACTCATCTTTAAACGCTGTGATTGTTGTCTTACAGACATCAAATGACTAACCATAGCAGAGGCAACAGCTGCTGTTACACTGGTGTTACACACGACAGAGGTACCAGTTAAGTACAATCTGAAAATCAGACGCTCGTCCTTTACCATTGAAATCATGAACTCTACAAAACTAAACACACTGTTTCATGTTCACCATAACATTTGCGTTTTAATATCCATGTCTGCACTGATGTTCCACATTTTACTGAACATCCTTTTATCTTCTTTGGCTCTGGTCCGTTGGATGGAACGATTTCCTGCACTAAGAACGGATTCCATCTAGAATCAGTGGGCATTCCTTTACATGCATTGAAGTTGTTATAAAATGCTTGGGAAACTTTTCGTTACCTCCATCATCTCTGGTACTTTTTTGAAAATGATGGTTTAAAACCCCCCCTCCCCCAAGCCTCAGACAACACCACTACCTCATCGCCTCTGTCTCAGCAGCCTGATCCTCCTCCTCCTCCTCCTCCTCACAGGCTGATGAAGGTAGATACAGGTGTAGTTTTGGAGTAAACTTTGTGGCACTTGGTTGTCCATAATGAACAGTCTCCTTGCAGTGGGTAGTGGGAGTGTCTAAGAATGAATTCCAAACAATCAGTCAAAGTATTAATTTTTGTAGGTGTCATTTATAGTTTGCCAAAAATCCAAACACGTTCCTGGAGTTGGTAATGTACATCAAGCATAACTACATCAGAACAACTCTGTAAAAGGAAAACACACACACACACACACACACACACACACACACACACACACACACACACACATTGCCCTTAGTCTGAACAATACAGAAAGAATGCAAAACAGAATGACTTTCATGTCAGTTGGCTTTGAAATTAGATTCTCTGGAGTCATGGTAAGCACAGCTGTCCCTGCCCAAAGCCAGAATAAGAATGAATATGCATGTTATCTGGATATGGTTATGAAGATTAGATGGCAGATGAAAGTTTTCCTGTTTTTATGTGTGTTGATCAAAACCACCTTTCAACTAGTTAGCACTGTGGTGAAACAGCAGTTTTAGCTCCCATGATGAAAACTGACAGTTCATACTGGCACCACATAGACAATATGAATAATATTTGTTCACATTTGGCCTAAATCCTAATACATTGATCCAGTTGGATTGGATTAATGTTATGTTTATGCTTAATGGGGTAGTAGTCATAAATGCCTTCACATCATAACACAAGAAAATTCTTGGAGATATTTTGTGAAGATCAGAACCAACAGACATTTTAGAGAAATTCTGACACTAGCCAGTGGATAAATAAGTTGGTGGTAAAACTCAAATGTATTTTTTTTTTAAAGAAGTAATAACCATTATGATCTGCTATGTTCACTATTGCTAGTCATGATAGTGTAAGGTTGAAGGTGGAGAAGAAAGAACCAAATGCAAACAACAAAAAGGTAGGATACTCGAACTTAAAGTTTTTAATAACAGCCAGAATAAACGTAGTGAACACTTGAAAACACAAGGCATAGGGTTAAAAAAAATATATGCAACAGGGTAACTGATAAAGGCGTCACAAGGATCTGACAAAGAACTGATACTGACCACCACACTTAAATATACAATCAACGAATGATGACACAAGAAGCAGGTGGGAGAACACAAGGGCAAGGAAGGAGCTGAATGGGCAAGAAACACTTGGGGCAGGGCTGTGACTGGTGAGGACTGATTAACTGAAAAGACACAGGTGAAGTTCTCAAAAAAGGCTGGAACAGACGAAGACTAGGAGAGTGTAGGTTGACCAGTCGGTGGCGGTAATGCGCCAAAATGCTGGTTGCCAACCTTCATTCAAAAGAAGAAGAGGAACAGCCTGCCATATTATCAAGCACAGGAGGGAACTAATTCCAAAATAAAGCAGCGTTTGACTTCAGCGATCAAAATACAAACCATACATACAAACAAGAAACCAAGACACTAAGGACACTTGGTCCATGAAGAATGCAAACTATTCGCCCATAACGAAACTCAACACTGTCAGGACTATGATAAATCTATTGTGTTCACTTTTATTTATCTATAATTTAGCATGGAAATGGTAGCTCTCTACATTAGTTATGAGAAATGTTAGTCAATTGATCAATGACTTTTCAGCAATCCATGTCTGCAGCTAAACCCAAAAGGCAGTCTGATGTATCTTTTCTATCCCTGTTATTGAACTATTGAAGGAGAATGACACTTAAGTGTCGTAAGCAATGCTGCTCTATTTTTTTTTTATCATAGATCTGCCATGTTGATATTTGAAATGACAGGTTTTCCTTCTCCATCAACACTGGAACCTAAACTGCCAGGTTTGATTGAATTCAGTGACGATATGGCAAGATCCTATTGGTTGAAGCCTTGCACAGCATGACAGCCTCCCTCGTCAGTGTGTGTGTGTGTGCGTGTGTGTGTGTGTGTGTGTGTGTGTGTGTGTTTGTGGGCGTGTGCGTGCGCGCGCATGTGAATGCAGCAACATTGTAGATTGCTTTGAGTATTGCTAAAGTAGAAAGGTGAAATATGCATACTATGCAGTCCATTTACAAAACTTCAGTTTTTGAGCACAGACATTCTCCTGTATTGCATTCGAGAAGTATTAAGATCAAATGATTAATTTAAGTGAAAATGAGCCTTACCACGAGCAACCTAATCACACTTAATAGCAAGCTGAGGATTAGACTAAGGAACAAATTACAACAAAATAATACTCATGTGTTCAAGGAACATAGTTTGATATATCACCTTCTAGTTTAACAGTGAAATGGACTAATGTGGGTACAAACATCTACCTGCTGTTTCCCCAACTGGGTGTCTGTGATGGCATACAGTGGGAGTATTTCCTTCTGGGGTCATCCCAGTTTGGCTCTCAGTGCTGGACTCTGGTTCTGCTCTGTTTACCAGCCTTCCTTTGGCACTGGTTAGCAGTCTAAGCTGCCCACCTCCTCCCCTTCTGTTCTGTGGTGTCACGCTGTGTGTCACCCTCCCACTGTAGGGCCTCTGCTGGAGGGGGCAGCAGAATCCCTGCACTGTGACAGAAATAATAATAATTATGCAGTTCATCATATTAATTGGCATGTTGGCAACGGCAACATAGACAACATTGCATTTGGAGAGGACAAAGCAAAATACCAGGACACAAAATGAATTGATATAATTACACAAAATAATACAAACATGAGTGGCATGACAAAACATGCACAAATAAGACACAAAATCAAATGAGATCATTTGACTCAACGTGAAACAAAGAGGTACAACACCAAACAGAAAATGACAGGGTTATCTCACAGAAAACAACCAAACTGACCTCTGATCACCACATTGCATGGTAGTGGCGCATCATGCATTAAAATTATAAGGAAACAATTAATTTTCACTGTTATGCAGATGATAAGCAGCTGTACTTATCAATGCATCAACATGAAACAAGTCAGCTGACGAAACTGGAGGCCTGTCTGAAGGAAATAAAAACATGGATGACCCATAATTAACTCGTATTAAACATACTCTTACTATATACTCTTACAAAACTGCAGTTATCATGCTGGGCTCAAAATACTTTAGGACCACCTTATCTGATGAGATAGGTACCCTGGATATCATTACCCTGGCCCCAGGCCTCTCTTTGATCAGGATCTTTCCTTTAAGTCCCACATTAACCAAATCTCTAGGACTGCTCTCTTTCATTTATGTAAAATTGCTGTAGGCGTGGCTGTGAGTGTGAATGGTTGTCTGTCTATATGTGTTGGCCCTGCGATGGACTGGTGACCCATCCAGGATGTACCTTTGCCCAAAGGCTGCTGGGATAGGCTCAAGCCCCCCTGTAACCCTTAAAAGAACAAGTGGTAGAAAATGGATGGATGGTATTTGACAGTCGTGATGTCATACCTTGAAGGCTCAGAAGCTCTGAGCCTCTAGAGAAGTTCCCAGTGTTTCCATAGGATCGTGGTCTAGGTGGAAGGAGTGTGAAAGCTCTGCTGACGTGAAATGTCTCTGACTGATATTTCCTCCTCTGTTCACTGTGCACATACATGCTTTCATCTGCACCAGACTGGACAGGATGATTCCTCCTCTGATTCCATCCCACATTCAGCATGTTTCTAGACAACCAAGGTGAACAAGACAGTGCTGGCAATGAATGGTAAATGGACTCAATTTATGTAGCGCTTTTCTACCTTTGTGGCACCCACAGCGCTTTACAGTGTCATCTCATTCACCCGTTCACACACACACTCACACACACCGATGGTCAAGGCTGCCATGCAAGGCACCAACCTACTCATCAGGAGCAATTATGGGTTCAGTATCTTGCTCAAGGACACTTTTACATGACCACTGGCGTTGAGGATCGAACCAGCGACCCTTCAATTGTTAGACGTCCACTCTACCTCTGAGCCATGCCGCCCACAATACTGAAACAATACTCCAGGATTTAATTTTTAGTGCTGGTTTGAAGCAGTGCATTACAATTTCTAAGATATTAATATAGTTTTCAAAGATTTATGGTAATATCTTATAAATGCATCATCCCTGTTTGAAGAAGCTGAAACGAGTTTACAGGAATACTGAGAAACATCTCTAAAAACAGTTAGACTCTGATGTTACAAAATGCAACCAGGATGAACTCTGGGATTTATTTGTTAAAGCAAGCTAGTAGTCTGTGGTCAACCACAGGATGACTATTGTTTGTAATGTCATGAGAGGTCACCAGGGTGTGTTGTGGTGGCAGTGTTGTTGAAGAAAAAGAAGGCAAAAACAGAAGGTTCTAAAAAAAATTACGGTTTTACCCTTCACTGATGTAACAGGTAAACAATTTCTACTGCCAATCTTAAAGTCCTAGACCCAAATCAAACATCAGAGAGGAAAAATCCTAGTCCACAAAGTTCATTACATAAAATTGGTCATTTATCCTTTCTTTTTTTTAGTTGTTTTCTTCCACTGTCAGCTGTCAAGAATAGAAGGTACTTTCCTCTACAATGTTTCTCCATGGCCCTTGTGCCAAGCTTCTCCTTTCCATGTACTCTCTCTGCCTCAGCCTCCTGTGTCTTGCCTTTTCCCCCAGACCTGCTGTAATTAGGTGGCTTAAAGCACTGGCACCTGAATGGGTTTTGAGGCCAATACATCCTACGAGATTTTATTGTCCGTGCAGGGTAAGCCATTTTGTTACATACAGGCTGATTCTACAGGAGAAAGTAGCAGCCCTCTACCACCTTTCCCCCTTCTGATGCCTAGTCTATTGAGTATTAGAGTATTGATACAGACTACCACAAACATGGTCTTGTGATATTCCTGATTTCCAGGCACAAGTTCAGTGACATATGGGGGCCTTGTGGAACGAGCCACACTCAAATGGACTCAATTTTATATAGCGCTTTTCTACCTTAGCGGCACTCAAAGCGCTTTACAGTGTCATCTCATTCACCTATTCACACACACACACACACACACACACACACACACACACACACACACACACACACACACACACACACACACACTCACTCACTGATGGTGGAGGCTGCCATGCAAGGCGCCAACCTACTCATCAGGAGCAATTATGGGTTCAGTATCTTGCTCAAAGACACTTCGACATGGTCACCGAGGTCGAGGATCAAACCAGCGACCCTTTGGTTGCTAGACGGCCACTTTACCTCTGAGCGATGCCGCCCACTCAAGCCTAGCCTCTGTTCACAAATTACTGTCACCAGGGCTTACACTATATTTGAACAAAATACTTAGAACTTTTGTTCAGCTGCATATACTTAGCTTGAAGATAATGCTGACTGATGACCAACAACAGTGTGTTGGTGGATCAAACAGATATGGATGGATACAAAGACATGAATTATACCAGCAGTGCGCTAGACAGTTTGTAAAAGAATGTTTTTGGGCAGTTTTGTTTTTGCTTTGCTAATGCAGCTGTTGTCACCAACAACTTCAAATTTAATAGATATGTGTCACTGCATTCTGAATATAAAAAGAAGAAATGCAGGGGAGAGAAAAGCAACTTGTAAGCTTAAATTCTTTTTTAACATGTTATGGGTGTATCTCTTTCAGACTTGTGGTGTCTTAAAATGTATTTACAGTACTAGACTTACTGATTGATTAACTGGAGGATGACTGCACAGGGAACTATGACAGTGAATTGGACAACACTGCACAAGAGCTCACACAGCCATCACTTCATACAAGCCCATTTCAACAGGCTGACACTTTTTAAAGAAGAACAGAAGGCAGCCACTTCTGGAATGGATTTGGCAGTTCAGTTTCAATGACTTGGACAGGCCAGGTTATCAACAGTGTTTTAACACAAAGCATGTGCGTGTACACTTAGGGTCACAGTTCATAACACTGCCTTTCAGTCACTCTCCCACAACTTGAAAAGTTCTGCAACTGCTCTTACCTGTTTTCAATCAGACTTTCAAATCTTTCAATAGTGCTCCCTGGGGAATCATATCGTGAGCTGAATGCAATTCCATTTTGTAATGCTCCTCTGAATATGGATCCACACCCAGACGTGAATGTTACCAGCCGGGCTCTTCATGTAGATTCACTCAGCTGTTGCTAAGGGACCGTGAGCTAACTCTGGATTTGTTTATGGTTGGTAGGGATATTAAGGGAAGTAAGGTGTCACAATTGTCCATTGTCATAGTTACAAGCCTTGGTTTGCGTGACACAATGGTATTTGAGCTCGACGTTAAGGAGATGAAACCTGCTTTGTAATCAGCATGTTGGTAGCACTGTTTCAAGCATAGAAAGGACTACAAACAGCTGATGGATTGAGTCAGTGTGAGTTCACACCCAGCATGACATGAGTGGTCTCATTGACCCCTGGCTTGTTTCTTCCTTTTCCTTGGGTCATCTGGTGGAAACACATGCTGTTGGAACTTGGCTGCAGCAAATAAAGTAATGGCAGTAATATACCTAATTGTCCACTGCCAAGAGAGCTGTGGTGCGGCTTGTAAAAAGGGAGAGTGACATCCAAACCAGCACAAACTGCAGAAAATTGACCTTAAATTCAGTGTTTAATATAATAAGGGTAAAGTTGCTCCTGCATGCTTGGCTTATCACACTGTTTTCTTCTCTTTCAGAAGTAAAGAGATCATTAAGTGTTGCACAGAGCCTCACTGAGGTATGAGATAGAACTGAACTGAGGTGCATATAACAGGACAGATGGTTGCTAAGACATGGAACCCTTGACTACAACACTGTTTACAACCTTTATAACTGGTCATAACTTTTTCACACTGTTTTTGGGATAAGCAAAATTCTTTGTAACTATTTGTGTCATAAATGTTGATGTGGAAAGCTTCATAGACATCAAACTTAGAGCCTAGGTTGGTGTTTTTGTCATTTTGAGCAATTTGATAAAATATGGTGTGCCATCCATCCTTCTATCCATCCATCCATCTTCTTCCGATTATCCTGGGTTGGGTTGTGAGAGCAGCAGCCTAAGCAGAGAAATCCAGTCTTCCCTCTCCCCTGCTACTTCGTCCAGCTCCTCACTGGGGATCATGAGGTGTTCCAAGGCCAGTTAAGAAGCATAGTCTCTCCAACGTGTCCTGGGTGTTCCCCGAGGCCTCCTGCCATTCAGACGTGCCCTGAACACCTCCCGCAGGAGGTGTCTGGGAGGCATCCTGACCAGATGCCCTCGCCACCTCTTCTGACTCCTCTCGATGTGGAGGAGCAGCGGCTCTACTCCAAGCTCCTCCTGGTTGATGGAGCTTCTCACTCTGTCTCGAAGGGAGAGCCCAGCCACCTTCCGGGGGAAACTCATTTCAGCCGCTTGTACCCGCCGTCTTGTCCCCTTGGCCATTACCCAAAGACCATGACCATAGGTGAGGGTAGGAATGTAGATGTTCTGGTAAATTGAGAGCTTTGCCTTTTGGCTTGGCATCCTCTTCAACACGACAAACCAATGAATCCACATCACTGTAGATGCTTCACTAATCTCCTGTCGTTCACTCGTGAACAAGACCCCAAGTTACTTAAACTCCTCCACTTGGGGCAGGGTCTCATCCCTGACCCAAAGATGGCACTCCACCCTTTTCCGGGTGACAACCATGGACTCGGATTGGAAGTGATGATTCTCAGAAGCCTCAAAAGAGCCGATGCAATCTTAGGCGACGGCACCCACCCCGCCCAGCACCTCTTTGACCTGCTGCCCTCTGGCAGGTGCTATTGGTCCATCAGGACCAGAACTAACAGACTCAGAGACAGTTTCTTCCCACAAGCCATCACTTCACTGAACTCAAAATAAAACAGGGAAACATTCCACACCGTGGCTATTGTACATAAAACATGTGTGCCTGACTTGGCACTGTACAATTTAAATTTAAATTATTTGTCTACATTTCTTGTTATATAGTATTTTCTGTACCTTGTATTATATTTCTTTTTACTTGTACAGTATTTTTTAATGTATTTATCTATGTTTATATCGGAGTTGCACCCCAATTTTGTTGTATCTGATCATACAATGACAGCAAAGGCATTCTATTCTATTCAAATCCTGACTGCTGTGAAGCGATCTAGTGAGAGCTGAAGGTCATGGCCTAATGAAGTCAGCAGGACCACATCATCTGCAAAAAGCAGCGACCCAATCCTACAGCCACCAAACCGGATCCCCTCAACACCCTGGCTGCACCAGAAATTCTGTCCGTAAAAGTTATGAACGGAATCGATGAAAAAGGGTAGCCCTGGTGGAATCCAACCCTCACCTTCATTCTCCCAAGCTTCCTCAAAGACGAGTGGAGATCTTTAGGAGGAAGAGTAGACCAAAGGTGAGGGTAGGAATGTAGATGGACCGGTAGGGTTTAATTACCTTGGGGTCATGTTCACGAGAGAGTAGAGGTATGCCCTCTACTCTGTCTTGCGTGATGTTTTCAATTTCAATTTGGCCTGTGTGAGTGCGTAATTTTCCTCCTTTGTGAAATCTGTGTCAAAACATAGTTAAAGTTTTTGGTGTCTATTTAAAGTATAACATTGTTTAAACATTTCATGAATACATTTAATGATGATCAATATTTATTATCCTATACAGGAAAGACCAGACAAGTTGTCAGGCCATTGCAAGCACATAGTCAAACATTCACACCTATGACAAATATCGAGTCTCCAGTTTATCTAACTGGCGTGTTTTTGGTCTGTTAAGGGAAGCTGGAACCCCTTGCACAGAAGAACCATGCAAACTGCTGATAATGAACACGTTATTTCCATTTTTTTGAGTATTTCTATTCTACAACTTGTTGGTAAAGCAAAATATAGTGCATTTGTTGTCAAACAGATATTCAGACTCAGAAATATTTCAGATTTCACAGTTTTTCAAGGATGTGGTGATGCTATACATTTTTACTCTGGTACTTTGATTACTTAAAATGTGAAGCCCCATTTGTTATAAAAAACAAACCTCTGACTCCACACTGGCCCCAACTGTAGATGGGCATGTGTGAAGCAACTGCAAAGCCTTTGTAGTGACTGAAGTTTTATATCCCCATATCCATGTGTACTCTTTTCTGTTGAGTCTGTCTCATGAACGTATCAGTGATGGGCAATATTTCACATGGGGAAAAACTATGCGTGAGGAGTCATCTTACCCTTTTAACTCAAAGGATGACAGGTGCAGAGGGAATCCATTCACTGCATCTGTCTTCATCTTACCTTCACTTGGGATTGAGTCCAGTCCTGGAGGGTGTCTGACTGTTAAGGGCTGTTGTCTGTTTCCACTTACCGGTAAATACCATTTATATCAGCAGCATGAAGCTGATGATGATGGTATCCAGGTGAAATCAAGGGTATTATTCACATCTTAAAGCTAAAAGTAGCTTCTTACTTAATGATTTAGGAGAAACTCTTAAAAAATAATGGATGTGTCAGTTCTTATTTTAGAAAATATTTTAGCAATAAAACCAGCTCCTACACCTGTGAAATGTTATGACAAGTGAAGAGGAATCCTAAATCTTTAAGACCAAATCAAAAGAAACCCAGTTTGGCATCTTCCAGCAATGAGCCTCATAATCGTGTCAACATTTCAGAGGCATACACGGGTACGGAGCTTTTGAAAAATAAAAAAACAAAAAACATATCTCCTCAATCACAAAGTAAGACCAGCTTCTTCCATCTTTTTATTTATTTATTTTTTTTTTAGATTTAAGTGTTTTTGATGTGATGTCAACACATGGGCATGCCTTCTCCCACTACTTGGCTTCAAAAGTTTTCCTGTTTTGAACTGCTTGCTTCAGTGTGTTACACTGTGCAATGGCTCCCAGAAAATGTTTTTTCTTCTGGTGCTACAGAATATGAATTTTTTAAGCTTTCCTAAAGAGGATAACACCAGGAAAAAGTGGACAAAGTTCTGTTTTCCAAGCTAGCAAAGAAAAATACCTACATGATGGTTTGTTGATGGCACTTTACTAAGACTCTTTTAACTTGCTATCCTGAAGTAAAGGAAAGAGCTGTTCCTTCATTACTTTGTTGGGTTGAGGAGTCAGAACCCCAAGCTGTGGGTAACATTTTATCAGTGTTTGAGCTATGTTTATTTTGTCTGTAATTGAAAAATAGGGGTTGTAAGTGACGTTAAAGCGGCTGCATATAGATTACACATAGGAAGAAGCTAAACTCGCCAGCCTTTCGGAAGTCCTCAGAATGGTGACCAATCACAGCAGAATGGGTGCAGTGGGAGGCGTACACGGCGGAAGGCAAAGGGAGTAGATAAATTACACCAAGGATGCCAAAGATACTGGGAAGAGAGAGACAGCAAGACGCACAATGGTCAGTGGTCCTAAAACAGTTACAAAGACCTGAAAATGAACATGTTTGCTCTTCTTTAATGGCGCTCTTCTTATCATCCATGCTTTGTTCAACAAGAAAAAACTTTCCTTGTGTCCATTTGAGGTTCCTAAAATAGTTTCTAGTTTAAAGACTGCTGACAATTATGTAAACATATAAGCTACTTGTCAAAATATTATTTTTGGTTTCACGTTTAATCAGTAACACTAACCTTCATCTGTGGATGGCAACATGACATCTCTTGCTACAGTATTTCTATGTTGAAATCACACAGAGACCCCCTCCCCTTCACTGATAAAACAAGTGTGTATGTGGTCAAATAAAGCAACTTCTGGCATCAGAAGATTGACTACGACTTCTAAAACTGTAGAAACTACCTAGACTTGTATTGGAAAAAAAATGCATCCTTAGGGTAGTCAATTGAATGTAAATTAACTTAGTCTAAATTGAATGTACTTTACCGCTGATTGTGCATTGGAGATTCTTATTTCAGCAACATAAAGCTTTAAAGGATGCTCGTCCTCGTTCACGGCCAGAGCCTTAAAAACCTGCTTCCTTAGTGAAATAGGGGAAGCTTTGTTGACAAAAATGATATAGTTATCCAGATGTATTCATTTGGAGGTATAAATTTAATTTTTTGTTCATATCATACAGTGTAGCAGCCAGTAATGGGCATTGTAAATAAGTTTGTTCTGAAAACATTACCTCAACGACCCTGACCCTTTCTCTTAGTTTGGATTTCCCCCTGTTCCTTGGTAAAAGCAGGATTTAAGTAATTCTCATAATTTGAGATGATATTTTCTGTGAATATGGATTCAGGCACCTATGAATGAATCAGGAAATATCCATGTCTTCATTTTTAATGGTTAGTGAAACATCAGAACTTCATAGAACACAAAAATTATTAAAAAGTAAAATGTGATTGAAAAAAGGTCATAGACTTGTGAATTATCTGATGTATGTGTGCAACTTTGTGACACCAAACGTTGGCTGGAAGTGTTTTGACGACTCAGTGGACAATTGGCTTTTTGATGGGAGCGGCAGGATATGTGTCATACAGCCACCATGGCGTTATACTGTACATTTCTCTATTGAGAACTCCATAAATGATCCCTTTTAAACGTTCTCTACTCATAGTTTGAAATAGGCACAGTGCCATATCGAGGATGAGCCATACACATATTAGAGGTCAGGGGTTTTCAGAGTCAGAGATGATGGGCTTCCCCTTAGACAGAAGTTGGAATGAGCCCAGCTAGGTTGCTCTCCAGGATGTCCGTTGATAACTAATATTCCTTGACTGAGCCCCTTTATCATGAACACATTCCTTATTTACTAGGGAGATCAAACATATAAATAACTCAACATTGTGAAGCAGGCACTTGTCTTCAGAGAAAAAATCCCATTTGCAACTTCATGACTGGTTCAAACTGTTATCCTACGTTCATTTTTGTGTCGTGAAGTGACATGGACATGAATCTTGTTTGAAAAAAAACCCATTGGCTGTGTATCTTTGGAAGCGTTTCACTGAGAATGTTTAGGTTTTGAAATGTTAAACCAGTCTCATCTACAACATTTTCCACAATTGGAAGCATGTGTGTGGTTTCCACAGGCCACTGGGGACAATGTTTCACATGACCTTTCACCATGGCTGCCAAAATCATGGCGCTCTGTAGTGTTTCTCACCTGCTATTAACTAGGTCAGGCAGTTGTGGCAAAAAATGAGACAAATGCTCTGCGAAAAGAAAGCTCTACAACATTTATTGAGGTTAGGAGATCAAAAACTGTTTATTAAGCCATCAATCTTAAGCACAGCTCTGGTCTTAAAAATTGTAAGAGGAAATTTAAATGATCCTTGTGGGAAAACAGACTTGCTGAAATAATAAACATATGAACAAATTGTTTCCTCTCATCCCTTTCTCGTTCACTTCAGTCCTACAACCCTCATTAAATTGCCCATCCTTCTATACCCCAGCTGAAGACAACTTAAAAGAGCGTACGCATTTATTGAAGCAGGAATGTTTTTAATTGTTACAGTGGCAAGAAATGAGGAGTATCTATACTTCCCTATTACTACTACACAGGAACTCACAAGAGAAATTAGTTTGATGACCCATGAATTAAGTTTAATGACGAATGTTAATTTACACATAATTTATAAATAGATGTACATATTTTCTGATCGCAAACAGAACTGTATTTTACTAACCACTTTAAACATGTGGTGAGATTTTGGATGTATTGAGAGACTTGGACACATATTTTCCCAGAGGGCTCTACATTTATTTCGATTGAATTGTTTTCGCTGAGCGCATATGCTGAAAAAGATTCTTCTTCCAGTATTTGGGTTTTGCGATAGACATTAGAGTCCTTAGCAGACTGAACTTGTTGACAGCTTGAATTTTCTTAAAGAAAATAGAAAGATATTGTATCATGTCTGAGCATTAGCGCCACTGTTACTTCATTGCGAATATTTCTCTTTCACTTGTTCTTTCCAATGATTGTTCATGGGATAAGCATATTTCGGGCCAGTGTCACATGACTTTAAAGCCAACTCCAATCCAATGGTTTTGGAAATGTTGACATGAAACCAGTTGAAAGTGAGCTGCTTTAAATATTCGCTCAGTTGAGGAAATTCCAAAGCAGTATTTTACTTGTCAGGTCCTTACAAATAAGTATTGTGTGCTCACGATGAAGACGTTGATTTGAGCTACAAACGAACAAATTATAAGGGAAAATGTGTTCACGCACTCAAGACACCAATTTGTGAGTACTTTAACAATGCTCGTTATCATTGATCTATTCACATGGTATTGAATCTGCAATGCAAAGTGCTGCCCTGTCCATCGTTTGCTAGCCTGTGCCTCAAATCTAATAAATTAAACGAAGACCAGAATTTAGCGCACATATCACTTAGTGGCAAGAATAATTTCACTGAGGCGCAAATGCTAAGTACTTAATCCTCCTCTATAAATTCAAGTCAAGTGATGACAGAAAACTCCATTGAGATGAAGTGAAAAAAAAATCCAAATATATATATAGATGAAATGTTACCCATGGTAACATGTGCTCTCTGATGTCCTCACAAGCAAATGTTTACAGCACGACTGTTGCTATGGGTGGATCTGCTTCCCACTTTCAGAATGGGACATGAAACCCCTTTGTTTCCATCTCCACTCCGGAATGAAAGTTCCTGGCTGCAGCATTTGGCTCATCTTGTTACAGTACAACATACACCCACTCATTGTGATGCTGACAGGGAAACAGCTGGTTATGGACGCAATGAAGTTTGAAACATGGTTTTACTGCCAAAAAATAGGGGGTGGGGGATGTCCCTAATGTGGTGAATCATAAAGAATATGAGCAGTTAATCATTGCTCATGCACAAATATAGTTTATATCCCCATGATGTGTACACCCACCTCTGATGGCTGATGTATGCTTATTGAATTTAACCATCACCCTAACCTGCCCTTAAATCTTAAACATGAACCACAACCCAACATATTTGAATCAGTGAATGAGCATTCTGTTGACTTTCCATTGGGTTCAACAATACATGTCATGGTCAGCATATCCCATCCATCCAGCCATCCATTTTCTTCCACTTATCCTGTTAAGCATCGCGGGGGGCCTGGAGCCTATCCCAGCAGCTTTCAGGCGAGAGGCGTGGTTCACCCTGGACAGGTCGCCAGTCCATCGCAGGGCCAACACATATAGACAGACAACCATTCACACTCACAGCCACGCCTACGGTCAATTTAGAGTATCAATCAGCCTCGTCCCCTCTTGATGTCTTTGGACTGTGGGAGGAAGCTGGAGTACCAGAGAGAACCCACGCAGGCACAGGGAGAACATGCAGACTCCACACAGAAAGATGCCGTACTCGAGCCAGGGCTCAAACCTTCTTGCTGTGAGGCGACAGTGCTGACCACTGCACCACCATGCCGCCTGGTCAGCATATCCCCCCACCCCCCGCCACACACACAAAAAAAAGGTTTTAAATAAACCTCAGATGTACATTAAAAATAAATTCCTCCTCCTGCCAAAACCATGTATTTCCTCTTGGTCTTTCAGTAAACTGGAATGTTCTGTTTGAATTTCACTGTGTAAAATGATGTAGCAGCAGAATATGACAGTAAAAGGTACTTTCACATTTATCTTTAAAAGCAGGAGATTTCACCGTTGTCCTCATACAAAACCCTGAATTTTCAGAGGATGATTTTTGGCATTGCATATTTTTGAATTTTCAGCAGATGAAAATCAATCACTTGAAGCCTCCATGCCCACATACATGGATAATTGCCTTTACAATGTTTTATGTCAGTGAAATCAACTAGCAAAAGAAAACAATTTTCAATGTGGAATTTTTAACGAGGGACAATGCATGACTGGCACTCTTTAAAGATCTTAATACATTCATTCTTGCTTAATTTACTCACTCAATTAACATCTTGATTATCTGATTAAAATGGAGCACAAAGAGTGCAGTCCTGCTTCCATTCGCTTTTCAATGACAGTTAAATTAGGCTTGGTAAGCTAACATCTCATAAACCTCGACATAGCTAGTTTTGCCAGCTCCTTGCAAATGAACTTTTGCTTCTTTGGTGTCAAACTAAATGGTAAAAATGAATTAGGCGGAGGGTTTATCTATAATGTCGCATTTACAGACGTACATTAACAAGGTCAATTTTGGTTGCAGCAGTGTAACATTTAGTTAATCAATTTATATTATTATTAGACATTGTTTGATTATTCATTAAAAAAAACCCACAAATAATATTTTGTCTTCCGTCCCCACCCAAATCCAACCACTTCATACAAAAACCAAAAACTTAATGTAGGCTGATACACTGGACATAACCCTAACCCTAAAACCTGGATGAATGATTTACTGCCAGTAACGATGTAACCTTAGCTGCTTCTTCCTTAACTTATTTAAAATAAGCTGAGAATATACAGACAAAATTAGTCAAACAATCAAATTAAAAAAAGGGTCAAAAGAAATACTATATTATTTGGATATGGCAAAGTCATAGAAAAAATCCTGGCCTTAGAATGTATGATTGATTGGTTGGCTGTCAGAAGTCATAGGGGAAGATCACAATTGCTTCTCCTCCAGTGTTTCTCAATATTTTGGAACCTCTGATGGCAAGAAGCTTTACAGCAAAACTCTCAAATTTTAAATCAACTGCAATCCAGGAGACCTTTCCAGAGAGTAAACTTTGACCTGTTGATTTTGAATTAAACTGGGATATACACAATTTGAAAGTATATTTTTTTCCAAGACTTTTTCCGAACATGATTGGTATTTCTGCAGAACTGCAATGATTCAGTGGCAGAGCAGATTAGCTCAGTAAAAGTGAATCTTGACACAAGAGACTAATTCCTCTCCATCTTTCCCCCATCTTGAAGGGGTCAACCTTGTGAAAAGAGTCCCACTGTGTGCTAATGTGTGTGAATGTGGAACAATTCCACCACACTACTGCCCTTGTCGAAAGGATCTTCATGCTATGTCTCTGTCGACATCATTTGAGGGGGGTTTTCCTGGTCTGAACCATGATTTCACTGTGGGTTTTTTTTATTTTTTTATTTTCAAACTCAGCATGTTGGACACATTGTTCTGTGTGTGTGTGTGTGTGTGTGTGTGTGTGTGTGTGTGTGTGTGTGTGTGTGTGTGTGTGTGTGTGTGAGAGAGAGAGAGAGAGAGGCTTCCCTGCGTCACAGAGACTCCAGCCCTTCCCTTTTGGATATGCAGAGCACTGATGAGGTGTTTCATTACACCTCATGTGAGCATGTGTGAACTCAGCTGGGAGAGATTTTAACATTTTCTCTTAGTTCTCTTATTGCAGCAAACAAAATCTACTGGTAGCCTAAAGCAGCAGTTAAACATGATGAACTGAGAGAAGGGTAAAGTAGATGAAAGGCACATCAGCAATGGGCAAGATGATTGTTTTATAGACATTTTGATCACCATATCCAACATGATATTACACATATTATTGCCAGAAAATGTTACCCACTGTCCAAAATTCCAAGGGGCTGAAATCGTTCTATATCAGCTTATAAAGAAACCAGACTAGCTTTCCTTGAAATGTTTCCCATAGCATGAACACATTATTAGGGCTATTCGTTTACTTCAAATTCCCATTAGCTGCTCCAATGGTAGCAGCCAATCTTCCTGCGGTCTACAGGCTCTGGCCATCCGAGCATGTTGTAACACGGTAGAAAAAAAAGCTCATAGAATGAAAATAATTTCCAGTTTAATTCTTCAGTTCATAGTGAATTATTATCCAAATCTCAAGAGAAGAATTGATTAGACCAAATTCATCAAGTAGAATCTGATGACATCATAATGTTGCTTGAGTCAGCTCCAGTTTTCTAGGTTTTAGTGGCCAAAACTTGATTCCAAATAATCCCATTCAATGTAGTTTGACAGAAAAGATCTAGAATGTAGGTTGTTTAATCACAATATGTGATGTGTTCAACACAGCACATTACACAGTGTACATGATACATGTAATTGGTTTCCTTACACACATGCAGCCTTACCCAAACTTGATCCAGCTATTTCCTTGGAAGTTATCACGTGAGAATGAGAATCTGATTGGATTTCTTTGGAAATCTGCACCACATCTGCTCTGCATCTAAAGACTGAATATCATTTCAGGTTAAATGCTGGAATGGTTGTGTGTGAATGAAAGCAGGAACATTTATTACTGCCCTCCACAGGACATCATGCCCCACCTATTACTGGCATCACCATGTTATGTGTGAACAGGTGCGAGACTGGAACGTGGGAAGAGTTAAAATCAGTAGCCATTCTTGGAAGGTCTTGGGTCTTGGGTCTGTTACTAGACTTGAAGTGGGAAATTGCCTTTGGTAATTTCCCCAGAAAATCTGGCTCTCATTCACACATGACCACTTCCATGGAAAATGTCCATTTCTCCAAGTGCTTGCTCACAGTGGAGTTGTTGGGTAAAAAGAGTGTGACGAAGACCTGATTTGTTTGAAAACACATTATTTGATGCTCTGTAAATCAAATGGAATTGAAATTTAACATTTGATTTTTACAGAGCGAGTGTTATCGTTGCTGCTGGCCTTTTGTTGGAAACTGCAACTATCGCAATTGCCTCCACTCAGTGAAGACAGCTAGAGTTTGTAATTGGGAGAAATGATGAAGGAATTTTTTACGCACTTTTGTCAGTGTCATCAATTTAGAATTGTAACAACTCACCTGAAGCCTCTGAAATTAACAGATTAACATTAACATGTTGTGGTTTTCAAAGGCCTTTAAATATTAAAAGCTGTGAGAACGTAACCTTTTGCCTGGCCCCAAGTTCGATATCTATTTTCAGACTTCTGACTTGTTTCTTATTGTGAGGTTCGTTCTGAAGGGAGAATCAAGGTCATGATGATATTTGACGATGAGCCAAGTGAGAGCTCATGATTGTCACAGCAGCAGAATGTGTGTTTGTTTTTTTCTTTTTTTTTTGGTCTGAATTTGGAAACCAAAACAAACCATTCATGTTTCAAAGAACCACCACTGTGGTCATCAGGAAACAACACATGCAGACTTTAATAAATGAGTCCAGAGATTCCTGCATTTTGTTAAGGACAGCAAATATATCTGTCCGACTATAATCCTCTCATGCACTCGGTAGACACACCACTTCTGTTTCATGTCAACTCTAACTCCATTTAACTGTCCCGGAGCGTGCAAACTTCTATGCAGATGTCCTGCAGTGACTGATCTGTCCTTTGGGCACTAGAGGAAGACCTGGTGATCCTTTGTGGGAAGCTTTGGCACCAGCACTAGAGAGCATATAGAGTAAAGAGTGTGACAGACTATTTCTTGCAAAGATTCAGGAGCAGAGCTTAGACCACCAAAACAAAAAGTTTACTTGGCATGAATTGGCTGTTATTATATCTTAAATAGGCAAAAGGCTCTCCAGAAATAACATCATCATACTGTATGTCACATCAAGTCAAGATGATGATGCTAGAATTACTCAGTCAATTTACGATTAAATTTAGTCTCAGTTCACCCTAAACCCTAAAACTCTTGCCTCTGAGTCAGATTGAGAGTAAACATAGAAAGCTGTGGCCTGAAACAGACATAACAACTAAGTGACTAATACTGGGATCACCCTGCACTATGTTCTTATTTTGTGCTCCTGCACGGAAATATTAAAAGATCAGAGGTATTTCCACAGCTAAATGGACGCTTCTAGCCTCATTTTAGTGATCAAAACTGTGTGGTTTAAGCAGTGTGTGTGTGTTTGTGTGTTCTTGTTCTTGCTAAATATTGAGGACTAGAATAAGTATTTAACCAACACAGTGCATACAGTTTTGGAAAAATAGGACATTTTACCCATTCCTCACATCTTCAAAGGGCTGTTTGAAGGTCAAAATTTGGTTTTAGGGTCCAGGTTATAATTAGGTTATGGTTAGGTTTAGGGTCGAGGTTAGCCAGTTTAGATGGTTAAGTTTAGGGCAAGGGAAGGTTTAGGGAATGCATTTGTTAGAAAATATGTAGACACGTTTATGTTTTATTATCATGAAGTTTTAGCCTAATGTAGAATTGTATGATATTGTTGTGTCCTTTATACAAGACCAAAGAAATTAAGTTTGTGCAGGATGTACCAGGCTTTGCTTACACTCCTGGGATAAGAAGAGTTTGGGAAAGGCCTTGGACAGTGAGGAGTCAGCGTCCCTACGCTTCCCCCTGCAACTGTCCTTGAAAGAAGAGAGGAAGAACAAAGCATGATGGGAAGCGACTGAGAGGAGGAACTTTGCATACATATGTTTGAAAGACACTGAGACTGTTCAGTGCAGATTTAGAACTTTGCCTGTACTCCTTGCTGCAAGTAAAACTTTAATTGAGATCTCCGTCTCTGAGAATTTTATTTTGTGTGTTGGGAAATTTTGTTGTACAAACTAACAGCGAAAATACAGTCTTTATCTTACAGAAATAATTTCAGCATTATGTCAATGAAAGTCCTCAGAAAGATTTAAGTGCAAGGATGTGTGTGTAAACACACATTCTGCCTTCTTCATGAAAGCATGAATTGCAGTGACTTTGGTAATGTTGGAAAGATATTACCAGAGTTGAAGTTGTGTGGGCAATAACTAATAAGCACAGTATTTTGTGTCCCAAGTCCCAGAGGGGTTGCAATTGCGCTGTTTTTTGCTAGAAACATGAATGTAACCAGTCAGCGTCTGAATACTGCTGTACTACTGCTCTGCTTACATCTAGGGTGTAATATGCAAACCCCAAGCTATAGAATACAGAGATCAGTCTAAAGGCTGGCAAGTAAATCCTGAAGTGAAAGGGTCCATCAAAGAGAAGAAATAAGAGAAACTAGACATGCAGGTACTAAGACAAGTACACAAATAACAGGGAAATGAACTGAATAACACAAGAAGGGCGGTATAATAGGACACAGGTGTTGGGGCAGGTATTACAGAAACTCAGTAGGGCAAGTCTGGAGTGGGAGGGGAGGTAAGTAGTCTAAAAAGAAAACAGGACAATGTGAGGAGATAAGGAGATATACTAACTCTCCATCTGGTGTCATTATTTCATACTGTACTTTGTACTTTGTTATTGCATATTAAAACACGTTTGTTTCCACATGCTCCATATGATATAATGTATTTTGATAACATATTTTTTCAATTTTCCTCCATGGACATGTGATAGTTCCACGTGCTCCACATCACATGTGGGTGCTTTTGGAAAACATGGGAAACTCAGGGTAACACAACATTATTATTATGAACCTTAATTATCCTTGGCAGATTCAACCCATGGAAATGTCTGTAACCCTTCAAGGAAGTGAAATCATAAAAAAACTGTATTACTCTTACATGACAGCATAGCAGAGCACTATTATGTTTAAATTTCTGATTGGAGTTTCTGATCCAAGTGTGGACATGTGTGACAAAGATGTCCATGTTGTCATCACATTAGGTAAACTGACAAGGACACTTCACACAGTCTGTAATGGATTAAATGACATGTTGAGGGTTGTTTTTCCAATAAAGGACATCTGGATTCTCACTTGGTAATACTGAATGTTGTCAAGATTATTTGAACAGGGAAACAAACTCTTTGCTGCTCTTTTTGCATGACAAAATTGAAGTTTGAACATGTTTGATTTTCAATTTGATGATTATGAGGAGATATGCCATTATTCATCTCTAGTCTTTGTTAAACACAATACATTTTTGTATGATGTGCATTGTTTGGTGTTTATTTTGCTGTATTCGGTGTTCTTTTGTGTTCTGTTATGTTACAACTTACATATTTGCAATTTGAATCAAAACTCCTGACTAGTTAACATGTTAGTGCTTCTCTTTACTCTCTTTCTAGACACTCAGTGTAATGTTAAATGTTGGCAACTGCATTAGCACATATACAACGGCTGTGCATGCAGAATCTGAGTCAAAGAATTAGAGCCTGAGATTATGAAGTAATGGATCTATTTGAAGTGACGCTTCAGCTATCAAGTATATTTTCTCGCTCAGGAAGTCACTGATACGTTTCTTGAATTGGCATTTTCCGATTTCTAGAGACACTAAAAAAAATACATGGCTAAAGATCTTTGTGTTTGAAAGGCAAAATTCATCGCTAGAGTGCAGATCAAATTTAAAACTTGTCTTAGTTTCCTTCAGTCCAAATCCTTCAAAATCAATTAACTTCAAAGGATGTTCCACAAGCATGGTACTCAGCTTATACTTAAACTGATAGATAAGAATGTATGTTAAAGGAATAGTTCACCCAAAGATGAAAATAGAGTCATCCTCATGCTGATGGAATGTCTGGTTGGTTGGTTAAATTTTTCAGTCTCCAAACCACTGCTGGAGTTTCACAGGAAAAAGCTGTGCTGTAATTTTCCAAACAACAGAAGGAAATGGTGACCAACATTTAGTTCTACAAATAATACATAACAAAAACCATAAAATTCCTCAAGTTGACATGTTCATAGTCTCCCTTTCCCTGGAGCCTGGAGCTCCCAGCCTTGATACCATGTTTCAATTCAATTTTGGGTGAATTGCTCCTTTAAAACCTGTATCAGCAGGGGCTGCTGCCTACATCATACAATACTCAACAACTTGAGCAAAAACACATTTTTTTGTGTGAACCTAACTTCTACTCCTGTGAAACAAAAACCAACCATACATTTGAGGTTTTATCCTCACACGTGCACGCACGCACACACACAACCACACACACAACCCTAACCCCCCCCCCCCCCCACACACACACACACAAACACTCTCTTGCTCACTTGGCATTCATCACTGATTTACAAGTGTAATGAGGTGCACTCTGCCAACATCTGGCAATAAATCCATTTATGTATCTTACTCTTTATCATTCAGTGAGCTGGAATGCACCACATGATACCTCATCTCCATGGGACCTTAGTACATACACACAGGGTTTGTCTCATATGTATGCTTTGCATTGCTTCGCTGATGAATGATATCGACATCTATTCCCATCTCCTGTCCTCAGTGGAAGAATTATTGCTCTCTTGTATCTCATTAGACTTGAAATATTTATTCCAGTATGCTATTTGTACACTTTTTCAAACAAAAACGAAGAAAGTTTAGTTCATATTTCATTCCCCCTAACCCAAGAAATACATAACAAAAGAATAATTTAGTATGCTTAAAGCACTACTTCACCTAAAATATGCATTTGGACTTTCATGTATACTCACACACACAAATTTGTTTAGCTAGATGTATTTAGCTTGAGGCTATTGACTGCAGCAAAACGGTCCAAAAATGTCTGAACACAAACTCTCAAATCCAGTAACTTCTGGTTTGGTACTGGAATGATTTGATGTAGATAGTTTGCTGCCTTTTGCGTTCATGTTTTTTCAGAATTTTTGTCAGACCTTTTTAACCTTGTTCTGTTACACTTATTCTCAGTTTTTCTTGTCTTGAAAATTTTGTTCAGTCCCCCAGGTCAAATTGCCAGCTATACACAGTTCTTCCACAGTTCTGGCCCTGCGATGGACTGAGGGTGGAGGGTGAACCCCACCTCTCACCTGAAGGCTGCTGAGGCTCCAGCCCCCCACAACCTTTAACAGGATGAGCGCTAGAAAATGGATGGATAGATGGATGGATGGAATATCATTCCTGCAAGATCCTACTTAGTTACTGCACTTGGATCCACCTGCCTCCACCCTATGCCGTATGCCTCTGCGTGAAAATAACTATGGACAGAATGTTTCTTCTCTGAGGTCAGTGCATACTGCACAGATGTGATTCCCATTTGTTTTTCATAATTCTCCACATGTGCTTGCAAGGTGTCAATTGCATTCCCTACTAATTAGATTAACTACATCATCCAAACAAACGATGTAGAAAGTCGACAGTTTTTCATTTTGAAACATGAAACAAGAATGACTGAGAGATATATGTATCAGCCAAAATTCTCCATTAAACAAAGCATGAGTCAGAGTAGAAATATGATGCACCTCACCTCATGTTTCATTATGTCATCAGTTGCCAGAGCTTTTGTCAGCACTATAATCTGAGCTCTGGTCATTGAACAACTATGAGAGGCATAAGTGTTGAATTTTTAACCCAGCACTCTGGATCTAGAGGCCTTAAGTGCAGAAAAATCCCCAACCTCAACACATCCAGTGGTGAAACTGATCTGCACTGCTGGATGGGGTTTGATATGACCTTGCCAAATGGGATTACCCCCCCCCCCCCACCTCATGATCCAAGTAACAGTTGTTCTCTATGCATCACATTTGCTGTCAAGAGGGTAACTAGGCTCTTAATACTCTCTCCAAATGTGAGTCATATCAATTTTAATGAGTAGTGGAAAGTGACTAAATATATTGCCTCAAGTATAAACATACGTACATGCCACATGTCGTTTATATAATTCTAACGGGTACTTATTTAAGTATTTCCACTTTTCTTTGAATTTGTACCTCAAGAGCGGTTGTACTCATCAAAGGAAGGAACACATCAACTTCAGTCAGAAATACTGCATCACTATTGTACGTAATAGGTGCCCGTCACAGTGGCCATGATCTCTGACCAATAAAAATAATTTTGGTTCAACCCGGAAACCAAAATTGCATTGAGCCAAATTTGAAAAATTTCCCATAAGGAATTTTCAATATTGCATTGACAGAAAAATGGAGTGTACAGAGGTACAGAAGGACAACCCAAAAACAAAATGCGTCTGGCCCTCAGCTTTCACCCACAGAGGCTTAAAAAACATGCTGCTCGAGGCTGGAAGGATTTGTTGATAACTTTATGGTGTCATTACAGGTTCTTAGCACTGGTTGATACAGTATGTGGATGTATAGGTAGAATGTGTGAACATTCATCTCCATGTAAAAAAAAACAACAACAACAAAACGAAATAGGCAGTAGTTCACATAAAACACATACAACTGTTAGCAGTTTTATCTTTGCAACACTAAGTCAAAATATATGAAAAATATACAATACACAATATTTATTCTTTTCTATTGAAACCTCCTATATATGTGTAAATCAGATAAAAGTGTCTGATCAGAGAGCCTGCCAAGAGTCTTAACTCTGTCCCTGCAAAGAATAACACAATCATCCAGAGACACAGAACACTGATCATACTGATTATTCAGTCTTGTGGGTCCAATAACAATCATTTCAGTCTTTGACAAGTTAAGTAGCAGGAAGTTTACCACCAGCCAGCTCCTCACAGCAGCCAGAAAGATGTTAAGCTTAGCTCAGTTGGAAAACTTTTCCCATGACAACTGGCACATATAATTGTAAACCATCAACATAATAATGCAAATCAATTCCAAAGGAATGCATAATCTGATCCAACAGTACCAGGCACAGTGAAAACAACAGTGGACCTAAAATAGACCCCTGCTGTACCTCATGCTTAACTGCACAAGAATCAAATGACATGTTGTGTCATAAAATGCCTGGAAGATCTTTCTGAAAGGTAAATTCTGAACCACATTTGACCTGCGATGCCAAAGTAGCTCTCAAGTATGTCCAAAGGTACACCCTGGTCCATTGTATTGAAGGCAGCACTGAGGTCTAACAACAATAAAACAGATGTTGAGTCTGAGACTACAGCCAATAACAAATCGGTCACCACTTTTGTAAGTTCTGTTTCTGGAGAGTGATTAACTCAAAATGCAGACTGCCATGGCTCATATGGATAATTTAATATGAATTTTTTTTTGACAGGTCAATAATTTGTCAGGGAGTTCACATCCAGGTCATGCTTTTTTAATAAGGGTTTAACCACAGCTGTTTAAAAGCCAGCTGGAAAATCTCCAGGGGAGAGCAATACTTTTAAGATAGATGGATCCAGAGAGCAAGTTGTGCATCTCTCTCACTCAGTCAAAAAGCCAAAGAGATGGGGTTAAACTCAACCATGAAGGAACTCATGAAGTTGGACCATATTCACAGAATAATGTATGCATTTTCTGTTACTGAGAGTCCTTGACTATTATGCAGTTGCACAACTCCTTTGTTCATTTACATCAAGGAAGCTGGTTTCAGTCTAGCCAAGACCAGACATTGGGGGAGAAATGTTATTGGACAGAGAGCCTTTGTGAAATCAGTGGCGTGCGTGGGGGAAATATCATGCTGTGTGCTGCCATAAGTCTACGTCGTGTCTTGTCCATCACCATGCCACCCTTGGTCCCTACAATGATCACCTTTCTTGACACACCACAAAAAGCTGATGAGCAGTCCATGGACCAGAGAAACCCAGTTTTGTTGTGTTCTGGGATATTTTCAGTTTTTTTTCAGGCTGCACTGCTCTCAGACTGTTTATCAACCACAATCATTTCACAAAAACATGCCTGCATGAGGTGATGTGGCCTGGCATAAACAGACAATGGGATTAATGGGTGGCGTGGCTGAGAGGTACTGTGGCTGTCTAGTAACCAAAGGGTCGCTGGTTTTGATCCTCACCCCTGGTGACCATGTCAAAGTGTCCTTGAGCAAGATACTGAACCCATAATTGCTCCTGATGAGTAAGTTGGCACCTAGCATGGCAGCCTTCACGGTGAGTGTGTGTGTGTGAATGGGTGAATGTGATGACACTGTAAAGTGCTCAGTGCTGCTAAGGAAGAAAAGCGCTATATAAATTTAGACCATTTACCCTTAACACCAGTCTGCAGAGTTGGGTGACATGCAGGGACTTAGCTTTGATTTAACTTTTCTGAATTTTGACCTTGTGGAATTCAATCAGAGAACAAGACATGTGACACATGTCATGCTACTCTCTCTCTCAAATGACAGAGGTTTTGTTCACCGGTTAAAATGTGCAGACATGGAATGGACTCACCAGTCCTGTTCCAGCGTACATTATTTGGTGTTTTATGCTGTGAAATGTTTTATTTAAGTAGGCAGATCATCCTCTTTGGTGTTAGCTCTCAACATTTTCAAGGAAAACCCTTTTTTTAGTCTCCAAGACTTTCCATCATTTCTATTAACTATTCAAACATCTTGCAGACATCTTTGCTACTGTTGTCTAATGAATGATGCCTGTGTGAGTAGATTCCTACAGGACAAATGTGTGTCATCCCCTTTAGCCTCCAGACAACAGCTGTCTGTGCTGTATGCAGTAGTGGCGCTGGACAAAAAAGGAAGATCTGACTGTCACTACAAAGGCCACATTCTTTTTTAGCTGAGATTCAGGCTGCTGCTGCTGTCACCCAGCCAGCATTCCTCAAAACAGGGGAGGAACTGGCTTTGTGCTGAATGTCAAGTATGTCTGGGATCGCATGGAACCATCAACAAAGGCTTTGATCGAAGTCTACACAAAATGACAGAGTTCAGAATAATGCAGAGCTCAGAAGAAACCTCACCTCAAAACAGATATTTGTCGATTGCCTTTCGCTTCCTTTATCAAACACAGTGTGTTCTTGAGGATGTAATGTTGCTCACCCTTGATCCATGAAGTCATAACATGATGTTTTCCGAAATACTCAAAGTTGGTGAAACTGGATTATTTTTCATGTTTCAGTTCTAGACATGGAATAGGAGATCCATTGCTTCCTTTAGTTCTTCTTTACTACTTCTTTACTACTTTCTTTATCCTTTACTTTGATGCTGAACCACTTAACATTTTTTGATTGAATGTGTGCAGTTTAGCAAACATACAGCTAGAGTGAGTCTTTACTTGACGTGATGTACGATAGAGAAGGAAGTGAGAGAATTACTTTATTACCAACAGTTACTTGCATGCTGTTTGCAAGCATTTATACTTCAGGAAAAAAAAGCCATGGTTTTAGTGATGTGTTAGCTTGTACGTCATTTCACAAACTTTGTAATTGACTGCATTGTCTAAGAAAGCAACATGAACAGAAGGGGTGTCAGTTCCACCAGCTGAATTGCATTTCTTTTTTAAAAATGTGATGTCTCATTTTGTTTTGAGTGTGATATTTGTATTGCTGTTTAACGGGGACGGATTTGCAGGGCAGAGAGGGTGAAAGGGGAAAAAGCTGTGGTGAAACTCTTCCCATTTCCTCAGCCTGAGGGTGAAGATTGGCCTTTTTTATTCACAGATGCCCATGCCACCCTATTCTTGCTCATCTTATCTTAAGATTGTTTTTTTCATGAATATTGCTATTTATTTGAAAAAAATGACCTCATATTTTAAAATCCAGAGGTGTGTTTCTCATTGTTCATCCTACCACAGTACCTGGGTTAAACAGGTTTTTGTTTTTTTCTAAAGGCTCATTAGTCTTGAAGAAACTTTCTTATAACCCAACTTTAAGACATTAATCAAACCTTTGGAAGCATGAGTGACGACCATTTTATGTGTTTGAGACAGAAAATGGACATTCAGTATAATATCCAGCAACACCCATTATGGACCCTACATAAGTACGTGTAGTTCCTATTATGGAACTACACACTTATCTGTTGAACATTTTGTCCACATTTTGTCTCTCTGACACTACGTAAAGCTGGATATTCGGTTACATCTCGTCTTGTTTTTCTGTAAGTGATGTAATTATATATTATTGTTAGTGCTTAATTAACAAAATACCACAACAGAAGCAAACCAAACCAAACCCAGACCAAAAACACCAGCTTTTTCAGGAGGAAGAGAGAGAGAGCATCATGTTGAAATCACTCAGTTTATTAAGGGTCAGTAGGTTATACTAATCCCTCAACAAAGAGGGAGGAGTAAAATCATCAAGGGGATTCTGAAAGAGGTCAGTAGAGGCAGGAAAAAAGGAAAAACAGAAGAAGGCCAATAGACATGAGCATATGACCATGGGCCATCACAATATGTTCTTTAAAAACACATGTAACTGTGGTTTTACCCACACAGTTTTATGGTTTCATGCTGTGTAGTGTTGATGATTTAAACAAGGAGGTTGTTGTTTTTAGGCAATGGCTTCAGCCTGAAACTATTGTTTTCTCAAATGAAGACAGGTTTTCCACAGTTGTTGGGTCTTGTTCTTCGGACCCCCCACATTCACTTAACAGCTGTGTATAATTGCTTGACAACAACAAAATCCTCTTTCCAGTGAAGTGACACTGCCGCGCTCTTTAGCCCCCCCACATCTGCAAAGAGGTTTTGATATTTGGCCTCATCAGGGCTGCGAGCTGGGGTGGCGGGGCCTTGTGATGGATGGGCTGATTATAGCTCGTGTGTTGCTATGGTTCCAAGTGTCCCCATGGGAAGCTGCTGGGAGGGACTTGTATCGCTTTGCAAGCTGTATAAGGCCTTTTGGTGGGTGGTGTGTCTCTAAAGCATATACATTTTTGTAACCCCCCCCCCCACACACACACACACACACACACATTCTACCCCTCCAAAACAACACCCAATATCAGAATTTGCATCCCAATGCAATCATATTCTGTTCTTTTGTTTCTTTGTGATAAGGATAGAGAGAACAGACAGTCTGGAAGTAATTTGTAGGTGTTTTCTAGGAGGATTTCTCTTTGGCAAACTCCATGTTTCTGTCTGTCAGTGGCTGGCTTGTAATGATCCTCACTGTTGCTTCACTTTTTATGAACAGTCCTGGAAAAAGAGAAATGATAACACAAATGAAGACTGATTTATTCTCTCTCAGCACAAATTGTGTGTGTTTAGGACAATAAATGAAACACATATAAAGGCAACATTTCGACTGAGAGAGATTAATAATGACCTGGATTTAAAGATGTGATTGGTACAATGAAATTGGAAACCTTGGGGGGAATGAGTAACTGACGGAGCTGAACAAAAATGAAACTGTAATGACAGAGTAGATGGAGGTCTGTTAGGTGTAGCTAAATCTCTGACCTGCTGAATAACCTCTGGAGGCAATGGCCAGCATTTCAGGGCCTCCAGTGTAGCCAGGACTTCCTGTTTTATTTGCCATGCTTTGCATTAGCTTATGGTAGGATTGGCAATGTGCAATCAATTGATGCATAACATCTTTGACTTAATTGTTTTACAATTTACATATGAAGGCATGAATCTAAACAGTCAAATCTCACAATAGCAGATTTTTTTTGCCAGATATGTATTTCGGCCAGTGTACTCCACCTGTTTTGCTCCACTTCTGGTCCAAAATTTGTGTCCCTCGTCCACAGTTTTTGCATTCATATTAAGATATTATTTATAGAGGTTAGGTGTAGCACAAGCCACAACTCAAATATGAAATGAAAGTTGTGTACTATGTCTCCTCAATATCACCTAACATCATATTCACCTCTTTTTCATGAGGTGGTTGTTTTGACATACACTACATTTAGAAAAAGAAATCTTTGCAAACATCATTTAATCAAAATTTACAACGAACAAAAACATCCAGCTCGCCCGACCTCCATTGAGCCCATTTCTGTTTCATGATAATAATTTGGAGTCATGTAGCATACTAAATTAGGAAACTTTAAAAAAAGTAAAACTGAGCACTCTGTATGTTCACATGCACAGATACATTTAACCAACTGTTGCAGGTCAACTAGGCTGTTTAATTGGACTAATGTCCTGTCACTGCATACCAGCACCAGCAGAGAGTTGATTTATTGACAGATGTATTTCCACTCTTTCTATCTCTAAAATAGATATGCTTCCTTCCTCATGACACATTATGTCATTTACGAAACCAGTTAGCTAGCGCCAAAGGAGTTGTATTTCTCCTTCCAGTTCCATGGATGAGTTTTCCACTCCAGCACTCGCTATGATTGTACCACCTCCATCTTGTTTTCTTTCCTTCTTTTTTTTCCGGTTTTCTGTCCAGTATGGGGAATGTAGAGCTTGCAGAGTGCTGAAGCCAGATCAGGTCTGACTAAGGCATATGCATGGAAGAAAAGCTTGATTCCTAACTGCATTATCTGGATGTGTTAGTCTGACTTAACAAATCTGATGTAGTATGATTTCAGTTGGACTAAGATGATTACATGTATTTTAACACAACAGTCCAAATATCATATAAACATGCTGAATGGTACATGGTGGTGAATTGTATAGAATGTACAAGAATTCATTCATCCATCCATCCGTTTAGCACTGTCGCCTCACAGCAAGAAGGTTCTGGGTTTGAGCCCCGGCTCAAGCACAGGATCTTTCTGTGTGGAGTCTGCATGTTCTCCCTGTACCTGTGTGGGTTCTCTCCAGGTGCTGCAACTTCCTCCCACAGTCCAAAGACATGCAAGAGGGGACGAGGCTGACTGATACTCTAAATTGACCATCGTAGCAGAGTGTGAATGGTTGTCTGTCTATATGTGTTGGCCCTGTGATGGACTGGCGACCCGTCCAGGGTGAACCCTGCCTCTCGCCCGGAGGCTGCTGGGATAGGCTCCAGCCCCCCCCCCCCCCCGCAACCCTTCACAGGATAAGCGGAAGAAAATGGATGGATGGGTGGATGGAATTTCGAAAAATTTTAACTACCAAGCAATGATTGTTAAATTCAATGAGACAAGAAAGAAGTTGGGAGAATATTTTGCCTTTATAAATAATCACTAATCAGATTTGTTTATGACCTGCAGTGTTTTTCCTTTATCACATGCCAAAAATCTAAAAGCGTTTCACATCATCTTTGCGCCTTCTGCTACAAAATCTTGATGTGAGGTCCTGACACAACCACTCCTCCATAATCTGTAAAGGCCTCCATTGTATGTTGTACAATGGCCTTCTTTGGTGCGCTCCTCAGTGACAAGCCTAAACCTACGGAAAAACCCCTCTGGAAAGAACAAGAATAATAACTGAATATGTGCAAGCTCCCCTCAGCTCGTACAGAAAAACACTTTATAATTGGATTGTTATTGACTTTTAGACTCCTGGGCTTTGTTTTGAACAAATGGCATTAAGCCTAAGGGACTGACAGAAGATTGATCAAGCATACATTTCCATGGAGTCTGAAAAAGGATGCACGTTCACTTGTCCTTGCTTGCTCTGCTCTTACATCTTGTTCCTCTTAAATGACTCTTACAGGAAATAGCTCACAGGGTTTTAATTAAAGTCACATGGGAGTTCTCTACATTCACTTTAGCAAAACGCTTGAGTTGTCATGAGCTCAATTTCCTTTCACGCATATTTATTTTTGAGCACTAAAATGTTTGCAATATGCTATTGAAGAGAGCTCAAACTTCATAATGTACAGTGTCCTTCATATCTCTCCAGGATTGATGTCATTACCCATCCCTTGCAGTCACTCAGTCATTGCCCATTGTGTGTTTAAAAATACATGAATAATCTTTGTGTGTAGTTATGTGTATGTGTCTGTCCCTCTTTTTTCCTGATGACTGCTCACCCATTCTATAAAATTGGCAGATAAATCTTCAAGTGTGGCCAAGTTGTCTGATGAGTGGCTCTCAAAATATGGTTGAAAATTTTTGTTGTTTTTATACCCAAAATGTGGATGCATCTCAAATTACAGAGGTGTTTGCTCTCACTACAGAGATGCAAACAGGCTCGCATGGTCATCAGAGGCTGTTCAGGATGTGGTATGTATCGCCATCAGCTGTCCCACTGTCTATCTTATCAATGTGACGTTATGTCAAGACAAAAAAAGAATAAAATTTATGTTTCCCCTGTAATCCACAATTGGCCTGTTCCTAACAGGGCATGTTTTAAATAGGAATTGCACCATTCCAAATAAAACCTTTGAAGTTTAGAGGGGACACTTCTCTTCCATGGAGCTGCTAACTATTTGTTGATATCTGAAACATCAAAGGGAAACGCAACTGGACCCTGCTGTTCATTATACAAGAGATCCTGTGATGTCGAGCAACATTATGCAGCAGTTTTACCTTCAAATACCATTTTCAAGATCATTTTCATGGCACACGAACTTGTAACAAGGTTTGTGGTATCTCTTACCCTCCACCTTTTTCTCAAATGAGCACCAAACATCCTTTTTGTTGTTTTTTTCTTTTTATTTGTATGAAATGCGGGCAAGTTTGTATGTAGAGCTGGGTTTAAGTGCAGAAACACAGAGGCAAAAAAAAACAAGAGGAAGAGGATGTAAAAATGGAGAAAAAATGGATGACACTCCTACCTGCTGCCAGTGGCTCTGTCAGTGTGACAGTGGTGGTATTTATTGATAACATACACAGCTGCTTTGTGTCAAGACCATCACAGTACTGTTATAAATCTAAAGCGTAAAGGATTGCCCATGTTTGTCCCAATATGTGGTCTTACTTCATTTGATAAGCTACAACAGGATAAATCATTTTGAACAAACTTTTTCAATGTCTGCTTGAATGTCAAAAAAGAACGATGAATCATTGTAGTTAGTCACATTTCCATATTTGTACCAACCGCCAGTTCTCAAATGAAATGATCAGAATCCATCAGCCTGCTGTATTTTAGCACTTGGTATCAGTGGAGGCTGCTGCTGCAAAGCAAAACAACATAATTATGCTTGGTTTGAAAACAACAGCAAATTTGTCTTGAAGATGTCCCTTTACAAACTCTTAAGCGAATCATTTGGTATAATTCATGTCCACTTTATCCAGTCGTATGCTGAGTAATACAGAAACACTTGATTTGTGCTAAAAACGTACAAACTAGAACCTCCAGTGTGGTGCCACCATGAATGAGCAGGGACGGCAAGCGAATCGGTTTAACTGAATGCACCAGCTGGTCCAGCCAGCACTATTGTGAATGAGTGCTGAACCACAAGTATTGCAGTTAGTTTGTTTTTTGCACAAATCAAAGTGTTTGTGGTAACGGGATGCCATTAAGTGCCACCTAAATTCACGTGGCTGGCTCCTTCCATATTCTGTTGTCACAAAGAAGTGATGCAGTGGAGGAAAATTTCTTCCGGAGACCACAACACCTATTTGAAAGGCAAATCTTTACAATAAAGTACCACTAAAGAAGTGTTAAAAGTTATTGATGGATAAACAGTAAATACTTATCCCAGAATGGCTCTATAGTGCAGTTTCTCGCTTCAACGTGACCTGTAACACTGGGATAAAAGATTTAATTTATGGTGTTGTGAGGACTTGATGTTACACGATGAGTATAGGTCGATGGACAAGAGGCCCTGCTGATGTGAGCAGGATCAAGTTGAGTCCTGTTTAGCAACAGGAGAGCCTTTGTGTTCACCATGAGGCCTAGGACTGAGGTAGCATAGGTCATGTGAATTGTCAGTGTTCATCACCCCGGCTGGTGTGGACATTATTGTTCCATTACAACATGTCAACATTTCATGAGTTCACAATTGGACACACCATTAGTGCTGAACTCATCAAATGTAAGGTTTTGCCTTCAAGTCATGAATGACGATCATTAATTAGGTGTGAAAAAGAACACTGAACTCTTTAAGATTTGAGGTGTTGGTATTCTTAAATGTAGATCACATATATTTACCTACCACACCCAATTGGTTCTTTATTATTGCAATGTTTCCCTCGAGAATTGCATGAAATTAAGTCAGCCAAGAAATCATGCAGCCATGCTGTTTTTACCATGACCCAGGGCCGTTCCTCTCAGTGTATTTTGGGACTGAGATCAAGCAGAGTATGGTGACCTTTATCCCAGAACTAAACACAGCTCATGAGAGCTCTGTTTTGCAGAAATCAATGGATCTGAGTCATTGGTCATCATTCCTCCAACAGGATTTAGGCAAGGCGGTTCCGCTATCCATTTGCATTTACTGGCTCACCATGGACTGATTTATAATGTTCACCACACACTTTTGTAATGGAAATTTTATTTCATAGCACAGACATGCACAGCTGGTTTCAAGTGTTGCATTACATTTCATGACATTTTTATTTATGGATGAAGCAATCAGTATAACTTTTATGAATAAACTTCACAACACACTTGATTATTTGAGAAGAAAAAATGATGCCATGAATTGTGAAATGAATACTACAAAACCAAGGTAACACTACACAGTACTGTGTAATGATATTTTCAGACATAACACAAAGCGGTTTCAAATTATTCACTTACATTATTTGGGCTGATTGCCTTAGCATTTTTGTCTGTTCAATAGGAGTCAATACGTGTTTACTTCAATGTTTCTTTCTGTTTTTTCTCGCCATCAACCACGGATGAAATGCCCTAATATTGCTGTCTACCCTTGTACCTGTAGAATCCCAGCCACACTGTAAAACCAAATGTCATTTTCTCTGTCCATAACATCAGAGGTACATACAGCTCAGTAATTTCTCACAACAGAAACACACCAGGACCAACTGTATTGTGTAACAATGGTCAGCAATCATATGATCATTTGGATCACTGAGCAAATTACCTCACGCATCTCTGTTCTTTCATTGGAGGTCTACTTTCTATATTACACAATGTTTAGTCTCCCCAACATTCAAAATGACAGACTCTCAATAGAAATTGCAGCTCTGTTCTGCACACCCCGCAGTACAAAAGGAGAGAACGTAGCTGCTTAAAGACCGATTCCATGGCACTCCATAGTGCCTCCAGTGTGTTTCAGGTGTCAGGCCTCTCCAGGGACATCAAGACTATATCTAGATTTTACTGTGATATAATTGCTATAAACTGATCAAAATAAGAGAGAAATAATGATGTATAATGCTGATTTGTACAAAGCATGTATTTCTCAAAAAAAAGGACAACCTTTAAAATACTTGTGTTTGGAGTACGGATGACAATATAGTAGTTTATCTTTTTTCACTTTGAACAAATGGCCGCATTTTGCATATTGGACCAACTCGGATCACGTTTGCCTATCTGCATCTGTTAATGTCTTCAGAATGATCTTTTATGTACTTATATCATGAAGATAAATCTCTTTGCGTTTAGTCAGAACACAGCACAAGAGTAGCTGAATGGGTCTTCAAGTTCACCATTCCCACTATCTGCCTTACATTATTCTGTCAATCTTTGTTCAAAAGAAAACAAAGATTAAGATTATGATGGATATGGTGTTCATTATTTACTCTGCAAAGCTAGCGGTACAGTGCACATATACATGAACGACTGATCATGGTTGCTCAAATTCATTTTGGTGAAAACGGTTTAACATACTGTTGCAAATATCAAGTGGTTATGCAAATATTATTGACAAAAAGTAGCATACGTTCAACCAAGAATTGGACAAGATGTACAGATATGAGGAAAAAAGTTGAATAATATTAATTGTCAAATGAATTTAGGTAAATATATAAAAAAAACTTACATTTGTGTACTTCTGTTTAGTTAATATTATATTCAACACACTCCCATAAAAGAACATCAGCGGTGAGGAGACAGGAGACTGATGAGGCCGGAATAGGAAAAAAAAAAAAAAAAGAATTATGATCAAAGTGCTTGTTGATAGGATGGATTTGAGTCAATAGCTGATAGTTTAGTTTTACAAACATTTTTCAAAAATAGCCCTACACTGAAGGCAGAAATAATCTTATTGGTCATGTTAAATGCCAGGGGACGGAGCCAAATACAACTGGTATGTGAAATATCTGAAGCCATTTGACAGGTCAAATTAAGTATGACGTATACCAAAATTAGCTATGCGAGATCAGAAACATGCCATGGATGCTACATACTGGAGAAAACAGAGCAATTCTACTCAATTTAGTGTATCTAATTAGCCAAACCAACTGATCATTTTTCTTAATAAATGGAGCCCATCATTCATGAAGAGCTGTGACATTTGTGTTTGCTTTAGCTGTTAGGCTTTCATTGTTTCTTGATTGGTAAATTCTGATCCAATTACTTGAAGCACTAAAATGGAAATTTAATGTTCATATGTGCTTGTTTGTTGCCCTATAAGGCAACCCTAATAAATCTACAATAATATTTCAAGAGAGATGAAAGCTAACATATGTTAAGATTTTTTGTTAGCTGACATGAACCTGTTGTTTGCAGTTTGCTCGTCCTGCTTTCTCATTCCTCCTTCCGCATTGACACCACCCTTATTTACTGAGGATTTCAGGCTTTTGTTAAGTCTTAAATTCAAGTTTTCAAGTCCCTTCAGAAACCAAAGCTCATGTATCAGATGATGAACAGGAGCTATCTTACTGTCAATCCTTAAAACTATTCTGTTAGTTAGCCAGCCTGCTGACATTTCCTGCAAGAACATATAACAAATCTATATTAGCTCTGCCTGTTAAGCTTCAACTCAACCTGTAAGATTATTTCCACTATTATCAATTGTTTCTATTGACATATTATACAGACACATCCCAATATATTGTAGGTTTGAGACACATATGTTTGGTACACTGTTAGCCCTTTTCCACCAAGGCAGTTTGAAGGCTGGTTTGGAGGTGGTGCTTAATCTCAAACCAGTTCTTCTCATTTCACCAACCAAAGATGGAATTGGTCTACAACACTTGGAACAAAACTGATCAACAAAAACTTGTAAGGTAATTATCCTTCTTGAATGAGCTCATCACTTATTGCAATTACAATGAACAGCACAAATGCATAGAACCAGGCATGCTTGGATACCCGTGTAGACTTGCCAACAACAGCCAGCAAACAAAGTCCCCAATAGTTGTAATTTCATTAGGGTTTCTTAAAGGCAGTGCAGTTACAGAAATGATGTACTGTAGTTTTATGGTAGCTGTCCAGCCTGTGGAAAAGCAAACTGAAGGCCAGTTTTTGGAAGTTGTGCCAACTTTGAACAAACCAGCACTAGCACCATCCCAGAACGAGCACTAGTTAGCATTGGTGGAAAGGGGATATGTGAGGTCAGGTGTTTGAATAGCATGCATTGGTACTGGAAGGCTAGTGTAGGTTCATCCTTCGTCCTATTCAGTCCAACATGGCTTCCTCTAGGTAAAATACTGAGCATTTTTTGTCTATGTAGGTGCCATACTGGCAGGCATACTGTGAGTTTACTGTACTTGTGGCCATACTTAGCTGTTCTCACTGGTCAACAAAGTTTACCTGATATGTGATCTGATGACCATTGTCCCAGGCATACAATACCTTCTCCTTAGGGTTGTAGTCAATCTGAGTGGTGAAGGAGTACTCATTTGTGAAGGGTAAGCGTGGAATGGCCTCTGTGTTTGTGTGGGTGTCATAAGCATAGTGCACCTCACCCTCCTTCTGGTTGTACACATTGACGGCATACAACACTCCACAGATGATGAAGCAGTTCCCATACGAGTTCCTCTTGAGACCTGTCCTCCAGGTTGTTTCCTTTTTCAAGGTCAGGTCTCCAGGATCCAGTTTACTGATGACAATCACCTCTTGCTGGCTGTAGTCATAGTCCATAGAGGGGTAAATCACCCACAGGCCACTTTCGTCCACTGCAAAGTCAATGTCAGAGTGACCCCTCCATTTCCAGGGGGTGGTGTCCTCATAAACCACATCATGCAAGAGTGTCCAGGCCGCCACATAGCGCATCTTTAGGTCATACTTGATGATGTTCTTGGTGAAGGCTCTGTTGTAGTAGAAGGCTCCATTATATACCACATGACCCGTGCCAATCCAGTTGTAAGGAAGTTTGAAAAGGTTGCTCCAACGACCTAGGATGCATAAAAATACTGAATTAGCTGCACTTATTTATGTTTTCCAGAACAGTTGAGTTCTTAACACATGCTGTCAAAAACAAACAAACAAAAACAAAAACAACAGAACAAACAAACAAACCCAACTTTGCCAATATTTGCCCCTGAAATCAACTAAGCTAGAAGGGCCAACTTTAGATTTAACTTCCATCCATTTTCTATACTGCTTATCCGTTAAGGGTCGCTGGAGCCTATCCCAGCGGACATGGGGCGAGAAGCGGGGACTGGTCGACAGTCCATTGCAGGGCCATCAGGAGCAATTAGGGGCTCAGGATCTTGCTCAAGGATGTTTCGACAACCTCACTGGGGGAAATGAGGATCAGACCAGTGACCCTTGCTGGTTGCTAGATGGCCACTCCACCTCTGAAACATGCGGCCCCTTAGATTTAACTTGTAATTATAATTCAAAAGCTATAATTATTCATGTACTTGATCAACTTTCATTGCAAAAATTGACAGAAAACAACATCAAGGTTGTGTTGAATTCTGCTCAATTCTGTGTTATGACAGCCTACATATGCCCTCTTACACATATAGAATTTATTTTATATCAACAAGTGTGCAAGTTTCATCTCTGAGAAATATAAAATGGGCTTTGCAATTTGTGAATTTTCATGTTAAAAATCTTATGTTGTTAATATTTGAATCCTCAACATTCAACTTTAAATTTTACTCATCAGCAGACATTCCCATTATGATAGAAAAATCCCATATGAGACGGAAATTATTGAATTTTTCTTCTCTTTTTGATGTTGTTGTTGCAGTTCTTGTGCACCTGTCTCACAACTGGCTGCACATAGAGAAAAATAATACATGTCCACCTTGGGGGGAAGGCTCGTTTTTGTTGTTTTGACAATTTTGTGCTTATTAGTAATGATCCCAAAAATTCAACTCTGTTAATATCTTTCCAAAATTACTAAAGTGACTGCACTTCTTGCTTTAGGGAAGAAGGCAGAATGTGTGTTTATAAACACACTCACACACACACACCTGTGTGTATATTTATGTATATGTATACTGTGTGTACACACACACACACACACACACACACACACACATATATGTATATGTATATATATATACGTACATATATATACTGTATATATATGTGTGTGTGTGTGTGAGTATAAAACATATATATTTTAAGAGCTCTGTGTCTTAATGTAATTCACTGCTTTGCGTGTATGCTGTGCTAACATTACTATGCCTTTCACAGCACCAATGATAATGTTTTTACAATACCAGACTGTGTACACACTGACTTCATGTAACAGTGACAAAGTTGATTTAGTCGTTCACTCCTGAGCAAACACATTGTGTACTGTAGGTGTCATTTTCTTATCACATCCTATCAGCTATTCCAACCTTTCAACCTCAGGAAGTGTGATTTAGGTAAAGATAATACATAAAAAGCTCAGGGAAGGACAAAAGCAACATGCAGTGGAACACCCCCATCATCCGCATCACCAAAGAGCGTTCACACTCTTAATCCCTCTCCACTATGCCCAGTTCAAAGAAAAGGCTAGAGCACATGTCAGAGAACAGCAGGCATCACCGCCACTCACCAAGATAGCTAGTCATCCGCACACTGCTGTGAGCTCACCCCCACTGCAGGACACCTCACATGTAAGTGCATTTAGAAAGCCTGTTGTCCAAACACATCTAGATCAACCAGCCAAGTCCTACGAGAGCAGATCATCTTAATTCTCTTGGAGAGTGTAATCCAATTCCTCAGTTGATTTGGATGTGAAAGGAGTTGATTTTTCCCACCCACTAGAGCCTGGAAACAACCAGGACCTGCATTCCACAGATCCCATCAGTTTTACAGAGCTCACTGGATAATCAACATGAATCTATGTCAACTACGTTATCAAAGAAAGTAAAGCTATACAATAAAAAAAGTAAGATGAAGCAGTGTGTAGACTACTTTTTAGAGGCCAGAGATGACAGTTAAAACGCACATATTTACCTTTTTGTTCATCAGTGTACTTATTATGAAGAATAGGAATAATAAGAACAAAAAAAAATGGATGACAAGTTGCTACTACTGCTTTTGCTGAGTGTATTTCAGTACCACAAAGGGATGGAAAGTTATAAGGAGATAGATATGGGCACTGTTTATTTCACGAATAAGATTTGATGAATCACCATCCACTGTGGAACAAGGAGCCTCAAACTTGGTATTCCTGAATGATACGGTACAAATTTTAATGGGAGAGAAAAAAGGTGGATAATTCCCTCAAGCTGAAAGGCAGAAATAAGTCCAATATCAAAGAATGACATTTATCTTTGAGTTAAAATGGGAGGTATGAATCCAGTCAGTCCATTTTCTTACATGGGTCTAAGCTTTTTAATGCTGAAATGAAACCTGCTAATCCACATTAACCAATAAACATAGAATGAAAACGAATAGCAAGGCTAATAGGAGGCTTTTCAAACTCCCTGTGAAGTCAGGCAGATGGAATTCTGCATTTCCCATTTGGGGATGCCCCACTGACAAGTTAAGAGCATTCACATGACAACAATAAATAAGTAACGCCCCCCCAGTAAATCTGCTCTATTTCTGTTGAGAGAATACAGAGAAGAGACAAACAACCTTGTCATCAGGCACAAAAAACCAACACAGCAATGAAATGTAGCTCAGGAGGAAACTATTTCAGCCGATTACTGTCAGCCAGGGTATTGACTTTTCTACTACTGGAAACATCAGTGAAGTTAGTCTACTCGCAGACTATATCGCGTCAGATTATTCACATGAAACCCAAACCCATGCTTTATAACCAACATTATAAATTGGCATTAGATATTCAACATGGCCAACATTTTCACTATTCATATCTTAATTTACTGGCAGTTGCTTTTCAATGTATCAAACAGCATTTTTGTTTTGTTTGTTTTGAGCATGTATGTAAGCGATACGAAACCGATGAAGTACTCATCCATTTGTTTGTCCTTCTTTTCTGTATCACTTCTTTGTTACTCTAGAATGCATAAGGAGCCAGTCACATAATTTAGCTTGAGGCTAATGGCAATATATGGATAAGAACTACCACAACACAAAACAATAACAACAAACACTAAAATGGTCCAAAATCAACCATTAAACTCTTAGGTGCATTGCCCTACTGGATATAATGCACATCTTCTTCATCAAGTTGTATGTTCTGTGCTCCATAAACACTTTCATTTGAGCTAAACATAAACTATAACACTTACAGTTCAGAGCTCCCACAATTCTCTGTGACCAAGCTGGTTCACAAGAATGCCCAATCCACCTCATCTGACTCCTTTTGATGTGGAAGAGCAGCAGCTCTACTCCCAGCTCTTCCTGGATGACAGAGCTTCTCACCCTGTCTTGAAGGGAGAGCCCAGCCACCCTCCGGAAGAAACTTATTTCGGCCACTTGTACCCATGATCCTTTCTGTCATTACCCAACGCTCATGACCATAGGTAAGGGTAGGAATGTAGATCGACTGGCTCACCTCCCTCTTCACTGCGGCGAACCAATGCAGAGTCCGCATCACTGTAGACGCCACACCAATCCAATCAATCTCACAATCCACATTTCCCTCACTCGTGAAAAAGACTCCAAGGTACTTAAACTCCTCCCCTCGGGCAGGGTCTCATCCCCAACCCGAAGATGGCACTCCACCCTTTTCCCAGAGAAAACCAAAGACTCAGACTTGGAGGTGCTGATTCTCATTTCAGCCACTTCACACTATGCTTCGAACCGATCCAGTGAGAGCTGAAGGTCATGGTCTGATGAAGCCAAAAGGACCACATCATCCGCAAAAAAGCAGAGATCCTATCCTGCAGCCACCAAACTGGATCCCCTAAGCACCCTTGGTGCACCAAGAAATTCTGTCCATAAAAGCTATGAACAGAATCAGTGACAAAGAGCGGCCCTGGCGGTGTCCAGCCCTCACTGGAAACACATCTGACTTACTGCCAGCAATGCAGACCAAGCTCTGGCACCAGTAATACAGAGGGTGAACCACCGGAATAAGACGATCCAATAAGCCATATTCCGGAGTACCTCTTACAGGATTCTTTGAGGGACACAGTCGAATACCTTCTAAGTCCACAAAACACATGTAGACTGGTTGGGCAAACTCCCATGCACCTTCAAAGACCCTGCCGAGAGTGTAGAGTTGGCAACAGATCTACGACCAGGACGAAAACCACACTGCTCCGCCTGGAAACAAGGTTGAACTATCCTGCCCACCCTCCTCCCCAGGATCCCTGAATAGACGTTACCAGGCAGGCTGAGGAGTATGATCCCACGATAGTTGGAACATCCCTCCCAGTCCCCCTTCTTAAAAAGGGGAACCACCACCCTGGTCTGTCAATCCAGAGGAACTGTCCATGCGATGCTGCAGAGTTGTGTCAACCAAGACAGCCCCACAGCATTCTTGAGGAACTCCGGGCCGATCTCATCCACCCCAGGGCCCTTCCACCGAGGAGCTTTTTGACCACCTCAGCAACCTCAGCTACAGAGATGGGAGAGCCCACCATAGAGTCCCCAGGCGCGGCTTTCTCATTGGAAGATGTGTTGGTGGGAATGAGGTCTTCGAAGTATTCCTTCCACCTGCCCACAACACCTCAAGTCGAGGTCACTCGCACACTGCCCCCACTATACATGGTGTGGACAGTGCACTGCTTCCCCCTCTTGAGATGGTGGATTGTGGTCCAGAATCTCTTCGAAGCTGTCTGAGATTTTGCCTTCACGAGTGCCAAAGCTGCACATGACTTGGCCTGCTGGTACCCGTAAGCTGCCTCCGGAGTCCAATGGGCCAAAAAGGCCTGATAGGAATCCTTCTTCAGCTTGACGGGTTCTGAGATTACCACTATGACAGGCACCAACCACTTTCCTGTCTTGACAATGGAGGCACAGAACATGACCCACTCAGACTAAATGTCTGCTGCCTTCCTCGGAACATAGTCAAGCTCTCCTGGAGGTGAGAGTTGAAGCCCCTTCTGACAGGAGACTCCACCAGATGTTCACAGCAGACCCTTACAATGTGTGTGGGCCTGCAAGGTCTGGCTGGCATCCTCCCCCACCATCAGAGCCATCTCACCACCAGGTGGTGATTGGTTGTGAGTTCCGTCCCACTCTTCACCCAAGTGTTCAAGACATATGACTGAATGTCTGACAACACGACCACAAAGTTAATCATCATTCCTCCCAATCACACGCCTCCAGGTCTCACTGTTGTCACCAACGTGAGTGTTGAAGTCCCCCAGCAGAAAAAGGGAATCCCCAGAGGGGGCTCTCTCCAGTACTCCCTCTGGGGAATCCAAAAAGCCTGGTACTGCAATTTGATGCGTGAGAGCAAACAAAAGACAGGACCTGTCCCCCCACCCAAAGGCGGAGGAAGATTACCCTCTCATCCACTGGGGAAAACTCCAACGTACAGGCAATGAGCCAAGGGGGAACAAGTATTGCCACCCCTGCCTATCATCTCTCACTGCTGGCAACACCAGAGTGGAAGAGAGTCCAACCCCTCTCGAGCAGATTGGTTACAGAGCGCTTGCCATGCATTGAGGTGAGTCCGACTGTATCCAGCTGGAACTTCTCAACCTCACTCAGGCTCCTTCCCCACTAGAGAGGTGACATTCCATGTGCCCAGAGCCAGCTTCTGCAGCCGAGGATCAGACCACCAAGGTCTTCACTCTCTGCTGCTATCCATCCCACACTGCACCTCACCCCTTTGGCCCCTACCATGGGTGCAGGCCTGGGCCCCTCCCCCTCCTGGGTCTCCAGAGGGGGGCCCTGGCAACCCGCTTCGGGGAAAGGAAAACTCGGTCCAACCTTGTTGGTCATCATTGGGGTCTTTTGAGCTACTGTAAGCTCAAGGAGGAGGACCTGAATGACTTACATTTTTTATTTTATCAAGTTATCTTAATGCTTCTTCTGGCATTTCCTTATTGAAATTTCCTAGGATAGAGTTTCCACAGTCCCTGAGCTCTATTTCAAGGATTTTTGATTGGTTAACATTTGTTCTTTTTTTTACTTTGATTTTTTGTGTTTATATTGTTTGTGTAGGGGGTCTGACATTTTATTCTTATGCTTGAATCGCGCTTTGTGCTACAAGACAGTTGGATGAAAAGAGTTATACATATAAAGTTTAATTGATTGATTGAAAGGCACAATACGGGGGACACGGCAATGTAGTGGTCAGCACTGTCTCCTCCAGCACAGGATCTTTCCGTGTGGAGTTTGCATGTTCTCCCTGTGCCTGCATGGGTTCTCTCCTGCTACCCCAGCTTCCTCCCACAGTCCAAAGACATGCAAGAGGGGACTAGGTTAATCAGATACTCTAAATTGACCATAGGTGTGGCTCTGAGTTTGAATAGTTGTCTGTCTTTATGTGTTGCCCCTACGATGGATTGGCGACCCATCCAGGGTGAACCCCGGCTCTTGCCTAAAGGCAGCTGGGATAGGCTCCAGCCTCCCCTTGACCCTTAACAGGATAAGTGGTAGAAAATGGATTGATGGATGGTTCAGTTTACTTCCAACAAAGTGCTTGTCTCAGTGTCAAAAGCCTATGACGTCTACAATTAGATAGATGGAAGTATTTTCTCTTACAATTTCTGTTATTATTGTAAAAATAAGCCATGCTGTTCAGACCTGCTGTAAATTTTCTTCAAGACATGGTCAGATGGCAAAGTACAAACTGATTTACTTCAAATAGGGCTCAGCATTGTATCAGTGGAGCAACATGAAGGCACACCTTGTTTGAAGTTGTCCAGGTTACGGAACTCCACTAGATTGTTGCCGTAGTAATAGTTTGTTACGTAGATCTTGGAGTCTTTAGCCAGGGGATCCTTCATCCAGGCACCTTCATTACGCCCATAACTGTGTTGCTTTTCTGGCTGCTCAATTGATGCTAGAGTGCCTTCACAGTTAAGAATCTTCCCTGAAATAGACACAATGAACATTCAGCATGTACACTGAGAAAAAAAATCTCCAAATTGAAATTGATTTCACACTCATACCCATCCAAATACAAATAATGTATCTACAACTATATTTGCCTTTACCACTGTAGTCACAGCCTGAAATAGAATACTTTGAAAGCCAGATTCACCAGCCAGACACTTCTGCAAATATGCAAAGCCATTGACTTTATGGCTGCAATCTGTGATTACTCAGCATCTGTTTCAGTTAGAAAATAGAAGATTATGTAATCAGCCCAGAGGACAATCCTCCAGATGTTCTCTGCCAGTGAAGAAAATATTGTTGTAACATCGTTGTACTATAATTACAATGAGATCACCCTTAATTTGATTACAAAATACTTCATCATAGTCAAGTGGACTAAGCAGCACTTCAGAGTGGAGTAGGTGGTTCTTACAATGGTAAATGGAGCCAAATTACCTTAAATGTCTTGACAAAGTAAACAATGTGGTCAAGTTCATTTTTAAGTTTAATGAGCAAAAGCCAACATACCCTTTAGTAAGATACTATGTACATAAATACAAGAATAACTGTGTTCAAATTATGTTTATTTTCCTCAATATGAATTTTGGAGAAAGACACACAAAGCAAACACCCGTACAAATGCAGTTTGCAACTTCTACTTCCTGCAGCTTATTTATCAGTACAATATGTGTCTTTGTGTCAATGTTTCTCTCTGTGTATTCACAGATACCTGCTCTATGAAGACTGGGCCGACTGTTGTTGTTGGAGTTGTCCAGCAGCAGCACAATTGTTGGAGCTGGTCTCTCAGGAGCTGCTGTACTTTGGGTGGTGGCAGTCGTAGGTGCAGTAGTGGTGGTAGTTGTAGTAGTAGTAGTAGTAGTAGTGGGGGTGGTGGTTGAAGCTGCAGTCGTTGCAACAGGTTCAGCCATAGTCGCCTCAATGGTTTCCAGAACCATCTCAGCGCCTCCATCCTCAGACTGGCTTTCTGTGACATGATGGACTGTGTATGATTTGGCAGAGTGATCTGGGAAGGAAGAGAGGAAGTCTGAGTCACGGCAGGAGACAGAAGGAGTTGGAATCTAAATCACTCACATGCAGCAGATGGCCCTTCAAGGTCAGACAGACCAGAGAGTTAGTGGTACGAAGAGAAAAGCTTTTAAAGTTTCAAAAACTGCTTCTTGTTCTTGTTATTTATTGTGACATTTGGGCAGTATATCAGGATAGAGACATTATCGACAAACTCTTTTAAATGGGGGTTTAAAACTTTTCAGTGACATCACTTTTCATGCAGTATATAGTTCCTTGACAATGACAAGTGTGTTTAAGATGTTCTCAGCAAAGATATCAAATTAGCAAATCAGCCTGTTTTACTGATTGGTTAAGTTAGTTCATTAATATACAGTAATGGTGAATGTGATGATGCCTCAGAACCCTCTTAAAACACTTAAATCTACATTGACTCCTCATATATTGCATTAAATATATGTCTGTCATGGAATTACAGGTAACGCTTCTATCAAATTTGGAAAATAGGACAGGGCATCATAATTTTTTAGCACCAAGGCATAGCAAGAATTCATGTAAACTATGATGAAAACTTTGAGTGCTGGTCAAGAAAACAAGGCAATCTTGTCATCCACCTGCGTTATATCAGTTATGGCTTAGCTCAGTTTTAGCAAGAAAATATTAGACAAAAACCAGTTATATTTGGAATTGGCTTGGATAAGTCTTCATGAGAGCTGTGCTGATGCTGAGATTCTCACAGAAAAATTCTTGCTAACTGTGTCCTACTTATCAACTGCAGTCCTCAAGTTAGAATGCTGAAGACCCTGAACTAGCACATCTCTTAAGGTGAAAAGTAATACTCCAAGATGGACCTGGGTACATCCAGCAGCAAAATGCATGTAAATTAACATCTTCGACATATTTGATTTTATTACAAAAAAATGTAAAACTTACTACAATTTTCAGCAAAAGGGAAAGAAATAAAGAGTAAAAATAAATAGCTTACTTTGAAATAGTATCTTTATGACCTCAGTGTTTTGAACAATGGACGGAGGGAAGTAAAGGAAGGGTGGCAACGTGGTGGGGAGTGTAAAGAGAGGGGTAGGAAAGAAAAAAGAAAGGTGTAAAAGTGAGAGGGAGTGTGAAGGAAGGAATGAAGCAAGGAGTTGTGCTTGTTGTGCATTGTAACAATATATTTCTGCAAGTAATAATAACACCATGTGATCATTTCATAATGATGATGAAGAAATAAGAGATGTGTGCTCTGAGTGTATCCATAGACATGAAATTAGAGGAGGCAGTAGCAGACACAAATACACAAAAGTACAAGACTCATAAATAAGGTAGTTAAATTTTTCCCCTTGGCTTTGCTAAAACATAGGTCATTAAAATTATAAGTAATGACTGAAATGAAATATTTGATACCAATTGTTTTCAGCTATAACCCCCAGGTCTATTTGATGGCTGGAATATTTTTGTGAGGCTTTGAATGAAATCCAGCCCCCCCCCCCCCCAACAAAATCCTTTTTTCTTTTGTCTGTATATGTATTATTTTTCTTCTTCATTTGTCAAACGTGTATTGGTTTTCAGCTTCAATAGTCAGTTGGGGTCTTAAAAAAGACCATGAATCAAAGCTAGTCCCAGCTGAGGGAGAGGCCGTATACTAACATCCTGTGCTGCCAGACAGATGTGGGAAGATGACAGCAGCGCTACACAAGCAGTACATCTTCCTGACACGCAAACCCTGAACACGTGGGCCTGATGAAGGCTGGAGAAGAAGTCTGATAGGTTTTCTGTGGAACAGTCCAGTGCTTCGGAAAGCAATCAAGTCTTTCAAGATAACTTCAACACCAACTCTAAATCCTGTCAATCAATACTATCCTTTCTCTGACCGAATATAGTTTATGACTCTCTGAAAGAGGCTGTTAGCTGACATGGCCATCTGTGTTTAATAAAGCAAATAGTACACACATTGTGCTGCTTTTGTTATTAGACTATTACTTAACAATATAGATCAAAGTCCCCTTTAGAATATTTTATTACTGTCTGTGATGAAGATATTTTCATACACACAAAGAGCTTGTGTGAGGAATACTTTGTGCATTCCTTTATACTAGACATCACTGCTAGCAATTTAAGCATTGACACCAAAAGAACTTGCTTTATTGTTGTGAGTTACATTCTATGTTGATTTAATTTGCACATTTGTTGTCATGATACTCAGATTTGAGACTTAAAAGGACTTCTCTGTTGGAGTTCAATCCTACAAAGGCAACTGTTGCAGTCCCGTCTGGACTTCGCCCACTTTCAGTTAAGGACTTTATATCTTGGACTCCTTAGTTAAATCTTTGCATTGTGTCTGTGTTGCCAACTTAGTCTATGTGAGTTCCTGTTTTATTTTTAAGTTTGCTTCCCTAGCATGTTCTTGTGTATTACTTCCCGTCATTGTCTGTTTCCTGCTTTTTTGATTGGCACCTGTGTCTCATCAGTTAATCAGTCCTCTTCAGTCACAGCCCTGTACCTTGTGTCTCTTACCCAATCAGCTCCTTCCCTGTCCTAGTGTTCTGCCACCTGTTTGTTGTTGTGCCATACAATTTAAGTTCAGCTTGTCTGTTTATTCCTTAGCTGTTTGTTCTGTGGGCAGTTGCTCACCAGAGATTATGTATGTTGTTTTCCAGTCCAATTTACCTCAATTTTTTTGTATTAACAAGCTTTTAGCTCCACCACCAACTCTGACGATGACAACAACCTTGAAAGTAGATAGTTGTCTAAGGTACAACTAGGTCTGAGTTGTAACAATACAAAATTTTGAACCAGAAAATTAGTGAAGACAACATTTTCCTATCCTTTTACAACCTCTGAGGAGTAGTGGTGGGGGTGACAGAGGAACTCACGATACAATACTATCGTAATACTTATGTACAGTAACTATTGTATCACATTAGAGCAATTCTGCAATAATTGTAGCATATATATCGAGGGTTAATCTACGATACACCATGAGATCATTCAAACTATAGAAGAAAAACTGCTTAAAATACAGGAATTCTGTTTTTATATATTGCTTTGTGGTTCCAATTTCAAAGAAGTTGTAAACTAGGATGAAAAGGAGGCTCATTATACACAACTTCTCAAAATGACAAAATGGTGAGTGATGAGTGAATCTGTTTATATCACCAGCTGTTGTAATAAAAATGTTAATATTGGATAAGTGTTTCCATAATGTTTGTAAGAATACATATCATGATAAATTGTAGTATTGATATTGACAAGGCAGGTTAAGAAGAGGTGTACACTTAGAACATTTATGGAGGCAATTTGTACTTTACGTCAGCGTTTCTGTTTTGATGGAGATAAATGTACCATTCTTCTTTTGATAATGAATTACTGTACTTTTACACAATATGACAAATAGGCTACATGACCTACAACTAATTTGATAAGATAAAACTCTTATTCATGAACATAATATAAAAAGCTCAGTATGGACTTAGATATTTTATATCTTAAAATTAAACAAGGCCTTTTTACCAAAAAAAAAAAAAATTACAAATGGCAAACTATCTAACAAGTGATTTTACAATATCAAATCTCACACAATTCAAATGCAGTGAACTTTTGGACTCGTGATACACAGCGGCTGTGTTCGGAGCTGTACACTCATTCACTCAGTCACTACTCCCTATGCAGTGTATGAAACAGTGAACTATATAGGGAATGACTGAAAGGGGTTTTGGATATGAGGCTTGAATTTTCTGAACCTCATTGCATCAGCGTATGTACCAGATATTCCCATGACGCAGCGGTACACCGAGCATATTTGATCAATTTACAACAGTTTATGAATGTACAAAGGCTTGGCTGCTAGTGTATTAATGACAGAAAATGCTGATTTTTCACTATGTTTGACCATTGTTCGTTTCTTACTTCTCCACCGTAAATACACGACCACGTTGCAATGTAGTACACAGGTGTAAAAGGAAGGGTACATCATATGTACACTCACTTCTGTTGTGCATTGTGGGTATTTTATAGTATATTGTATAGTGAATGAAAGAAACCACTGAGCATTTGAAAACAACAAGATGGCCAACAGTATAGTGCACCATTTCTCTGATAGGGAAGGGTTTTGAAGTTTAGAGTACTTCTTTTGAATTTTCAGGTACTCTTTGCTAGTTGTGCAAATCTGCTTTAAAATAAACTTTTAAAATACTCCATGTGATCCTCAATTGTACTTGATTATTTCTTTAAATTTTTTAGTACGGTGAAAGATTTGAGAACTTCCCTACCTTTTCAGCAATTCACTGTAGTTTTGGTGACGCTGTGACAGCAAAGAAATTCAGATACACTTGGCAGTAAGATGTAAGTAACTGGAACTGTGTTTGAAATGGGCACTGAAGAAAATGAAGGTGCCTCAACCTCCCTAGAATGAATAAAAGTTTTAGGGTCTTTAATAGAGATTATGGAAATAGAGCTAATGGCTTCAGTGATTTGACAAGGGTGGCTGAGCTTATTGAGATTCACATACATGGCAGAACACGCGATCTGACAGCGTTATGTGCGTGTGCCCTGTGCAAACTCAGCATACCTATTCACTCAACTAGACTTAAAGAGGATTGGAAGAAGTCAGGAAATGTTTTCTCTGCATTGGTGAGGGTCCCCACACATTGTTGTGAGGAGTGAAGCTGAGGCATGTCATGGCCATGGCAGCACTCCATTGACACAGCATTCCATCTTGTCCATGTATTTTGTCAATAAAAGATTTGGATTTCCTGCTCACTGAATGCGTACCAGCAATCCAATTCTGCACTGACTCGACCAGCTTTGGTTAAAACAACACCGGAATAAATCTTGTGGAGATCTTGTGTGGTGAACAGCGATGGATTCTCTCGTTTATTGCCTTGCACTAAGGTGTGAAGTTAGCAGCACAACTAAAGCCATATCACACACTTGTGTAAATAAACATTCTCGGGGAACTTCATACTGTCCTCTAGTGGAGACTAAATCCTCCTAATTAGGGTCTTGACTCTGTTTGTGAGATGTATAAAGCCACGGCTGCTGGTTGATCTCAATCCAACAAAGTGTCATGTGAGGTGAAATTATATTGTTGAAGAAACTCATTTGGATCATTTTCAACACCCACAGTGGATCACACACAGATGATCGCACACAGATGGGAGTGCAAACTCAGCTAAAGTGCAAGCACGATGTTTGCTTTAGCTCCGAGAGGGTGGTTTTCTATAAACACAGCCCTATGCTGGGAGAGTATAGCGTCCCTGCCTAGCTGAAAATGCTCACCTCCTCTGTGCTCTTCCTCATCGGTCTTGGCAGCCTTGTAGTATGTAATGCCCCTCACCACGCCTGGCTGGTGGCCAACCACTTTAGCTTTGGCTGTAGGATCAGGCTTGAGCGGCTTTCCAGTTTTAATGACCTCTTTCTTGGGCTTTATGACTTTTTCTTTGGGTTTAGGAGGGGGTTTAGATGCAGGGGTCTTTTTGTTGGGTGGTTTTACCGCCTTGGCTTTCTCATCATTTGTATCCTGCAAACAATGACATTTGAGTTAAGTCAGCACACGATGTAATATTTGTTTGCAGCTGTATTTTATATGTTTAATGCACATTTGAAGTTTGCCTTGCGAAAGCTACAGGGATATGCACACAATTTGGACAACATTGTGATGCCCTCATTGTTAAATGTCTCACAGTGCGAGAAGAGAAAATGTACACTCGTGAAAACACCATCATAAAAGTTATGCTGCTAATATGTATAATGATCTGTTTGAGAGACAATGATTCATATTAATGATCATTTTGTAGGGAGTGATTTTGCCTAACTATAGAACAGTAGTGGGATATATTGCCAGATGTTCCTAATATTTTTCAACCCTTCTTAACATAAATGTGATGGACAAAATATTAGGAACACCACCATAATCCTGCTCACCCACATACATTCCCTGTGTATTTCAAGCATGAGGCTACTGCTGTTGATACTCTGTTGCTTACACTCCAAAAGCATCATCACTCACCGTCAGGCACTAACTGTACTATTAAATCAATGTCTACACATTGTCAATATGCAGTTTTAAAAATTTTAAATTGTGATTTTATCCACTGGAAATCTGAAAATAATAACAGCAAATGTGCATTGGTGCAAGGAACAGAAAAGCTGGCTGACAGTGAAATAGCAGCAGGATCAATTGGCAAGAATGCAATAAACAAAGAAATAGACTAGACTAGAATGAATGAGTCACACAGCCCTTAGGAATACTAAATGTTTTCTTGTAATGTACCACCAATACTACAAGTACTACTACTCTCACTAATGCACTTTTTTTAAAATCTCCTATGATGCTAACAATAACCTTCTAATTTGTCAGATTTTTCTGATGTTGCTCAATTTTTCTAGCTGATGCTAATAATGATGTTCAGAGGAAGCAAATATCAGACATATATGTCATCTGATTTTATACTATATATATATATATATATATATATATATATATATATATATATAAATACTGTAAGCAAAAATGTACTCAGTAAATCAGAATAAAAAACAGTAATTATTCCTAATCTTTCGATACTGGCACGCACATAGCAGAGTTTTCAGGAAACATTTTCTTCAAGTCCTTGTATTTCTATGACATATAGATGACATTTATTTTCATTTTTGCTATTAAAACATTTTTTATGGGCGGTAAGGTGATGCAGTGGTTAGCACTGTCACCTCACAGCAAGAAAGATCGAGGTTCGAGCCCCAGCTTAAGCACGGGATCTTTCTGTGTGGAGTCTCCATGTTCTCCCTGTGACTGTGTGGGTTCTCTCCAGGTACTCCAGCTTCCTCCCACAGTCCACAGACATGCAAAAGGGGACAAGGCTGATTGATACTCTAAATTGACCGTGATTTATTTAATTTACCTGTGTTTGACTATATAGCAATTCATTATCTTTCAAGCAGCAATTAGGACTTTTGAAGTGATTATGTAATCAATCCCTGTGTCTGTGTGGGACCAATATAAGCAAGTGAGGGGTGGGGGGGGGGGGGGGGTGGAGCCTATCCCAGCGGCTTTCGGGCGAAAGGCGGGTTCACTCTGGACAAGTTGCCAGTCCATCGCAGGGCCAACACATATAGACAGGCAACCAGTCACACCTACAGCCAGTTTAGAGTATCAATCAGCCTAGTCTCCAATTGCATGTCTTTGGACAGTGGGAAGAAACCAGAGTACCTGGAGAGAACCCACACAGGCACAGGGAAAACATGCACAGAAAGATCCTGTGCCCAAGCCGGGACTCGAACCCGAAACCTTTTTGCTGTGAGGTGACAGTGCTAACCACTGCACCACCGTGATGCCCTTCGATACTACATACCGGTACTTAAAATTTTGTGTATCGTCAACTCAAAATGGAAAAAAGTATGGATAGTGTGCGAAAATTGAATACGCAAAGTACCTGGATGATGTACTCAAATCGGTCAAGATTTTGAGCATGCGACTGTGGACACTCATTTCATAGATAAAAATGGCGGCTGACAGCTGTGGTGAGAGTCGGTCGACACTGACTTGTATAGCATCACCTTTACATAAAATAACGGGGACGAGTTTGAAATTCTGTGTGGACACGGGTTTGAAAAAATAAAATGACTTGTCACCAAAATGTTTTGCTTAATAGATCACACAAATTAACTATACATACTGTTGCATCCTCAGCCAATAGAAGGAGGACATTGCGTTTATGGCTCCAGTTGTGGTGTAACAATGCGCGATGACATTGACGCTCATTGACATGACGTTCATTTTGCAGTTTTACTGCTTCAAAAATCGACCAACAAACGCAGGCAAAAGGTGGCGGTGCTAGCCGGTCACAAATCGGCGAAGAAGAAGACTTCGCTTCTTCATTTCCAATGAGTGCACCGCGCTGCAGTATGCGATTCGGGACAGCACTTATGAGCACTGCACCCTCGAAACTCGCACACTGCGCGATTGAGTACATTGTATGCTTAGTATACTCAGTTTGAAAATTTGAAGTATGCAGTATGCGATTTGGGACACAGCCTTCGTGTATGGATTTAACTTGACTTGAAGTTATTGTACCTGTGCTTTGGTCTCAGAAGAGTCTCTCTGAAGCAGTTGCAGACTGAGACTGGAGATCTCCTTCTTGATGCTCATCATAATGTTGGAGTAGTTCTCATATCTCTTAAACTGGTTGTTAAGGCTCGCCATGCTGTCTCGGACAAACTCGTTATCACGTGTTAGGTTCGTCTTGATTGTCTGTAAAATGATATTATTGTCATTTTTAATCATCGCCAAAAAAAATCATCAATCATCATAATTGTGTTTGTTACTTACCTCTTCCAGGGTGTTCATCTGAGACACCACCTTGTTGATGTAGGAGTGGACTTTCATTAGATCCATGCTGTAAAGGGTTCCCTCGAGAAGGTCCACCATAGATTGGAGCTGGGGGTTGGTGACAAGGAGAGTAACTAGCATTATTCACTGTCTCATAAATACAAACCTGACAGATTTGTGGGGGTTTTCTTCCAGCTAAATATTACACTGTCATTACTTAAGTGCACAGTGTCAATATTTACTCCTATTACCACTATTGCCACCCACACTCAATCAATAGGCAGCAGTGCACTCTCAGTCTGGGGTCAATTCAGGGTCCGGCTTAATTATTACAGGCCTTTTCTTAAGAAATGTACTGTACAGTATGTCTTTTTTTTCTGGTGTGTCTGCTTGTTGGCTAACAAGTCATCTCCAAAAGAGACAAAAGGGTTTGGGTTACTTTTTGGAAATATAGGTGATATGACATGGAACGAGTACTTAACATTGGAGACAATCTGGATTAAATTGTAGATCATGGATTCTGAAAATTCTAAGCTTGTGGCATACTATAGATAATAGCAGCCTTTCTTGTCACAGGCAGTTGGGAAAATAATTCAGCAGACCCTACATATTTGGATATATGGTCATGTTATTCTGTATCCTTGTAGACCTCTTGGTGAGAGATGTGTGCTCTCAGAGTGCTTTCTAGTTAAACGCGGAGTCAAATGAAACTTCTACAACTGCCTTCTTCTTCATATGGTTCATAGCGTGCCTTCCCTGCCTGTGACGTATAAAAATGTTCATCAGGTTTGTGCAGGTGTGCTCAAACGTTCAGAATAATTTCCTGCTGCTGGGAATAGAAAAATCCTTTTTTGTCTTTTTCAGTCTCTTTGGTGAACACAGTCTTTTAAAAGCTGTTCGTAGGACCTTGGAGCTCGTGTTTGATTGTTTGTGATATTGTCATTTGGTAAATCCATGAAACAATGCTAACTTAATACAGAAATACGTCTTTCATATCAATAATATGATCCGACAAGACCGCAGGACCAAAGCTCCATTACTTAATCACTGCTGCACTTAGTACTCCCAAACGAAAAGGCACTCAAAAAGCAAATGCATCTACCAGAGCGATATGACATCATTATATCCAGATCAATTTCAAATCTTATCATTGTTCCTAAACCTAATTGCTGTAATCCTTTTTATTCTGCTAACAAACACCAGACAAGCAGTGATAGATAACTACCTCCTCGGTAGAAGTAATTCATGAACATAGTTTTAAATTGCTGCATGTATATAAACACAGTCTTTGAGTTGAATCTTCTAACCTTTAATAACTCTGGAGCCTGTTTCTTAAGCTTTTCCATCTTCCATTCATTCTCACAGGGATTGAGGGAGGATGGTGGTGCCGTGCATGAGCACTTGCAGTCAGATCCAGAGCTGACTGTTTCCACTGTGTAGAAGTCCTCAACGCGTACACTGCCACTCCGCAGCCGCAAGCAGGCATCCTTGCTTAAAGGGCGCATGATACACTTACAGCGGCAGTCTGAGCCCTCTGATGTCATCCGAACAGGTTCTGTCTCCCCAAAGATCTGAAGAGGGACAATGTGAACTATCAGAAAAAAGGCAATATTTGTGCTTTCTGTGTTGTGACTAAAATCCTTCCTTTAATTTTGCATTTAAAATGAACAGATAAAATAAAAATGAACATAAGGACAATGTCAACATCAGTCTGATTACTGATAATACCTCATGATAATGTTTCTGTTTATGCACTGGTTGTAAGTTGATATCAAGCTATTAGTTGCCTGCTGGGTAGACTTTGCTGATCCCCAGTGAGGGAAATTATATAGTGACATGCATTTAAAAAAATAACATAGCAACTATACAGTGTATCTGAAAGGAAAACAGTCTGAATATGTGTGAAAATTTAAAAAAAAATAGTCAAATGAATAAAAGAATATAATAAAAATGTAGCATGTTCTATGATGATGCATACATTACACAAAGGATATAAAGATATGTCTGAAAACTTTTTGAGATTTGATTTGATTTGCAATCTGGTAGAGAAGGAAGATGTGTAAAATCACAGAAAAGGTTTGCCATGGTGGAGTTTGGCTGAAACAGAAACAGATGAAAGCCCTGAGAGTTCCGTTAGACACAGGTGAAGAATTATTGCTTTGGGCAGAAAAGAGTGGAGACGCATCACTGCAAAGTCTGGTGAGTCCGAGACAAAAAAACCCACTTGAATTTGCATCTGGAGACACTGCATTACTGATTGTGATATGATGAATGGTGTTCTGTGCAGTTGGGCAGTGGTTAGAGTTGGCTTGACTATTATTACCATGGCAGCTGAGTCACAAGTATTCTCATTTGACAGCTTCACACAAAATATTTATGCCAAATTTAAAAGAAGATCCGTCAAAATGCTCTAAAGGTAACATCAACAGAACTGACGTGATTGTGCCACATGCTAGACCCTGCACCCTTCAAGACCCAAGCCAAGTTTCTGTGTTTTGTTAAAGTTAAAGTGGTTGAACCTGCGACTAGATCTCAGCCCAGTTGGACCAATCATTACATGGACCTGATACCTGTTATTGTCATAATAATAAGCAGCTTAAATTTTGCTCTTTGCTCTACAAGCGCCCTCCGCTGACAAGACTGTATCATAACATCTCCCTCACACAGACATAGCCATGGTTCTATCATTCAAGTAACTGTAATGACTTTTGTTGACACACACACAACACTACTATATTTAGAATTTTTAAAAACTAAAACTAGGCAACGTTTATGAGGAATTAAACTGACAAACTAATGGAACAAATAAGCATTCACGACACTTGAAACGGCAGAAAAAGTGTGGAGAGGGTGGCAGGCTTATCCCTAATGAATAACAGTTTGTTCAGTGCCCTGGCTCTCCACCACAACTTCAAAGGTGTCTGGTTTTGAGCCAGTTACACAGCCGGCCTTCTTAATCAGCTTATTAAGTATGTTAGTCGCTGGCTCCAGTTTTGCCCTGCAGCAAAATACTGACCACAACAGACTGATAGAAGGTTTCCAATATCCTGCTGCACACGCCTCCACAGGAAATTGAATCTGTTCATCCCCTTCTTACAGAGACTAAAGTTGAAATATTTCTGTACTGTGGCCCTATTTTTATTGAGCCTCATGGATAAGCAAGAATTTAACACATCTGACTTGAATATCAATGACCTCAAATGCACTGTATATTGATTCAATTAAATAAAATGACGCAGTTTGTGAAGTTAATATGCTGCATTGTCGGTTCCCCCACCAGTTAGTCCCGAATCATTCCAGTCACCTATTCCATTGTACCCCCACTGGACCTGCATGAATACTAAATCCAAGTTTTATTTTAGAGAAACAAAGGCAAGGGAAGGAAAGTGATTCCAAGATTTAAAAAAAACAAAAAAAACTAACTAAACACATGCTTCCCGTCTTTTGCAGGATAGCCGGTGTGACTCAGAGGAAAACTTCAGAAACAGAACTCAGAGGGATTCTGTATCACCAGTTGGCCTTTGGCTGCCATGTGTGATGAAAGAGATTTGGCAGGCTCTGGTCATGGCTCACTTAAAAAAAACAGGAAGCAATGCATGGCAGCTTGATGAGATGTTCCACACAGTTCCAATGTGAGAAGAATGGCCGCTGGCATACAGAAGAGACAGCTTTCACACAAGAGGCCAAGTCCACAGGCTTAAATGATGAAATGATGATGTTGGGTTGGCAGAACACAGCTCTGTGACTTTCTTAGCTTTCTCTTGAAATTCAGTCCATCTTAAAATGGCAGACTTATTTAACAGATAAATAACTGTGTTCTCTCACATAGCCCTTCAGAGTGGCCTTTATGTACCTACCTTTTCTTAATGAAGATGTGATCAGGCTTAGAGTTAAGCAAACTTTCATCACATTCCATGAATGCAGAAGCAGGCGTTAATGAAAATCTTTATTGAACAGGTGGCAAATTTGCAATGTGCAGTGTAAAACTGAAAAGATACTTCACTGAAATGTGTCCTTAGCCTTCAAGTCACAAATGGTCAGTGTTCTGAACTTATGATGGCGTTTCCCTCTCAATTAAATTTTTTGTGTGCGACTCAAACATGCAGAAAGAGCCAGCCATGTACATTTAACTTGAAAGTAATGGCAACTGATTTTTAACAAAAGTAAACCTGTTCAAGAGCATCACTCTCAAGTGCAGTATTCAGTAATTAAAATATCAAAGGAAAAAGAGCTCTGGTACTGGTTCACGTGTATCAGAAACTGAAAAAAATTATCCACATCCTGTCTCGGAGGAAGTTCGTGCTGTTGTCTTTTCCTACTGAGATTTAGGGTTCCTTGCAAACCACAGGACAGATGCACACATGGAACCAGTTTGATCTGAAAATAAGGAGATTTTTAATAAATGAACTGTGGACATTTTGACCTATCACGGGAGGAAAACCACACGTGTAGCTAATTATTGATTTTATTAATGATAGTTTTGTTCTATTGAAGTGATCCACTAAGCTATTACAGTGACCATGAGCCAGCACATTCAATACCAGGATAGGATGCACTATCTAAGGGCCTACATTCACATAAACCTTTGTCTCAAAAAAAAAAAAAATGGCAGCAACTGAGGAGCACTGGCATAAATCAAAGTCAACAATAGCTTGTCAAATATATTCTGATGGCATATTCCATTTGCTTTTTACTTCCTATTTCTTACTTGCTGAAGGGCAAGGGGGATTTGTGTGAGAGAAATTAAAAAACAAACAAACCTACACAATTGAATCACCTGACTGTGGCTCAGGTGACATTTACCTTCACCACACCTATGGCCAAGACCAACGGCAAATGTGGTTTGAGTGATTGGATCTCAGTTGCACAGTTGAATACTTGTTTCATGAAAGATCAGGCACATATATTAGCTGTATGGATAGATGTCGCATGTAGGCTGGGAAAGTAAAATCAATGAAGAGGCTTAGTCCTGCTTTTTTTTTAATGGCTGAATTCATTGGCTTGCACAAAGAAGTCTGATTGTCAATGAGAAAACAGTCTTTATTTGTCACTTGAACTATTATCACAGGAAACATTTTCATAAACATGTGTTTATGCTCTTGTGTTGTGTTATTCAACGTAGTATGATGCTCATTTTGGAAATAAATCATCATATTCAGAGAAAAAAAGAGGATAAAGCAGGGTGTGCTTTAGGATTTATGCCTTAATATTGACAGGTTGCAACCAAGGTGACCTGTTCGTTTTAAATCCACCCCTCCATCCTCTGCATCACCACCCACAAAGCCGAGATGGCAATGGCCACCCACAGTCTCCTCTTCACTCCACACAGATCTCAATGTTTTCCATTTTGCCTCTCTTGGGTGGAGCTGATGATTCAGTGGATATTAAAGTTTAAACACCTCATGAATTATACACTAAGCCTGTTTCCACCACTCATCATTGCATTGTGCGTATACCAAGACAAAAACTTTTCCAATTGAAACTTTTATAACTTTTTGTTGCTATTTTTCAAAATTGAAAACACTCCCAAGCATACATTTCACCTGTACAGCTTATCTCCTTCCTCTTGGCACAAACCATTACAGCATTCACTCTTTTTGATGATCTGATTGGCAAATGTATCTAAAACTAAATCTACTAAAGACAAAGTTGATCCCATGGCATACTTGTTTTATTTAGTTCATGATACAGGTGTGTAAAATCAATTGAGGATATGTTACAGGTTACAGGACATGGAGTCAGAGGAGGTGGGCACTCCCTAGGCCAAAAGGATCTAAAAATTGGTTGGCAGACAGATGCAAATATCTGCAGTCTTTTTAATACTTGTAGCATTTTTGGACTTTTCATTCATTTTGAATATCTTTTGGCAGTGCAGTAGCAAGTTTAGAGGAGATAAGGGGGAGGAGTAGTGGCGGGAGGGGCTCATTAGTGAAGGAATGCAGGCTGCATGATGGGGGACGATGTTAGGTAGAGGGAGGAAAGGGGAGGGGGGTCCTTCCCTCCATTACTGCAGACATACTTGGGGTGTCTGATACAGGGCAGGACTCCTCTATGCAGACCCAAGCCAACTCTGACCCATGTCAAGCGAAAAGGCAGCAGGTTGACAAATGCTACAACCACATGAAAACAGAGTGGATTAGCAGATTAAACTTCTTTAGCAGAGGCTATGCCCACAACCCCGCTGAGCTGTATTGTTTGACCCCAGCCAAACACTGACTGCTCCATAGCAACATCAGCTTAAGTTGCTTTAAATTGGAGAAATTCCAATCAGATTTACTCTCCTACTTCATGTTTTGTCTAGTCGACACAGACAAACTTGAGATTTTACTGCAGGAGAAACATTCAGTACCAGTTTATCATCAAAACTCTGCCTATAAGAGCAGCTTGCTGCAACATCTGTCAAGTCATATATGCCGGCATGCCTAACTGATCATCCAACATCTCATGCCAAGCTGACCTACCAGCATGAGGACAAGCAACGCAATTAAGATAGCTAATAATAGAGAGTACAGGGGTATATAATGCATGCTTTGAACCTTTCATTTTGACCTGTCAATTTTCAGGTCAAAAAGAACAGGGTGCAAACATGAACTTGTGTCTTCACAATGGGAGGAAAGGACCCTTCAGGTCACAGAGCTCTATTAGCTCAAGTGATGCAGCCTTAAAGTGCTAACACACCCTGACAGTGATGAAGTGAAACCCCAATTGTGCTCAGGGTTGCTATAAACACAGTATGTGTTGCACAATGGATGTTACTTTTGAAAGCTCTTGCTGGTGTTGGGGAAGGAGTTAAAGTTTCAGTTGTGCTGGCCTGTTGTATTTGTAGCGATGTTCATATAAACAAGTACATCCTCCCCTTGTGCTGTTTGCCAGCAAGTAATTAGAGGGGCAATTGGTGAAAAGGCAAGCTGGCAGCGCAGTTACCCTGTGGCAAAACTCAAATGTTCAGCTTCAAGTTCCAACCCTTTAAACCCCTTAAACACAAGTGATTCCTTTCATGAGCTGCAGCTAATTCAATAGCCCTCACTTTTAAAGCCATCATGAATACCAATTGTATTTAGTATTAGCCCATCAAGTCCATGTTGTATGATAAACTGTCCTTTTAAAAATCCACATCTCCTGTCAAGGGCACTCAGGACTTCACTCACAGATGCATTCCAGTTCAAAGCGTCCGCCTGATTTTTAATCTAATTAACAGTGCTTATGATAAACAGTCTTAGTGCGCCACTGTAAAGATTAACTTGGTACAAAGGGGGGATTCAATTGAAGCCTTTGGTCTGAGATGAACTGTGAGGTCCCAGGCTCAGACTCAGAACAAAAACACAGGCATTAGCACTTGGATGTTAATTAGCTGAACACAAAGTATATCAAGCCCTTGCTGCTTTTGGGGGTACACATCTACATTCCTGCAGAGTCTGTTTATGTGTCCGGATACTCTCTCAACATTTTACACATCACAGCACATCGGGATGCAGATTAAAGATACTAACACACTTTGCAAACATTTCAACAGTTTCTTGCTTATTTGCAAAGTGCATTTATTTATGAGTCTATTTGATGGGTGACAACAAGCACATAAATATCAAGATGTCAATATGGCTTCCACATCCAATAGTCCACAACGTAGTAAATCACAACATGTTATTAGACTGATTGGAAAACTGGATGGTAATATTTGGTACAGCATTTAACTGGTTCGAGTCCTGTTCTATAAGTAATCGCACATCTGAGCTGACAAAAATGATGTGCACAGCTCCCCACGGCTCCATTCTAGGGCCACTTCCATTCATGCTCCCACTAGTTCAGATGATAGAAAACGTTGAACTTTACTACAATAATTATTTGGTCAACAAACACATTTAAAAACTTTAACCATATCACAAGGGATTACAATCCTGTACAAATGATGGATGCATTGTGAAAATTTTTAAATTTTTATTTAAAAAACTCCAAACCAAGTCAGTAGTGGAGGTGCAATTATGGCCTCAGACCTGAATTTCAACAGCCACATAAACACAATTACAAAGTCAATGTATCATCACCTCAAGAACATATCCAGGATGTTTTTCTCTGAAGAATTTTTTACCTTCATCATACTGGACAACTCTGCAGTTGTCTTTACATGTCTCTGTAAAATCAGACATTTGCAGCTGCATGACTCCTTAGACCTAAGTGGATCACATCACTCTTAGGGTAAGGGCTTATACGCTGGCTTCCTGTCTGTCAAAGAACTGATTTTAAAATACTGCTGAAGGTTTGTAAAGTAATGAATGGGTCAGGGCCAGAATACATTTGACCTCTCAGAAAGTGAGGGACAGGTTTGCTTTCTCTGTTAACAGAGTCACAATTAAATATGTACAAGAGGCTTCTGTTATGCACTTTAGCATCTGGAACAATCTGTTATATCTGATGCTTCCTTTTTCAACAAACAAACAAACAAATCTTAAACAAGTCCCAATTAGGCCATTAAGGGATTCATTCAGATTCACACTCGAAACTAACAAAATTCTGTTAAACACCATAATAAAATTATCAAAAGTAAAGCCAAATTTTCCCCAAAGATGGTTTGTGTCATTTCTTATCATATATGTTCATGGGTTAATTTTTTTTTTGTAAAACTCTTGTTTCTATTTGAGCATTATGAGATGTAACACCAATTCATGACTATGATTGTCAAACAGTTGTTTTGTGATAAACTGATCTCGCAAGATGTCAATACCTTGGCTTCCCTAATGACTACAGGTAAAATAGGGGGCTCTGGGAGAGCACACACACCTACTAAGATCCAGGTCTAAATCAGTCCTAAAATATAATCAATTGTTCCTCAACCTAAGTTCTGCAACATTTTCTTAAAAATCCATCCAAAACTTTTTGAGTTATCCTGCTGAAAAATACAATGACAAACTAACACTGTTGATTGTCTCCTTGGTGGAGGTAGGAATGATGTCACCAGCACAGGATGTCAGCACCCATATTTTCATACAGTGGGAAATAGTGCAGATGTGCAGTCCAGATACCATATACTGTCTATGGTTCCAAACACAACTAAAAAACAATCTGTGCTCATAACTGGAAAAGTGAGCCTCCCACTGCAAAGTTGTTGTTGGGTCTTTGCCATTGACCTCCCATCTGCGTCTTGGGTGGTTGAATTGATCCAAAAAATGTGTAACTGATATAATATAAGCAGAGCTTTAGTCGCTGCAGCTACATTAACTAATCTGCTGCATAAACTGTTAGATCTACATCCATAAACGCATTATAATTTAAGCCTGTTTGTAAGATGGCCAACCAAGACTTACCAGACTTATCATCAGAAAAGAACATTGATATTGGATGATTCCTGGAACATGTTCAAGTGCTTTCTCCAGCAGCTAAGGAAAGCTTAGTGATAGTGTTGGAGCTGAGTGCAGGGCGAGACCAAGAGTTGAAGAAACGATGCTTTAAAACTGCTGTGAGAAGTGTTAACAAAACCAAAGATGCTGATGTGATATTTATTGTCAACTATACTAAAAGAAGCCTTGTTATGAAAAAAAATATATACTGAATTTTCAGTTTGCTAAGTGTGTAAATTATGATGCATTTAGGATGCAATGCATTAGATTCTATATTGTATTTAATTTGCAAATCCTGGAAAGGAATTTCAATGGTCTTTCTTTAGCACTGGAAAGGTATTTCCAGGAATTCTTGGATTGAACCAATTTGGACTTGCAGCATGTCATCATTGTAGGATGATTCAGCTCCAGAACTTCACTACTCCCATCAATATCAGATGACTGAAAAAAATCCTTGTGGTATCTGAAAATAAAAGATGTTTTTGTAGGGTTGAAACCACCTGTGGGCTTCCTAACACAAGCCACACCAAGCCAAATGAGTTATTGTGCTGGCCATGTATCTGCAGGCCAAGCTTTTGCTGCCAAACTGTTTTATAATTGAGTCTTATCAAAAGGCAAAAGGTCTCATTTAAGGAATCAGTATGCTAATTGGTTCATTAGTAAAAACTTTTTGGGGGGGGGGGGTCAGGATATTAAGATGTTCAGGAAGTGTTCATGTCAGACAGCCCTCTGTGTTAATATGATGGAGAAAAATGCAAAAGAGACCTTATGTTTATATAGGTGGGGGTGAAATGGATGTATGTGTTGCCAGTTGTGGCTTTCACGATTATCATTCAAGACAAAAGTGTTTTGAGTCTGAATAAATCTATTTGCTAAGCCCCCTATGGTCAAAGAAAACTTCAATATGAGCGAGAGTGCTCATAAAATGCGAATAACGTGCAGGGTCATGATCCTGGGCCAAAAAGCAAATGTTCACCCATTCATGCTAAACACCAAAAGCAGTTTTTTGCCAGATCATTGCCTCAGTTTGAAAGAGCTATTAGTCTTTGTCATTTCCAACAGCTTGCAGCTTTGTTTTAACCCAAAACATGGACTTAACTTCAAGCTGACTGATGATGTTGACACTTCATCAAGCCCCATGTGACATCCCTAATTAAATGTTTTGTTGACATAACATGGCATGACAAAATGTCTTCTCATTCACACTGTGCACAAGAAACATAGAAGAACCTGCAATTTTCTGCCTCACAGTGCCAAGCTGAGGCACACGGAGCATCCCATTCTGCTGTCTCCTTTTTTCAGCCCCCCCACCGACCTTGCACTGATTGTCCTCGGGTTTGTTTACAACCAAAACACCAAGCAGGTGCTCGTACTGGTTCCCACGCCACCCTGTGGTGCCCTCTATGCCCTCTTCTGAGAGGGCTTTGTTTCTCATTAATACCAGTGTCACCAGTCTGGCTGCAGAAAGACTGGATATCTTCACAAATACAAGACTGGACTTATTGGAAGGAGATTTACTCTATCATGTGTAGTGATACAAAGTTTGATTCCCTGTAGAATTTACAGCTGGTCAGAACATAAAGTATACAATACAAACACAACATATTACCATAACAAGAGATCAATATGACACTGGTTGATCTCCTGGTTAATATGTCCACAAGAACAGATTCCAATGGATTTATTGGATTTCTTATCAATCACAGCAAAAACCCAGCTGGCCAACCATATTGTTAAGTGTAAAGTTGATTGAGACATAAGCTGACCAAAATTTAATCCCAGGACACCATCAAATGCCAACATCAATGACTAAGACACTGGTGACAGCTAACATTGATATTTTGATGCAGTTTTTAATTTGTATTGTTAAGTAATCACAATCGGGCTGCACGGTGGTGCAGTGGTTAGCACTGTGGCCTCACAGCAAGAAGGTGCCGGGTTCGAGTCCCGGCTCGGGCACAGGATCTTTCTGTGTGGAGTTTGCATGTTCTCCCCGTGTCTGTGTGGGTTCTCTCCAGGTACTGCGGCTTCCTCCCACAGTCCAAAAACATGCAATTGGGGACTAGGCTGATTGGATTCTCTAAATTGACCGTAGGTATGAATGTGAGTGTGAATGGTTGTTCGTCTCTCTATGTTGGCCCTGCGATGGACTGGCGACCTGTCTGAACCCCGCCTCTCGCCCGTTGACGCTGGGATAGGCTCCAGCCCCCCCGCGACCCTTAATGTGTAGGAATAAGCGGAAGATGACGATGGAAGTAATCACAATCTAACGTCTTCCTAAATGGTATAATGACCCCAAAACTCAAGACCCCTACATTTGACTTACCTTGCCTAAAATCTTTATACTACTTAATCACTTATTGCAGAAAAATTACTTTTTATTTAATACGGTTTCTATAAATGTATGTTTATTCTATGAGTTGTATTGATAGGGAAGGGACTTTTATACCCTTTCCCATTTCCCTACATACATGAAGGCATTTTAAACCCATCCATCAATCCATCCATTTTCTGCCACTTATCCAGTTAAGGGTCGCAGGGGGCTGGAGCCCAGTGGTCATGGGCCAGAGGCAGGGTTCACCCTGGACGGGTTGCCAGTCCATTGCAGGGCCAACACATACAGACAGACAACCATTCACACTCACAGTCACACCTACTGTCAATTTAGAGTATCAATCAGCCTCGTCCCCTCTTGATGTCTTTGGACTGTGGGAGGTAACCGGAGTACCGGAGAGAACCCATGCAGGTACAGGGAGAACAAACTCCACACAGAAAGATCCAGTGCCCGAACCGGGGCTCGACCTTGGAACCTTTTTGCTGTGAGGCGACAGTGCTAACCACTGCACCACCATACCGCCGGAATTTTAAACCCTCATAATAAAATTGGATTGATCCCTTTCCCATGGTAAGTAGATGAGGAGATGCCTTTCTGCTTTTCACCTCTCAGAAGCCATTCTCGAGTGCAGTGGTCGTATTTAGGTAGTTCCTATTCCTTGATTATTTTCTCTGTTTTTTAAACTGAAAAGAAAAGAGAAGAAAAGAAAGGAAAAGAAAACAGAGGTTGAATTTGGAGACAAGCAGAAAAAAGTTATGGCAGTGACTGGTAGTGGTAACAAGCTTTTGGTGACTCCATGTATACTGTTGATATGGAGCCCAAACTGTAAATCAAATGTGGGTTCCAGATTAGAGGTGGACCACAAATTACCTTGTTAACCCAGGTTTTCAGCTCATATCAATGCACCTATTAATGATCAAGGACTGAATGATGCTTTAACCTTACTGACAAAATCAGATGTTAGACAGCTATGTTAACTGTTTTTTTTTTCAGCCAATGGGAAAAGGGCTTTCATATTTGTAGTAATTCATATATTTTCCTCTGTAGTTGCTCAGAAGAATGTTTATATAAATCAATAATACGCTGCTAAAAGGCAGTGACACTTAAGCCTGTGACACAGCGGGTCCATTCAAGGACCCTGTCTATAGTGTGGAACACGGCTGTTTTTGTGTGATGCATCTCTCTTTTTCACATAACAACACAATTGGTATTTAAATTGACAGAATCGCCATGGAAACAGCTACATTTGTGTTGGGCAAGAAGAACCATAGACACATCTGTTACCAACCAAGTCCGTTCAGTTCGTTAAAAACCCTACTTTGTGCCTCTACAGGAAAGCATGCACATGTCTCCAGTGTATCAGGTATAACGTGGCCAACAGTAGTAACTGTGTTTGTAGCATGATCACTATATTTTGTCTGTTCTTTATGGTGTTACCTAGCAGTTTCTGTTCTAGGCTATAAACGGTGGTAATGAGCAGTTGCAATATGCCGGATGACAAGAGCTAAAGAAGAAGAATGAAACATTATACAACAACACGTTGAACAACAGTACACACTATTTTACATCAATAATACACAACATTTTATGTTGTGATCCATCAGGCCACTGATGGATATATTGATAAAAATTCAGATTCTTTTCACACTTGGTGAGAGCTGCTAATTTCATTCCAGGCTCATTCAGGATTGAAAGAAAATACCGATATTTGCTGCTATGTTACTTTGGTTATGCTTTATTGACAAGTCACATTGTTCCCCTATTTTCTTGTCTGGTTGGGTACTTATCAGCCAACATAGCTGCTCATTACCAAGACCTGTAGTTTGGAGGAAAGATGGCCTGGTATCACTACCAAGATCACACAGAGAAATGCAAACATGTTACAAATCTACAACTATACGGCAGGGGTCAATACCCAGAAGCAGAACACAAGTTTTTGAACATCATCAATATTCTCATAAATGACTATTCAACTGCTGTACAGCAATGGATACTGCAAAAGAGTTGCATGAAAAAAGAGGAAAGGCTAAGAGCAAGATGACAAATTGCATAACAGAGGAAAGACAGCCTGACTTGCCAAGAAACAGGGACAGGAAAACTAATATTAGAGCATTACAGGCAGAAAAAAAGAGCGTTTACAAAGTTAAGACACGCAAATTTCAACTTCAATAAAGGGTGAAAGATATTCACAAATTGAAAAATCCCAATCAATAAGTCAAAAGTGAATCGATACAGTAATTCCAAACAAACCTTCCTCCAAGTTGGACAAATGACATTAGTTCTCTCTAAATGTTGTTTTTATCAATGCAATTAATTACGTCTTGTCTTTGTATCTTGTCTGTGTTAATAATATAACTGGACTACATGGTGGACTGTCCATGAATATGACTGGGCAGGGTATGGATGAGAGAAAACATCAATTTGTTACAGGGATATTCCGCCCAGCCTTTTGGAAAATATGGAATTAGCTGCACTGTTTTTGCCAGTTCTTTTTGAAAGAGCACTGAATTATGGTGCAGAAAGTGTTGAGAACCTTTAAGTACAAGTAGAAATGGTTACAACAATGTACAAATAATCCATTACTTAACTCCTGAAAGTATAGAAGCAGCAAAATACAATTAAACAAATTTTCTTTAAGTTCTAGTTTGGTCCCTCTGTATGTTGCATAACTACAGTATAAGCACCCAACAAAAACATAAACCATAACTTAAACATAACTATAGTTTTTTTTTCATTTTTAATGAAAAGTAAACAAGATTGAAATCTTCTTCCATGCACATGAACAGCTTCTTTTTCACAAATTTTGTCCACAAATCTCTATGATCTGTGGTCAAGAGCACTGCAACCTTGACAGGTCAACTAGTCACAATAAAAGGACACTCACAAATGTGCAGTTTTATCACATAACACGACGCCTCAGATGTCACAAGCTTTCTCACATGGTTTAATCCATTGAAATTAAACCATGTGAGACACTCAGAGGGATAACTCACTGTTTGGCCAAGCTGTAAACAAGTCCAAATTCTGATCCTGATTACAATACCTATCCCTCCGAGCCATCACACACTGAAATGGTTGCACAACACTGGTTTGTTGTTGATTGCTTTTTATTGTTTTTATTCATTTAATATACGTTGAGCTTGAGTGCTCCAAAAGGCACTTTGCATAAAATGTACTGTATTATTATTAGTAGTAGTATTATTGTGCTTTCAAGCCAGCAAAATCCATAGAACAGTCATAGCGTTTCTAAACTGTCTGTCTGTATGTCCATATGAACCAATTGTTGTTAAGGTGCTTTTTCTAGAGCAACTGTAGAGAATTTCTTCAAAATTGCACAAACATCCACTGGAATGCCAGCATGAACCATATTTATATGTACCTTAATACTGTATTTTGGAGGGTCAAAGTTCACTGTCACTGAACATGAACACAATATCTCTTGAAAGCCTTTTGAAAATGTATAGAAACCTAACACTTTGTGGAATTTGTGGATGTATATAAATCCAGTGTAGTATATGTAGTTAATAATGTGCAGTGTTTTAAAATCCTGTTGCGGTCTTCATTGTCTTCAAAAAAGATTAAAGCTACCATATAAATTCTGGAGGGTACAATGTACAATATTTCTGACTGAAATGAAGTAAAAAGGGGAAAAAAAAGCTGCATCAAATACTCAATAACTACTTACAGTTTAAAACTATACTTGAGCACATTTGAGTAAATGTTCTTTCCACCACACGCAATGGTCAGTGAGTAAAAACTAACCAATGATGTATTTTCAACTGTCAGTCACACAGTTGTGGTCCAGCCAAAAGGAAAAAGAACCATGAGCCATTCTTTTGGAAAGCTCACGGAGAGAACCAGTGCCATAAATAGACATCATTCCTGTAATAATGACAATAATAATGGGATTAATAACAAAGACTTGAATAGTGCCTAAAACAACCAATAGTGCTGAGGTAGTAACCCCTTACTTTGATCCACCAATACAACACAATTTTTCTTACCAGTATCCAAACTACTACACTTACTCACCACTGCAGACCCTCACATTAATACACCATTAGACTACAAAAACTACCTTTTTGGGGAGCATCACATAGCCTTAAATGCAGATAACATCTCTCCCACATGTCAGAGCCCTCCACTCTTGAGGTTTCAGATTTTCTAGCAGATGTTCAAACCTTTCTTCAGAGATTGCTCCCATTCAGCCACAAGAGCATTAATGAGCTCCAGACAGATGTTGGGTGACAACTTCTGGCTCACAGTCAGCGTTCCAGTTCATCCAAAACATGCTGAACGAGGTTGAATTCAGGACTCGCAGTAAACAGAGGAAACCACTTGAAGGAGGAGAATTTTTGCACCGCAATGTTTTGATAATATCAGAGAATGCTGCAACGTTTAATTTATTATTATGGAAACCAAAAATAGATAAAATATGTGGAAAGGGCAGTTTATTAACAAACCACAAATGCCACTACATGCTGCTAATACTGGTATTAATTGTGTCGCTGCTACTACCACAGCTGAGAATGTTACAACTTCTGTTGAGAAAACTACTAAACTACTACGTCCTATAAACATAACTACAATACAGAATTAATGACCTGAATTTTTCAGCCTCTTCGATCAGAGCAGACACACACACACACACACTATACTTGACCATAAACAGGTGCCAGAGCCACGGCTGTTCATGATGTAGTGAACAATGTGTGTGTGTGTGTGTGTGTGTGTGTGTGTGTGGGAGAGAGAGAGAGACAGAGTGTGTGTGTGTGTGTGTATGATTAAGCTGAGAGAGAGAGAGAGAGAGGGGTTACTAGAGCCCACCAGCTGTACAAACAGGACAGGCAGATATTACTGTTACCCCACAGGGTGCCATCTCTCCCACACTCAGCTGGCATCTGGAGGCAAGTATCTGTACGTAACCCATTGTTACTCATACTGCAAACCTTGATTGGAGGATTACCTCAAATCATAAGAAGTTGCACATACCCTTGAGCCAGCTGCTGGCTGTAGACAGACATATTAAACGTCTGGCAAGAAAATAAATTCTGTTAGTCACTTTTTTGGCCTAAACAGCACGTGATACAGGTAAAGGGTGAGTGGAAATTGAGACTGAGAGAGTCAACCTAAATTTAATCCGTGACTGGCCAACGTGTTGAACATGTGAGGCTGAAAATTGTTGGGTTTCGACTTACCTTGCTCTGTGAGGACGCATCCTTACACAAAACCAGCAGACACACAAACAAGTTCGTGTATCTCCACATGATTCTCTTCTGCATGTGAAGTTAATAAAAAAATAACCCAAAGCGGCAGTCACGTCATTCATTCCATCAAGGGAAACCAGGTAGTGCGCCTACTTTAGCTCCATTTTCACTTCACACGAGTTTAGAGTGCGTGCAGAGCGTCTGTCTGTATGGATGAACGTTCAGGATGTGTGTGAGCTGTGCGCCCTCCTGCACAGCACGCTCTGTCCTTAACCAGGCAGAGACTGCGCATCATCTGCCATCCGCTGTCCTCCATTGATGGGAGGGGTTTACATTAACACACACACAGAGACACACACGCACAAACACACCGTGCACGTGTATACGTTCTGCCCAGTGGTAGTTTTTAAACAGCTGTAATGAGCGCGATTAATAAAACCACAAGTTTAAAATGAATTTAACCCTCTTGACGCGCCACGATGAAACAGGGTTCCTGAATATTGAGCATGTTAAGAGATTGGATTTTGATTTCCATGCTCAGTTGTAACCGTTTAAATATATATATATATATATATATATATATATATATATATATATATATATATATATATATATTTTAAATATAATGCTGTTCTTTTCTAGTTCTTTTTCTGTCCAATACCAGATGAAACAAGGTAAACGAGACAACTACTAGGTGACAACCCTAACACCTGGGGAACAGAAGCTACTTCATTGGTTCTTATATTCACGTAATTGCCACCATGTCATGAGGAATGAGCTAATGATATTGTTATATTCTGCAAATGCATACTTCAGAACCCCGATGGTGTAGAAGATAACTAATTAGATCGACATCGTTGAGCCGTCCCGTTTGCACTTCATATGGTCATTAGCAAAATCATTTATTAACCGAATTCTTTTGTGACTCCCACTCTTCTTTTTCCTCTTTTGTCCATCCTCAATGTAGATCCATCATCGATGTATCACCAGTGTCTCGTGGTCCCACCCCCACCCGCTACTTGATAGTATATGTATTTGACAGCCACATTGATTTGAGTCACACACACACACACACACACACACACACACACACACACACACACACACACGCATGCTCACAACCCAACATGCAGTCCTTGCATCGTCAAAGGATTTTCCTATTGTCTTGTCTTTTAATGGGAAACAAACAAATCCATTCAGACTCCTACAAATCATGGATTCTGTTTCCATTCTCACTGAAGGAATTAATAAATGTCAACAAAAAAATATAGTGGTGAGGTAATTGATAACATTAATTATGGCCCCATTCCATTAAGCTGGGCTAAGGCATGTTGACTGGCTTTGACATGAAATAGAATAGAACCATAATTCATTTAGATAATTACACTTGTGTTTTTTTTTTTTTCCAGCTATGGCATGACAAAATGGCTGCTATGGATATTGCAACCAAATGTGCCTCCAGTGTGCACCAAGCAGACCGATAAAAAAATGTGAACATGGAAATATTTTTAATTTCAATAGATGAGCAGAACACGTGACGTTTTGTAGTTCACTGAGAAGTTCACTCTCATTCGCTGGTGGCCTCAAGTCTCTGCATTTGTAATTTTTAAGATGTGATTGTGATGACGCTAATCAAGCTTCCAGTTGTGGAGTCACTGACACTGAGATTTACAATAAGTCTGCACAAGGATACTCACAAATGCACATTATTCTACAGAGTGAAGCTCAAACATTATATTAAGGTGACAGAAAGGAATCTCATGAAGAGTTAACTCAGAAAATAATAAAAGTCATTTATTAAATGAATCACCAAAACTAATATAATTAGCATTCCACTTGCTGCACAGTAATCACGATCTGAAATAATTTTTTGCAAATATTTGACTGGAGGGGACACTGAGTTTAGAAGAGGTAAAAACAAACAAACATTGTACTTATTGTGAAACTATGCTCCATACTTTGGAGGGATAAGGTCTGTTGGCGCCATCAGCTGGCCGTTCAAATCCTTGGAATTTCTGATCCAGTTCTCAAGTGAAATAAGTAAATATTTGACCTGCTGCATCTGGTAAATGATTCAACATTTCCAAAGCATTAAACATCACCAACAAAATTGTTTCGAAGTTTGGCTGTTTTCAGTTTAAAAAAAAAAAAAAAAAAAAGACAAAGAACTGCCATCAAGCTGAAGACTTTCTATTTGAAGAAATCAGAAAATGTTTCTATAATGATGATTTCCCAAAGTCCAGCAGTCCAGAATCATGGTGTTAAATGTGATCCTATCTTCTCTCTCTTAAACAGCACATTAATTCACCAAGATGACATTTTTCCTCCTGTGTAACAAAGCTAAAATCGGATGAAGTGATACAACTCACACCTTTTGTTTCAACACGTCTGGGTTAAAATGCTACAGTCAGACTCTCGACTAAAACCAGTGAATCTGACTGCATTCCTCCAATATCAGTCTCACTTACTGTAAATGGCTCTCTCTCCAAGATGCAGCAGACTGTAATTAAGGTACCTCTGACGATATATATACTCTGGAAATGGGCCTGTCCCTTTTTATCTCTGATTTAATCAAATCATATATTTATGCTCTCTCCTCTTAGAACACTGGTCTTCTGTGTGTCCCCAGAGTTAAAAAGAAGTCAGGTGAATGCAGGGGCTTAGGTTTAACATCATCGTAGAGATGTGTCCAGGTCACAGGGGCAGAAAGTGGCGGTCCTCAGTGCATATCAGTCTTTAGGCATTGATGTCAAGGAGCTTTTGTGACAGTGGACTTTACCAACTTCTAAAAAGATGGATGGAAAATATCCAATATTTTAAAGGGATCACATGCCCTTGTTAAGATTAGAGGGAGCTTGTGGCTTCAAAGCCTTTAAAAGAGCAGCAATGGTGGGGGAAACTGGAACTCCCAGAGAAACCCAATGTAGAGACAGAGACAACACACAAATTCAACACACAAATAATCTGGGACTACCAGGACTTGGGACCTTTTTTTCTGTGAGGTTACAGTGCAAACCACTGCGTCCAAGTGTAACCACACAGCCAGGATGTTGGCTTTTCACAAGGTTTGCCATCTCACAGGGGGTGCAGCGTGTTACTTTGGGGACACATGAGCACATCCTCCAGATGAGAATAAATTTCAATCACTCTCTGTCTTTTCCATCTACCTGTTCATAGCCCTCCCTTTTTAAGAACACACCTTTCTGACAGCAGCCCTTTTCTCCGGAGGATAGTCTGATAGATGAATTTCTTAGAAAAAGTTAGATCAAGCAACCTTTTTAGTTGGACTGACAAGGAAACTGTCAGATTGTTGATGCAATCATCATAAACAAGTATAATGGATGAAGCCTGACTGATCCATAAATAGGTCTGCTCACATGCCTGGACACAAGCATGTGGAATCATGAAAGCAGAACCTCATATGATAAAGCATCCCGAATTCCAGGAATTCCACATTGTAACATTCATATTATCCCTTTACAGTCAAATCTGTCATTTTGTTGTTTAGTTTAAGATTAAGGTAACAAGAACGAAAAAAAAATGAATGAAAATAAAAAAGAAATTCTTCAAAGCCAGTTCCATTCACAAATCTCCATAAAATCTTTTAAAGTTTTTTCGGTTCAGGTATTTTGTCAAGTGAAAGAGTAAATGATGAATTAGGGGGGCAGCACGGTGGGGCAGTGGTTAGCACTGTCGCCTCACAGCAGGAGAGTTCCGGGTTCGATATATGGGGTCTATATATGTTGGCCCTGCGATGGACTGGCGACCTGTCCAGGGTGAACCACGCCTCTCGCCAGAAGGCAGCTGGGATAGGCTCCAGCCCCCCTGCGACCCTTAACAGGATAAGCGGTAGAAAATGGATGGATGGATGCATGGATGGATGATGAAATAGGGTATCATTTAAAACAGATTTTGAGAGGTTTAGACAATTTTGCTGTTGTTAGTAATCAACCCAGTAGCTTTGAAATAAGAAAAAATGTTACTGGTGTTTGATGAGTTCTGAAGAGAGAGTTCTAATGTGAGTAGATGTCAAGCTGATTTCAGCCACAAGAGGTCAGGAGTGTTCAGTTTTAAAGTGTCGATGTAGATTCAGGCGTTTCTCAGCCTTTGATTTTAATCTCCTGAGTAAATGAAGATAAAATTTGCTCTCGAGGTCTGAAAAAATAATAAGTAATTAACCCAAAATGGAAAACATAGGTAAATAACAATGTTGAGTCATGACAATGAACAATAGTAAAAATATATTTGGATAGGATATTGGTGTTAAACTCACACAAACTCAAGCTAATACCAGTTATTAGGATACAAATATCATGAAATTATATCTACAAATCCAAAATTACTGTAGATGTATGAAAAATGCAATTAATTTATGAATACAGTGGTATAGTTCATCCATCAATCCATGCATTTTCTAACGCTTATCCTGTTAAGGGTCATGGGGGGCTGGGGCCTATCCCAGCAGCCTGTGGGCGAGAGGCGGGGTTCACTCTGGAAGGGTACCAGTCCATCAGACAGACAAACATTCACACTCACATTCATACCTACAGTCAGTTTAAAGTATCCAATCAGCCTCGTCCCCATTTGCACGTTTTTTGACAGTGTTGGTGGAAGCCGGAGTACCTGGAGTGAACCCACGCAGGCACAGGGAGAACATGCAGACTCCATACAGAAAGACCTCGTGTTCAAGCCGGGGCTCAAACCCGGAATCTTCTTGCTGTGAGGCGACAGTGCTAACCCTGCACCACCGTGCCACCCTTTGTATAATTGAAACATTGTGAATTAAGTTTGATAAATGAAAAAACTCATTGACTCATGATCGCTCAATCGAAAGGGTCTAACTGCGTGATTTCTTTTCCTGCAACAGTAACAGACTTCAAAACAACAAAAATTATTTAAAAAAATGGTTCATGTATTGTACTTATTCCAATCTCTATATGTGATAGCCTAATATGAAATGGTGCCACTTGGGTGCTGTGGGAAAGGCAGATTTTGCTTTCTCTTCCCTGTAGAGTTAAAAAAGAAAAAAAAGAACTTTTAATATTCACCTGGTTTACTGGGATCAGGTTTGATTCTAAGGTTGATTTGGGTACAAACTTATTTTTAATGACCTGAGTAATCTTGATGTCATTTTAGGTAAAGATGTAGACACTGAGCAGCAGAATGCAAATTACATGATTAAAATGCTGTTTCTCTTTACTTTGTAAAGGAGGACAAACATGGCCATTCAGGTCAAGTCAAGTCAAGTCAATTTTAGAAGCAGAGAAACATAAAGACACTGATGGACAGACGGGGATGGGAGCAGGTGGAGCTACGGGTGGCAGCTTGAGCCTCTTCAGGTCTGTAGCCTCCTCCAACAGCACCTAGGATCTGGGATGTGGGGAGCCTGAAGGCTCCAGAGAAGAAGATGAGTCAGTAAAACATATGAGTATGATTTATGTGTAACACATACGGGAGGACAGAGAGGAAAGAGAGGAGAAGAGAGAAGCCCAGTGCACCATGGGAGGTCCCCCCAAGCAATTTAAGCCTGTAGCAAGGGCTCTAAGGGCCAGCCTAAGCCCGACCTAACTATAAGCTTTATCAAAAAGGAAGGTCTTAAGTCTGCTCTTAAACATACAAAGGGTGTCTTCATTCCGGTCCCGAAACTGGGAGACGGTTGCACAGGAGGGGAGCCTGATAGCTGAAGGCTCTGGCTCCCATTCTACTTTTAGTGACTAGGAACCACAAGTAACCCTGCATCCTGGGAGCAAAGGGTTCTGGCTGGATAATAGGGGACTATGAGCTCTGTCAGATATGAAGGAGCCTGATTGTTGAGGACTTTGTATGTTAGAAGAAGAATTTTAAATTCTATTCTGAATTTGACAGGGAGCCAATGCAGAGAAGCCAGTACAGGAGAGACATGGTCTCTTCTACTAGTTCTCGTCAACATGCAGGCAGCAGTGTTTTGGACCAGCTGGAGAGTCTTTAGGGACCTATTGGTGCAGACTGACAGGAGGGAATTGCAGTAATCCAAACAAAACATACAAAAGCATGGACTAATTTTTCCGCATCTTTTTGAGACAGGATGTGCTGGATCTTAGCAATGTTTCATAAATGAAAGAAAGCAGTTCCAGAAATTTGCTTATGTGGGAGCTGAAGGACAGAGCCTGATCAAAGAGAACTCCTAGGTTCCTTACGGTAGTGCTGGGGGCCAGGGTAATGCTATCCAGGGTACCTATCTCATTGGATAGGGTGTCTCTAGGGTGTTTTGGGCCCAGCATGATAACTTCAGTTTTGTAAGAGTTTAATAAAAGGAATTATGGGTCATCCATGTTCCATTCCAGAGAACACATGTCTATTTTCTCGCCCCATTTCATTTCGCTCCTAGCTGAGTCAACCAAGGGGCTACGGCAGAGGCGACACAGAAGGCAACAATAAACTGCAAAGACACAAGCAGGTCAGTGACTCATCATATCAAGACTAAAAGACATGACTCACATGCTTTCCGGGGTCGGGGAAGTTGTGCAGCCTTAATATTTGTCTAATCTGATACCATATTGACCATGCTACCTTGTCTCACTTCAGGGGTCAAGTTTGGAAACATTGTTTCCTTTTCTGTCATAACACAGAAACCAGGTTTTCTTTTCAGGTGAGCAAATATAGTGAGCATTGTGAACGGGATGCAGCAAAGCCGTGCTTTGGTCGCTGAACAGTAACATAACTTGTGCTTTTGCATAACAGTAGATTTTGTGTGGTTTAAATAACTGTTGATCTTTTTCATGGTGTGGTGTAACAAAGTAAGAAATAATTGTTTCATTCAGCTTTGAAAAAACTTGAACAAACAAATAGTACTTACTGTTTCAAGGGTTGACTATTACCAAATATGCATTTGTTCGCATGCCCCAGGATGGGAAACAGGAAAAGGAATGATGCTCAGCCAGGAAATAGCAACCGTATGCTCAACACTCTAGACAATAATGAGAGCACCAGTTTTCCACTGCATGTATATGATCCCAAACAAACTACTATAGAAATGGAGTCATAGTTCAAGCAACATAATGTAGTAAATAAGAAAAAAAATTATATAGTATTGGCAAAAACATGTTAAATTTTATGATGCGAGGCTATCCTAAACATAAGTACTGGAAACTGCTCTTTTTGGTTTCTCTTGAACTCACTCTGAAATATTTGCTTTGCAACACTCCTGTAAAGGCTTGCAGGCGTCATCACAATCAGCAGCAGTTGCAGAAATCTGATGGCAGGAGATTTCCATCCCCAGAAACATTAAAGAATGGAGAAGATGGTGGACTGCATCAATATATCAATAAGACCAAAAAACATGATCTGATGATGTTACAGATTAAGACATTTCTCACAAAAGCCTCAGTAATTATTGGGAATAAGATCCATGTCAAGGGTGTCCAGGAAGGGCATCAAGAGTTGGGTGGAAGAAGACCACACAAATACAAGATGGGCCAATCCGTCATTGACCAGCTATATCTTACACCACAGAGCAGAAAAGACACCACAGAAAAGAAGGGTGAAAGTCTAACAAGGTAAACTGACAATTTCTTGACAGCATTTGTTCATGAAAGCTTCAGTTTTTTTGTTCAACATGCAGGAAATCTAGGATTCATTTTTCTGAGGGGGTAAGGTTAAACAACTCACAGAGGTCATATTAGGGGTCATTCCTACTCCTGTATGACATTCATGTGGCTGATTTCGACCAAACTGGGCATTGCAGTGGTGTTACAGTGGTGTGGGTGTGTCATGATGTGGTCTGTTTGTAACACATGTTGTGAACTGTAGTGAAACCCCACTTATGAAGAGGGTGGCAGTAATAAAAATAGACATAAAAGCAGTTCTTCAACCTACATCTGTGTTTTTGCTGTCAGTCTGTATTTTCAGGAAGCTTTCGGAAGCTGGAGTACCTGGAGAGAACCCATGTAAGGAACAGGGAGAACAAGCAAACTCCGGAGCTCGAATCCGGAACCTTCTTGCTGTGAGGCGACAGTGCTAACCACTGCACCACCGTGCTACCCAGTTTCTATATTTGTGGTTTTTAAGTAATTGGCACCACCCCCTGTAGTAACTGGATGTCAGAAAGGACTCAGCCTCTGATTTATTTTAAACTTTTGTTGAAAAAGGAAATCTAATTATGTTCAGATTCAGTATTGGTTGATACAAACCTCACTAAACAACCTCAACAACTGGGGATCAAAGGTTGGCACGTGCATCGTTAAGGACCCAAGGATGTTGGATGTGCTATATGTTTAATATTCACAAACTTTTAATAATCCAGTGCTTAGTGGACCGCTGTGCTCCATCAGACTGACGCCAACTTGTGAGGGAGAGAGAAGAAACCAGGCAGGACAAAACTAATCAGACCAAAAGAGCTTCAAAAAGAGAGAAGTGGTCAACGAAAATGGTCAATTTTGCAGATCATCTGCAGGAAGTGGCTACGCAAGAGATGTTCAGGGACATTGTTTTGCGTAGGTCACACTACTTTTGGAGGCACACACAGCCCAATATACATGGACTACAGTATCGTGAGAAACAGCAATTACAGTACTTCCATTGACAGTTCATAACCATTTTGTCTCAAATGTTTCTGACATCCACGTGCCACTACAGATTAAGATTAATCAATCAAACAAACAAACCAACTCAAATATGCAATGAAAACACAGAATATACCATCTAAGAGCCCAATGTGATGGATGTTATCTTATTTTTAAATTAATAGTTTTTATTTCACTTGAAATGAGAGAAAACTTTATTAGAATACCCAGCTTGTCATTTATATCATCAACTGAAATAGATTTTTTCATGTATATCATTGTATATCATTCACATTCCGCATCAACTGTGTTAATTTTCTCTGCATTGACACGGCAAGGAGAAGCCAAGCAGTTTTCACGTTGTCACGTCGTCAGAATCATTGAAAGTTCCCTTTCCGGTTGTGGTAAAGCATGATGGATGAGTTTGTTTTTATTTGTTATACATAATATGTTGTTAGTTCTGTCTGAGACAGTTTTGGAGCCACAGTGCCTTCAAAGAGGGATGTTATTTTTGATAAAAGTTCATTTGAAGAATTCCTACAAAGAGAAAAGGAGACATATGATTGAGGAGAGACCACAAACAGCGGGGAAACAGTTCTTGAAAACTTTGCTCACAGACATTTTTTGAAAGAATACTTTTAGCAGTGAATTATATTTGTGTTATGGATGTGAGCTGGTTAGTATAAATGGTCTCAAATCTTGGTTATTTTCAAAAACTGAAATACACAGGAATAACAACAACAACAACAACAACAACAACAAATAAACAGAAAAACACAAATATGTGGTGGTGGTGGTGGCAGTGTTGATGGTTGTGGGGGTGATCAAGACTTCCAAGCCATGGGGTGTTGTCAAGACACCCCTGCCGCTGAGTTCAAATTAAATAAAATCATATCTTGAAAAGGCACATCCAGTCAGACTATGGCACCGTTGAGCATTTTAGTCAGAACAAAGCTTCCTCATCACATCTGAATAATTTCGCGATCCCAGTGGAAGCTACTCTTTCCCACCTTCCCTATAGGACATGAATGCATCATCTTTGGGGGTGTGGTGGATCCCAGTGATTCCCGGCTGGTTGGAAGCATGGGACGGCGGTCCGAGCTGTGAGCCAGCCAAGCGGAGGACAGAAAACAAACCTGCTCGATTGACTTCAGCACATCATCATCATCTTCATCACATCATCATCATCGTTATCATCATCATCACTACGATATTTGTTGGTGACGGTTAAAGACGACGCGGGGCTGACTCGGTATCAGCCCATGCAGGAGGATGGAGGTGGAGAAGAGGACCAACGGGTTCGACTACCCGGAGAGAAACAACGCCAAGTCCGTCAACGGTAGGCGAACAACCCTTAAAGCATGATCCTAGACACGCCACCGCATCCACGGCAAACACACAATCACTCAAACAAACATTTACACTCCTCCTCAGTTAATAACACGGCTACGTTGTCTTTACTTGGACCCCAACATCGTGCACCCCTCCCCGCCTCATGAGCATGTCACAGGTACAAAATCACTCTTCCCTCCAGATTTGAGGCCGCTACCTGTGACAGTAAGTTTATGTGCCTTGTGAATCAATGTTTGCAGTTGATAGGAAGTTGAGTTATACGGATTAAATTATTAGATAAATGTCCTTTTTTAAGTGGAGTGTCGTTTTTGTTTTGTTTGTTGTTGTTTTTTTTTTACGACAGAATGAATGAATTTTGGCTCCTAAGACAGTTTTGCATCAGCAGAGATCAATTAACTGATACTATCATTGTTTGCTTCTTGAGGTGTGTGTGTGTGTGTGTGTGTGTGTGTTGTTGGGAACAGAGGTCGGAATGTTTTTATTTGGAGGTGGTCACTCAGGCTCAGGGAGATCGTAAAAGGTGAACTTTTGAACTTGGAGAAGCCCTGAAGCCATTGTAGTCCCCAAAATCCGGTTTTACATGCAGGACGGGGAAGGTCTACATAAAGACGAGAGGAAAGGAGATAAGACATTTATTAGTGAAATGTTGCATTGTATAGCATGACACCGACTTTACTGCAGAGCCCCCCCCCCCCCCCCACACACACACAAGATCACTTCTGATCCACTTTATAAATTTATTATCCTTATAAGTTGCACAATGATCAGCTCCAGGTCCCAAACTGAGCCACGCAGACACCGCTGTAAGGCTCTGAGTCAGGCGCCAGTCCCATATTGTGCCCCCGTGCGGGTGACTGAAGATATATTGACATTTCCAAGATTAAAATTCCTTGAGCCCTGCCTGCTCTGCGTACACTCCCCTGGATTGATGCGCCCTGACTGAGACTGACATGGACTGTGATGTTTGATTGTCGCTTGACAATCGGATAGTAGTTCACCTTTTAGCCCAATTGAATATATGACGCCCCCCCCAAAACAAAACAACAACTTAATTTTCTTCAATTCAAACGAGTCATTCTAAATAGTTGGCAAATAAAAATGAAGGAAAAGTTTTTTTTTTTCACCTTTTGTTGAAATTAGACTGTCCTTTGATGAGCTGAACCACTGAAAGCTCTCTCCACATGAAGAAGTAATAGAAATAATTTCTCAATTTAATTAAAGAAAGCTAAACCAAACGTTCTCTGGTTCCATCCACAGACTGCTGCCTTTGGGTTTTCAGACCACCGACCAAATTCTCGATCACGTTTGAGAACTTAAACAAATAATGAATAGATGTAAGTGTATTGCATCAAAAATCTTATTTATTTTTATTTTACAATACATTGGAATAAAAGTTACTGGTAAAAAAAAAAAAAAAAAAAAAAAGAAATATATATATATATAAAATTAAATAATCAGTGTAAGTAAAATTGCAGTCATGTCTCTACAAGGGCTGATACTATCATGTCTCCAACACAGTTCAACAATGAAGTCAAAATGGTTTATCAGCAGCTTTATATTAAAACATAAAAATCATCATCATCATTTCTAAATCTGTACATATAAAGCATTCTGGCTGAGGAAGGCTCATATAAAGGCTGTAAGCTGAATTGATCAGTTTATTCATTTGTAAATCAGCTGGGGAAAAATAAGTAGCCACCGTTTTGTCCTTTCTTTTTTGAAGCAGGAATGCCAAACATTCAACTCTGCTTTGTTTACTGTGCTGCATGACTTTGTTTTCTGTGACAGTAAACTGAAAGCTTTAAGAATTTGGTTCGATTTGGCGTACACTGACATTGTACTCGTCATGAATATTATTTTAGGGACCTTCCATGTGTTAAGTGCATCTGGTTAACCTGTCAGAGGGGTGGGTGGGAGAAGTGTTTAAGCCTTTCTACCATCTCACATTGTTACACAAACAAAGCAGCTTAACCCTCCTTCCACCTTCTGCTCCACACAACCACATTTGAAGAACAAACTCAATTTCTATTGATATTTGAATCGACCAGGAATTTTACCAGCCCCCAATCCCCTGCTTGATAAAACATTCTTGTTTTAATATAATTGAACTCACTGGAGATGGACAGGAAAAGAGCAGGAAGATGGGCTACATGGAGGGGATACATATGTTTGGGCCTCAGGGGTTTGCTGGCTGGCACGGTGGGGCAGACAGCCTGAAAGAAAGTGCTTTGTCAGCTCCTGCTCAAGCTCAGGGGGTAGGAAAAAAAAAAAAAAAAAGCGGCCCCAGGATCTGTCCTGTCCCTCGGGGCAGGGTGAAGAGGATGGCTGGCAGTGGGTGGGGAAGGGACAGGATGCAAACCCCCTCTCCCCACTGTGACGCTTGAATGATGAGCCATGAGGAGTACAGTAAAGGAGGAGGGGCTGCTGCTAGAGGTGGGTGGAGGCGGCGGTTGGGGGTGGGGACCAAGCAGGCGGGCAGATGTGATCCATCATGTCTCGTTTTAGTCTTCTTTTAGGAAGTAAGTAGATCAGCAGCAGCACACGTTAAAAAAAAAAAAAGTTAATGCGCTTTGGGAATAAATGCACTGATTTTAAACTGTTGAGGAAAGTTGCAAGAAGTCAGTTCATTCTGAGAAAAATCACTGAGTTGCTTTGTTACAGAGAACCAACTGCAATCATACCCAAGACTGATTACAGTGTTTATCTCGGGAAATTGTCAGCTTTGTTTTCAGCCTCTTGGATATCCAGAGATAAATTAAATTTTCCCTCTTTAAATACATTAATGTGAAATTTACTTATTCAACTAAATTTTGATTCCTGTTGAGACTTAATGGGAAAAAAAATTGCTGTCCCGCAGCAGGATGATTCAAATTTTTATTTTAGATCAGTCCTTATTTTAAGGTTCAGGTTTACACACTTAAATTTACGAAAACAAACAAACAAACAAACAAAAATAAACCAACAACAAAAAAATCTGCATCTTGAACAAAGAGAAAATTCACCCCTTTTAATTTCACCAGTGTAAAGAAAAGATAATTCTCCATGTGGGCTGATTAGCATTTCAAACAGCTGGAATGTGGTTTGTCACGCAGCACACTCCTTGGCAGATGGTTACACCACTTTAAAGACTAACTTTTGATGAATGTGACTGAAAATCAGTGTTCGACAAAATAAACAACCAATGTAATTTATGAACAATGCTGAAGCTGGGCCATCTGACTCCTGAAGAGGGAAAAAACAGAGAAACTTCTCTCTGTTGAAATCTTTAATAGCTGAATTACACTGAGAGCAGTGTTCTTTTTAGCAGGAATTTTGTCATTGGAGTTGCACTCTGTAGTCGGGTTCAACAAATTCACTGATCTGAACAACTGAGGGGTTAAGAATACAACTTAATGAAAATGATGTAAGTAATGGGAGCCCTGAATGGTGCGGACCGTCCTCTGTTCATTTGGTGTAGAAACTGAACATCCTTCAGTCTGATGCTGCTGCTGTTTCCAGGCAACACACATTTGTGCAGTGTTACTGGGTCAGATGGTGATACAACAGCATCAACAAAAAGACAGAGACCGTGCACCAAAGTATGAGTAGGGAATCGGAAGACATGATGTTGATGCAGCGAGATCAACACAAACATGGACTAGATAGAATCACGCCAAACTTTCTTGGCCAAGACTTCCCGGCACTTCAGAGCCTTTCCTCCAGCATTTCGTCATGAAGTTATCGTCCACAGCAGCTAAATAAATCAAACAGATGGATGCACCAAAAGGGATTTGAATCTGGTTTTCTTGATAATGGCTATGGTGACCTGCTTTATTCCATCCACTGGTGAGCCAAAACAATTGAATTACTTCAGTTCATTTTTTTGTTTGGTTTGTTTTTGTATTGATTGTTCACAGGAAGGAAGTTATTATCATTTTCATTCATTATTCTGATCATTTTATATTCCGAGATGACATTGATTTACAGTTTAAAATCAATTGATGTACAGAAGAGAAAAACGAGAATTTCGGGAGGCTGGGAAAATAATTTTTGAGTTGCTTTTTTTTTTTTTTTTAATTTATATTTTAAAATTTGAAATTTTTCTCAAGATGCAGTAGTTTATGCTCTTGAAACGTACTACAAATATAGGTTTTAAATATAAATAGATTGTCATCAGTTTTTGTGTCTTTAAGTAACCCTTCATTTAAACTCCTTATTTCACTTATAATTCTCTATAAATAAGTTTCTGGTTCTGATGCAAAAATGCAGAAGCGGAAAAAAGTACAAGTCGAAGAAGAGAAATGGATTACATGCTTATTTTCTGTACCTTAATTACAAATTATTGATGAATGATGCACTAATAAGGAGCATGAAGCTCCAGATGAAGTATGGTTTCTGACTTCTTCCGGCTCTGCATGCTTGTGATTTTGTTGTTGTGTGGACGGTGATGAATACGCGGGGGAGGAGGTGGCAGCGAGCACTATGGGAACTGTGACCAGGGTCAGTGGGATGTTGCTCTTGAAGCATTAATGGCCTGGTCTCTGCTGACCTCCATGTAACCCAAGAAAGTATTTACAGCCTCCACTTGATCCATGAGCTACAGGCTGTGGTGGCAGTGAGGCTGCTTTCTGAAGTGTTTGCTAGCTCGGGCCTGGCTCAACTCGAGCCTGGAACAGCTGATAATGAGCTGTAGAGGAGGAAGTGGCTGACTGCTCTAAACCATATTTTAAAGGGGACTGCATTACAGTAAGTAAGGGGGGGACAGTTGGTACAGTGACGCTGGTGATCTGCAGACCATGCTTTTGTCAGGCCTCTGTGATATTCAACACGTAGCCTAGCCAGAGGCCATAAATGTCTTCAATTTGAGTTTGAATTTGGGTGGAGGATGAGTTTACAGGCAGCTGTAAAACACTGAACTTGGTATGTAGAGTAGGAATGGCTTTCCTGTGAAACTGCCAGTGCTGGACCATGCAGTTGGCGGGGGCTATAAAAGAGCAGCTGAGGAGTTTCATTTAAAAAAAAAAAAGAAGGTCTTTCTGCTTGAGAGAGGAAAGCGTGGTCCTGTAGCAGTTAAGAGGAGAGACCCTCCGCATTCTATCTGGTTCCGTCCAGACTGAGACAATGCCAAAGAAGCTGAGTCATCCCGTGTGCACAGATGCAGCCAATCAGCAGGCACCGAAATCATTTCACAGTCAATAGAAAAAACACACAGACACACTGTACACTAACAGGAATCTGCTAAAGAGTCCTAATTACTGTGACACACAAACACAATTGTAAGCAGTCAGCACCTCAATGCTGCCTTGAAGATTTTTCATTCAGTGCAGTAGTTGTGAAAGTAAAAAAAAAAATAAAAATCCCAAGACATATTTCCAGTCTGAGATGACATTTTACCAAAGATATTTTAGTCTTCAATGATCTGGAATGAAGTGAAACAGATTTAGCTGGAGCAAAAGGATGCTGCTTTCCCTCACGATAGATTACTTAAAACGTCTAGGTATTATCAGCAGGTTCTTTGGATTATGTTTACGGATGTGCATTCATAAGTGGGAAATACTGACCTCAGAACTTGAAAGCTGTTAATTGTAATAAGAAACACAGTTGTTCAATCCCCCAGAAATGGCAGCAGCAGCAGGGAAAGCGAAGCAATGGTTGTATTCATTGCTGATACTCGATCATGCAGTTGTTTTGTTCGATATTTACAACAAAAGAAATCATTTTGGCTGTTAATTTTTGGGAAAATAAAAAGAAGTGACTGTTAGTCCACGGAAGTTCCCAACATGATTTCTTCAGATTGTTTTCTTAGGCTGACGTGTGCCAACCGCTCCTCCCAAGAGAAACATTTTTTTCATTATCTGTAACCAGTTGCTTCAAAATTGTACGGAAAAGACACAAATCTAGTAAAAATCTTAGAAGTAGATGTGACATTTTGTCACTGCTGCCAGCAGTGAGGTATAGTAGGAGTACATTGGTGCAGTTTTACATAAAAACAAAAATGTTGCCCTCTTGGTGCAGGAATGTTATATGAAACCATCCCTTCAATTTTGAGGGAGATCCATTTAACACAGGGAAAAATGCAATTTCTTTTTTTTTTTTTTTGGACATTGGCCCTATTCATTACTAGTGTTTGATTACAAATAGCTTTATTTGTATTTCACAGGGAGTGTAGTGTTCTTAAGTGGTAAATATGAAAACAAGTACATTTTGGATGACTTCTAAACTTTAAAAAACACTTAAGGACAAGTACGATGGAGAGGTCAAGAGTTGATACCATTTAAAGAACACTTGGGTTTCTAACCAGTTTTTCAGAAAGAAAAAAAACTCCTACTGTATAATAAAATTTAATGTTGATGTTCAACCCTGAATGAGTAATGTCAGGCTGGTTTGGTAATGTGATAATTATTATCAGATGGCCGCCATAGGTTTGAGTTTACACAGTGCAGTACGCTGGCTGGCCCTGAGAGGTAGTAAAACCCTGACCCCTGGTATGATGAAAGGGAAGTTGCTCCTTTGAGCGTGTCAAGCCGCGGTGAAGGAGCCCCCACCCCTCTGACCATAGCGTGACCCTCAGCTGGGACGCCCGCAAGGATTAGTGCAGATAAAGACATACGTTCATTAGCTTAACATAACGTACACTGATGAGTGCTGAATGAAAAAGTCTCTGGGGTTATAAAAGTGGTCTTCTAGCCATTGTTTGATCGGAGGATTGTATTTGTACTGTGCTGGTAGCAGTTGATAGAAAGGACCCTAAACTATAATCTTAGGTCGGGGATCAATTAAACAGACATTTTATTGACCATTAATTCTACTTTTAGAAACACAACACTATTTTTTTTATTTCTATTAACTTCTCAAACTCTTCATTTTCCCTTATGTTTCATTAAAGGTTTGTAGTTTGGCTCAGGATATTAAGAAATGAAGAAGAGGGGAACTTGCATGATTTGAAAAATGATGAAGTTTATACAATTACAACATTTAAACCGATACATTAATTTGCGAGGAATGTTGTAATTTGATTTAAAGACTAATTTTAAGCATGAATGGCTATTAATTACTCAAGTTGATTGATTTATCAATGTCATTTTTGCCCTGCACCTGTTTCTGTCAGCTCAACAGAAGGGAGCAATCGTAACGATATGCAACGCCGTTTCCAAGTCATGTATTCAAATTTTAAGAATATGTTCATCTTTCTTCTGTTCATTGCTGCTCTAACCCACAGTTATTGGTGCTTTACTGAGAGTACTTGGATGTGAACAGCCCTTATATTTATCACTCTTCATGTGTACTTTAGTATGTTGGCAAATACTGTCTGTGGTTGTACCAAATCTGCTTATTTCACTGTGACAAGATACAATATCCCTGACACACAGGTATTTATCTGTGTACTAATATGACCCCTCCCTTGCAAGACAGGGATATTGTATATATTATGACGAGATAAAATGCTTTTTTGCACAAAGGTGATATGCGAAAATGCAAACGTTGTTCCCCCTGTGTCCTTCAAAGAAAGCTAAGTAAAAAGACAAGTTGTTGAAAAGCCCGCAAACATTGAGAAGTCAATGCTAAAACATCTAGATTGCAAGTAATGCAGGGATTTTGTGTCTTCATTGACTTTTACAGGACTTCAGTGTGTTTCTGTTCTTGTGTTGTCATATTATATTTGACCTTGATGAAAAGGATGCATCTTTCCAATGCTGCTGGAGCTTTACAATTTTCCAAGAGCTGCTTGTACACACACCTGGGTAACACTTCCCTTCACTTCCAGGAGAGGGGACGGTGTAGAAGCTCTGCTGAGAGACAGAAAGAGACGCAACGTGCACTGTGAACTTGAGTGGAGCTGGGACACAGCACCACAGGGTCTGCACGCTTTGTCAGCCAGAGGCAGCGGGGAGGACAGAGTAGACATTGTGCAGCACTGTGTTACACACTGAGGTCAAGGGTCAGGTGTAGAGGTCAAAGGGATAGCCACGGAGCAGCCTGTGAAGTCAACACTCGAGTTCCTTCACAATCTGTCATATGGAAAATACAGCATGGAGCACTGAACTGAGGCCAGACTGTCAATGATGCAGATGCTTCTGAGGGGAAGTTTTCAATCCTGGGCTTACCTGCAGGACCAGGCATGAGGAAATACCCTCTCATGTTACCAAAAGTTGACCTCATAAAGGAACAATAAAGCTTTCATACACTGTTGGCACAGCAGCAAACCCCTCTATATCTAGGTGGTCGCAAAACAGTGAAAATGTCTCCTCTCTTTACTTGGTTATGACCCCATCTGCTCCTTCAAGGCTCTCTGTGGCAAACTGAAACTCTTTACTATCATGCTTTGGTGTCTGTGCTTGGGGGAGGTGTGTGTGTGTGTGTGTGTGTGTGGGGGGGGGGGGGGTAGAGTGGTGCCCAAGGGGTAAAGAAGCCCCTCTTTGCTGTGACCTCTGAATAAGCACAGGATTCACTCTGTCCTGCCTCAGAGGGGAGACAATCATCTATTTGTGACTGGTAGTTTCCTGTCATCCTTTTACAGTCAGGAGGTCTGATTGACTGACTGATTTAGTTGAGAGTTTATGTCACCCAACCCACAAGTCGACGATTCACCAAACCTGTCCCATCTGAGCTGTCCAGCTTTGTCAGCTTGGTACATTTATTTACATATGGGGAGAAGGTATCAGTACTGCAATATAGTATGGTCTACTTTCTGAGCTGAAACTCTGCAGAAATATTTTCATCTCATTTGGCAAGTTTTTCTCTATTGTGATCCTTCAACGCCGCTCTTAATGGTAGGCCTTGAAAAAAATGGGATACATTTTTTTTTTCCGATTTTCCTTTTTTTCCTTCCCAAATTTAAAACAAATGTGTCCTCTGTACATTAAGATGATAATTCTGTGTTATTGTGATGATTATTAAATTACTGAAGAATCATGAAACAAACAAAAATGATAGCAACGCTTGAAAAATGTTGACATGACATTTCGAATGATAATGTTCTATTTGATTTAAATCAGTGATGCAGGTGGCTGGATCAGATTTATGCATGTTCATATTCTTCTGATATATATGGGTCCCTATTGAGCTGGAGAAAACCCCTCATTTGTGGAGAAAAGTGAGGAAAGATCACTCTTGTTATTTAGTAACCCAGTTTTCAATCTATTGAATACTCTTCTATATTGTAGTGCTTTAAAAGAAATAACAATTGAAGGACTTTAGGAATCCAGTGTGTGCGTGAGCCTGTTAAGATCTAGAAAACACGAGAGCCGTGATGTAAGTGGCAGAATAAATGAAATTTAAAGAGGATAATAGACCAATTAAGACGGTAAATATTCAAAGATGTTTTTGAAAAAAAGCCCATAACAAAACAACAAATTTATTACGGCTGTATTAGCGGGACACCGGTGCTCAGTCAAAAAGGGGACAGAACAACCTATTAACAGCTTTATTCCCATTAACAGGGATACTGGGTGGGGGGTATTAAAGCTTCAAAGACCCAGTTTGACCTTACAAAGGCTTCAGTGGTGGCGAATACCAAGATTTCTCTGGCATCTTAGTCATTCACTGACCTCTGATGTCTCTGTCCTCATCATCTCCTCCCTGTCCTGACTGGTATTTGGAGCCAGGCCTTCCTGAGTGTGACATGTGATAGATGGAGGCTGTGTGGCTGAGATAAGACCAGAGCTGGGCCTGCCAGGCAAGCAGGTAGAGGCCAACCTACTCAGATAACACAGTGGCGTTGCCCTCCGCTGGCCATGCGGAACCGTAGCCATCTGGGACCGAGGAACTAGGACGGTGATGGACTGCATGAAACCTGGACAGGGATTCCTTGCAGAGCTAATGCATGGTTGGGTGGGGGGCCGGGGAATGGGGGGGACTTGGCGTACAATACATTTATTTGTTGCATGTAAATCAAAGTTGAAGCCCCATATGTTGTTCTGTCGTCAGGAATGTGAATTGTGCTGTATTGCAGAGTTACTGCAATACAGATTATTGTGTAAAGACCACATTATTGTGTAAAGACCTGCGCATGACTTTAGATGGTTTTTCATTTGGTCGCATGAACATAAGATGAAAGTAACATGAAAATCAGATTCAATTTTGAGTATTTATACAAGACCAACTTTGACCTTTCACAAGTTACTCTTGTGGGCCGCATGATTTTAAAAAGCTAACAAAACAAGAAAATAATTTTTTTTGGATTATTATTTCCAACACTACGGTATTTGCTAAATTATAGGGACTGTATTTTCTTTGAAAAAATGAAATTATTATTTTGTGATAAAAAACTATTTGAAACAGATGATGTGTCTTGTAGAATATTGGTCGAAGATTATGTTCAGTTAAATATAGACCTGCGGCACCACAATATTTAATGTAAAATGGTATTTTGACCCACAATTATCCTTTAACAAGTATTTGCCCTTCTCTTGGTTAGAGAATTGCAGTAGGCCATATTGGGATTTAAATTTCAAATAATTGCGGAGTCTTAATTCGATACTACTAATTTGTTTCAATAATTTCCTTTTCCTATTTTCTCTTTTTTTTTGTTACATATGAATCTGCTTTTTATTTTCTCTATTCATTTATTCGTCCTTTGGAATGTAAAATGTTGAAACCTCCATTATCCATAAACTGAGGGTTAAGTTTTCCATGAAGTAGGAGGCATTTTCTGCCAAAATTATTTGAATAGAGATGCAAAAATTAAACAAACTGTCTCCTTTTTTTTTAAGTTTACCAAACCTTTTGTGGAAGAAAGAAGAGACATGAAATCATTAATATATTCCATGTCTTTTGAGGCGGTTAAAATTAAATTTGTTGAGTGAATGGTTCACTGATTATTTTTAATTTTAATTTAAGTAGCAACTGATGAACTAAAAATCCTCTAAATTTTGATGAAAATGAATTCTAGGTTATAAATTAGTATAATAAAATATATTTTATTAAAAAGTTGCTGTTTTTCATATTATTACCCATTTGGCAAGATTCCGGCTTAATTAATGATCTCATGATAAAAGGCCTCATATGTACTGATTATAAAGACAGTAACTGATAATCAGGTAATCATTAAAGTAATCAGGTATTTATCAAACAATATTTTTACATTGGTAAAGCTTTGCAAAACTGCAAATGTAGCCAATCTTTTTTTCCTCTTAGGTCATCGTGTTTTTCTACAAATATTTTACAGACATGTCATAAGTGTCTTTATTGTTTTTTTTATTTTATATGTTTTTATTATGCTTAAAAAAAATCTTAGTTTGGTCAAGAGACACTTAAAATTCTCACGTTAAATGTTCTTCGATTAAAACATGAATGATAAGACAAAAATACTTCTGATATTGTGTGAATCATCAAATGATTGCGACATCAAAATCGTAATTACATATTGTTTGTCAAGAATTGTTTAGCCACAAACCCTGACTTTGTGTAAATCTGACTGTGACAGCCTGAGTCCTGGAGCAGATCACTATGTCTCTGTGCTGGCTCCACCTGCGCAATTACAGTGATTATCTGGACAGATAATCACAGGCTGAGGAGTAAATTTTCACATAAAATGCTAGATGGAGGCTGTGGAATCACAGTTTAAAGTTAAAAGAAGAGAATATCTGCATTCTCCTGCTTACACTTGCAAATCATGTATTCAGGCTTCTTGTCAGGGCTCAAAGCTGCCCCTGATGAAGGTCTGATACAGTACTGAGCCACTTGTGGTAAATACCACATTGAGCATGCATAGCATGTCTCCATCTACAAGGAGGGAGATAAAAGGGACAAGAGGTGGATGTTATTTTGATGGGCAGCTGATTGCGCCCGAGGTTGCAGAGGTTTTAGAGGTTAAAGGTTAAAGATGCAGCCTTTCTTTGTCAACACACAATGGGCCACGGCGGAGCAGGCTCCGGCTGTATTGGCTGTTGCTTGAAGCCTTCCCAGCCTCTGGCTATAATGGTCAATAAGCTGTCTTAAGGATGAGCAAGAGAGACCACACACTGGAAGGCTCCATTCTTCTCAACTGCTGGTCCATTATCGCTGCACACCGCCCCCCCCCCCAGAATGGACCGAAACAAGGCTCAGGCCTTATTCCAAAAAAGCCTAGCACTAAAAACTGATTTCTCAAAGGAAGAAGCTGCGTTGTGTTGAAACACAGGTCTCCAATGTCTGGTGCGGTGTTTTAGTTTTTCAGTCTGTTTTGGTGGAGAAATACGCTAATGACCATACAGTAGTATCTTACAGAGCAGGGAAATCTGTGTTTGAGTCTGGAATCTTGTTTTTGTTTTTTTTTGTGTGTTTGTGTGATGAAAGTTTCACTTCTTAATACTTTGGTTTTTAAAATAAAGTCCCATCAAAACTAATTATACCCATCATCCTTGGGATCTGCTTTATCGTCAGTGCTGATTAGCTAATTTTAGCATGATGCTGCTGTATCACGCTAAAATAGTGATCAGCAACAATAATGCCTGCCAAATATCAGCATGTTGGATTCGGAGATAATGTTGAAATGCATGTATTGAAAAAAATGTGGCTTGAACATATCTCATAAAGACTACGTAGTTGGGTTGTTACCCGAATGGACAAAAAATACAAAGTAAATACATCGTTCTCTGTTATAATGGCAGAAAGAAGATAAGTGATAATGAAGAGATTTATAAATTTAAGAAAGCTGTACCCTAACCCTAGTTTTGATTGATTAGTGAAATTAACAGGGACAATACAAACTAAGAGGGAAAAGAATGCAACGGGGTGGGGGGGGGGTGTCACAGACATTCATGCTTGTCTGCATTCATGTTTGTGTCATATGTCAATATAAGTGTGTGTGTGTGTGTGTGTGTGTTCATGGAGGGCGACTGAGGCACGTGTGTCAGGACAGAGCTTGTGTGTGTGTTGGTGTATGCTCCAGGGAGAACATATGCTGGTGTTGATTGAGGGGCAGGGATGGAGGTGGGGGGGGGGGGGGGCAGCTGGCGTGTGTCAGGTCAGGGGTCTACAGCTGTTGATAGCAGGGTGGTACACTGACACAGATAGGGGGATCTGATGCTCAGAGAGCCCACACTCTGCGCCTGTCTGGATGTGAGTGATGGAGCTTGCCAGGAAGCGTGTAAGTGAGAAGTGGACGCTATGTCTGGAGACAACGGCCGCACAGATGGGCAGGCTGCTGATGGAGGCATGATGGGGAGAAATAAAACTCCCAACAGCAAGCAGACAGATTGTTGTGGGGTTACAGTTTGACCTGCATGGTAGTCAGATGACATATCAGAGTCAGTGTGGTCCTGCTCCCTTCCTTCAGCACAGTTACATTATCAAACTATTTACTGTAGAGTTGAGAACACGTTTGTCTGTGAGATGTCCTGAAGCTGGAAATGGTCACTTTTAAAGCAATATGTCTCAGATCTAGAGGGCAAAATTGATTTCTCACAAGCTTCCACACTGATCCGTGTGAAAGTTTTTTTCTTAATTATTATTATTTTTAAATAGTCTCAATTAAAAGGATTTCAAATAATGTTTCCTGATCTGTGTCAGTTACTGGCTAGTTGAGCTTAAGGGCACAATTGGACAAAAGTACACCCATATATTTAAATGACGTTAACTGTGATCCTGCCTGTCATAATCTCATGTAGAAGCTCCACTGTGAGCTAAAGGATTTTACTCAGAAATCGAATGCCCATTACTTTTGGGAAGCTTTTTGATTAACTTTTCCAAACTGAGAATATTTCCATGTTAATTTAGTCTTCCATATCTGTACAGCAATTTTTACAATGCAGTGGGCTACAAAAAAATGATCTTTTATTGGTCAGCAGGGCAAACAAATGCTTTATCCAACACAATAAACATTACGTCCGTTTGACGCTTAGAAGCGTGCTATTGATATGTTCTTATTTTGGACCAGTCCTCATTCTGTTAGAGCTTTTGTAGGGTAACTTTGCTAGACAGAGATTAACACACAACAATTGATTTTTATATAAATGTAACAAAAACTTGATGACATGTCTTCTTCTTCCAACACAGATGCTCGGCTAATCATTGAACTTTTAAAACAGTGCCAGATGCCCCAGTATTCACAGTGTTCCGTGATGTATTTAGCTTCGGCTAGTTGACACGTAGCTGACATTACCAAGATTATACTCATTCCTTACTTTACTTTAATAACGTCAACTCATCATTACACAAACTATTGAAGATACCACTTATTTCGTCTCAGCTGCAACAGGGTCACTATGATTTATTTTATAATTTTAAGGGTGAAAGTTTTGCTGTAGTTTTCATTGTTTTACAAACTTTTACGTGGTGAAATTTCAGCTTGAGTTGTCAAACTTTTGGCTCATGACACTCATAAGGCTCATGTATGAATGTGTGGGACGCATTTATCTCCTGCTCTCTCAGCGTGCAGGCTCCCCCTTCTCAGTCTAAGAATATAGTTGCCTGGGCAATTAGTGGAACATAGTTCACAATATCATTTATTATTAATTTAGCATAATAATAGACTCGATTTTATGGAGCAATAATAAGTAATACACAATAACAAACCGAGGAAAATACCCCAATGGGGGCTACAGAAAAAAGTTATTTGTAATTTGACAGTGTGCATTTGCTTTTCTTATTTGTTGTCATTTTGAATATATCCATTGATATTTTGAATTCAAGCATAAAAATATTAAAACTTGGGAGGGACTCTGGGAATTTTGCGTCGTGTATTTGAGATTCACGATTTAGAAGTGTAATACTTGCTATTTCGCTTTAAGATTTATTTACAGACTCAAATGTAGTGATGATTGTTATAGAGCGACCCGTTTTGTTATGGACACTTTTTTATGTCATATGCGATATGGGTAAAAATAATTTTAAAATTTCTCAAAAGAATTCTCTAATTTTGTTGGAAACAGAATTGGTAGAGGCACAACCAAGCTTGGGGCCAATTTATTTTATCCAATAATTCCAAAAAAAGGAACTCTTACAATAGTTTCAAAATTCCGTATATGCTTGTTTTCATCAGTAAAGTTCTTCTGCTGCACAACTTTTTTAGGCCTTCCTGGTTTAGTGTGCCAGCAACCCATGTGACACTACTAAGCCAATCAAGTATCTGCCTTTTGGCTAACATTGCAAACTGGAGTTGCAGAGCAAGAAATGAGTGAATGATAGAAAACAGCTGGAACAAACTGTTACTTAAAGTACCAATGTTGAAGAAATAAGGTGAGTTCAGTATCAGACTTGTTTTTCTCATCTCCAATGTAGAAAGCCACGCCAATATTAAACCATATCTTGCCTCGTTTCGCATCATTCCTCCTCTTGAGTTCTTTTCTGGGGTCTTGGATTCCAAACCTTTCAAAGGTCATCTTCCCTGAGCTTCATACATTGAGTTCAGGTTTGCTACAGACACTGCCCACCTAACGAAGTACTTAGTAACTAGTAGCTTGTAGCTTGTAGCAGCCCCCTCCCCCAGCCAGACATCTTCTGCTGGGCTGCTGCATACCAGAGGCTAAAATGAGTCAGTATCGGCATCTAGTGGCGGAAGCTATATCACAGAAAGCACATCTTGTACCTGAGTGAGTAGTCGTCTGTCTCTCTGCAATGCCATATATGGGCAACTTTAGCATTCTGCTGAATCTGTTACCTCTGGAAACTGTGTTGATTGAGATAGTTCTTTTCTATTTTTTTTTTAATTATATATTTTAGTCTCCACAAATTGGGCCTTTAAAACTACATGAAATGAGAAAAGAACATGTTATTAGAGTAGAATACTTGCATGTCTCCAGTTAGAAAAATGCCTAATATTGCTGAATTGTCATTCATTTGATTAGTTGGCGACCTGTTGCTAGGCCAGACTTTAGGATGTTTCAGGCTTTCACTTGGAGAAATTTTTATCTAACTTGACCTCTTTGAATTTTGATTTGATCAAACATTTTTGGTAATGTGCAATCTCAAATTTAAATCCCTGAATGACATTTGCTTTTGTCAAATCAGTATATTTTGGATGATTCATGCAGCCTGATTTCTGTTCATGGCTGCAATAACGATGTTCACAACCGAAACATTCCAAAGGGTTTATGTTGCCGACAAATGTAACACCGCAAACAAATCATCTGATTTACATATCAAATAATTCATCCCCAGACCTGTCACTCTCTGGTCCCCCTTACAAAACCAGAGATTCTTTCTTTGATGCAAAGATGCCTCTCAGTTCCTTCAGAAAGATGGTGCGCTACCTCCAGATGATAAGCTTACAGAGAATGCATCTATTCTCTGTGTTGGATCCGACAGGCTGTCGCAGAATTGAAACAGGCTCTTGATATCTGCCGAAGGCTGAAGGTAGGAAAAAAAGATTTCCATAACATTGGAACAAACCCTATGTATGCCTCTTCAGACCTGGCTCTAACATAGGTGATCAGGCCACAAGTGGACAGCTCTAAGCACTTCAGTTCACATCTGCCATTAGAATGCGTCTCCACATGTGTCTCAAGTGACCACTTGTGAGCCGAACTCCCTTCGTCTCTAGATGCAATAAACACAAACATGAGCACATAACACACAACAAAAGCGTATGTCTTGTTTTTCTTGGCTGCTGGAAAAAAAAATGAAAATAGCACGGACTGTTTCTGTTTCTTGGAATGTTTGACTCTGTTGTATATCGAATTAGGCTTTCTGAAATGTTCTGAAAATGTTTAACGATCATGCAGTTGCTGCACAAATGAGGACAGGCGTCTATATCAGCGCTCTTGATCAAATCAATTCTGATTCAGCTCACAAGATGCTCAGCCAATCAAATCTCTGCATTTCAGCAAACATTGCGACTAGAGTTGCCGAGTGGGAAGAGTTGAGATGGAAACAACAATTGGAAAAATAATGAAGTCAGAGAAAATGATACTGAAAAATGATCTAAAAGCCCAATGTGAGTTTATTTTAAAGCTGATTGAGGATGTTAAGATATGAAATGGAGTTAAATAAAAGCTAAAATTAGACACTTTTATTTTAAATCCACACTTTCAAAAGCTATGATTTTTTTTTTTTTTTTTGGTAGTGGATGCAAATGCAGCCCTTGTTCTAAACTACATGATATGAGACAAGAACACTTTGAGTGTATGTCCATGTCTTCAGTTAAAAAAGATAGTAACAATTAACGTTCCTGAGATATTATTGAACCGTAATTTTTCTTAATTTGACAGTCACTTGTTGAACACCTACAAACACTGATACAATTACTATGCTATGTCAATATATATGTGTATAGGGCTCGGAGTCATAACACAAGTTTAACATTATGATATTTTCTCAAACTGGATATGTTTGAATTTAAATTTAATACCCCTGGTGGAACTTAACGGATAAATTATTACAATGTGGTTTGAAAAGGAGCATTGGAACACATTTACTTATCTAAAGCAGAAGGTAGAACATTGCAATTGGTCTTGTGTATGGGGGAGGTGCATATAAATTCTCACATGAGAACATCAATGTTAAATGTGTCCAGTATGTCCGGTTGTGTGTATCTTTTCTGTATGATTGTAAAACCAGTCAGATTTTCAGGTTACAAAATGCAGAGAACGATCTCTCAGAAAAAGCACCTAGTTTTTGATTTTATTCAATATAGTTTTTTGCCTTGCAGCTACCGCTTATTATCGTAAGGGGTGCTGCCACCACCTCAGCACCCCTGTTTCGGTGCCCCTGTGTCCAACTGTGCAAAATCTCTGCAGAGTTGTGTTATGGCTGATCCAAGGTCTGTTTTCCATAGAACATTCGTTACGTGTCATGTTGGTCGGGGTCAGGACATATAGCTACTGCTCCTCTGACACATGGGAGATTGAAAACAGTTTTTGTTGTCACAGGGTAGAGATTTTGATTTTCTCTACAATACAACTGCTGAAAATAAAGAACTAAACAATTTAAAAAAACACTTACAAAGATAGACACGGATAGAATGTTTTTAGCACCAAATATTTGACTGCGGTGTTCCTTTCCATGTGTGCAGGCATGAAAGTAACAGTGTTTCCAAGTGTCACTATGTTCAAACCCTGATTATGGACATACTGCAAGTTCCATACAATTATGAATGATTTAAGAAAAAAACAACGCAATATACTCAAGGTATGTAGTTCTTAGAACATGTGTGGTAAATGAGGCAACAACGAAAACTGCAAACTGCAGTTTTCTGTTTGGTCTTTTTTTTAACTTTTTGTTTTTAATTTTATTCTTGTAGAAGAAACATTGGCAACGTACAAGGAAAAAACTAAAAAAAAGTTGGTCACCTATACATTCATTCAGACGTTAGAATGATGGAATTACAAATACAATGACGGCTCAGTGAGCATCTCTTGGCGACATGTACACAATCCATTTTTTCCCAGTACTGCCGATATTTATCAGTCTGTAGATTTAACAAAAAGGTCATCCATTCCATATTTTGGATATTGGTCACAATATAATATATATAAGAACTGTTAATTTCGTAATCTTTTGCCAGTCTAGCTGAATAACTGGGCAGCTCCAGAATACATGAAAATGGTCTGTTCAGTCTTACAGCTTTATACCTATTTAATACTTTGACTCATGGTTCAAGTAAAGATGAGTGGTGGGTACGTAATCATTAGCTTCAGCTACAATTCAGGAATGCCACTTGCCGTTTTAAAGACCACCATTGGTTTCCGTTTATTCTCCAGTGTTCCTACTCAGTTTAGTGATGCTGGTGGGCTGACAGTCTGACCCAGACTCAAACTACACAATCAGTTGTTGAGGTGGATCATGTACGTTTGTTTTGTCAGCATTTTGTCGCATGTTACAACATCCACCGTCTGTCATTGTTTTTGAATCTCTGTGAGTCCACATTATAAAGCAGTGACTAATGCAGAACTTCATGATTGCTGTAAACGGAGATAACGTTTCCTGTCACTGTCGCCTACTCATTGAGGTTTGATCACTATTGGATCTGTGTAAAACGATGTTTTTTTGCCTTCAGCAGGCAGGTTGTGTGTTCCTGGTGGAGCACCCGTAACAGTTATTTGTTTTGTAGTTCCCGGTTTACAGCCTTGCACCATCCTTTAATTGCCCCAATCCTATTTCTACATACTGTAATTTTTTATTGATGATTCATTCAGATGCAGGCTGAATTTGTGCTTCGACTTGGAGAGCACTTGCTGGTTTTTATGCACTATGTATTTCCTGCTAATAAAACTTGTTTTTTTTTGTATATTTTTTTAAAATAAGTATTTATAGTCCGCATTGGTTTGTGTATGGTGGATCAGTGGTTGGCACTGTGGCTTCAAAGCAAGCCATCCCACGCCCCTTCTGTGTGAAGATTTTGTGCTCTCTCCATGTCTGTGTGTATTTGCTCTTGGTATCCCGGTGATCTCCACCATCAAAGACATGTATGTGAGGACTGTTGGTGCTCCTAACCAGGTCACTGCTAGAAAGATCTGTATTTGGTCTCCAAGCATTTTCTTCAAGGACTGGGTTGAAGCAGAGGACAGATTTTGTTTTTGTAGAGTGACAATGAAGACCAGTAATACTTCTGCTGGGACACTTTCGTTTCATTTTTCGGAGGAAAGGTACATTGGAATTCATCTCTAAGATGCTCATGTTTTGACAATTCGTGAACACGAGTTCTTAGTACACCTAAAAATAATGTGAGACTACAGGTTTAGTGGACAGGCACCCTTGTATCATCCAATTTAAGCGTGATGTGGCATGATTTCATCAGGATCTTGTTGCCTGATTCCCGTCCGTGGTAAATGATGCTACTTCACTGCTCTATTCCTGCAAAATATGTCACGAAGACAAATTTGTGAATGTTTTTCTATCTGGTTGTAAAATGAATCAAACTCTAAATTGGTCAAATATTTCTCTCTCTAGCCTTTCTTATGTTTGTCTTTTTTTTTTTTTAAAGGGTTTTATGGGGACCATCCCTTGGAGTCAGAACAGAATGACAGCATGGGTGAGTACTTTCCTTCAATATTTTACTTCCACACCATATTCCCAGGCTCCAGCGCCACCCCCCCCCCTTAACAGGATAAGTGGAAGAAAATGGATGGATGGACTAGTATTCCCAGTTTTTAATCCTCCTCATTCATTAGTCACTGACCTGATATGTAAGACTACAAAAAGCTGCAGTGATAAGGAGAACAGAAAGCCCCAAACAATTTTGTTGGATGTAGGCAATTACTAGAATCCTTATTTTAACCAAGTGGAGAGCTCCATCTAGTGGTAAAAGTAGTGATGTAAATTTATTGACTGGTTCATAATTTCTAATCTAATCCACTAGAGGGGAGTATAATCTCAATAACAATGATGCCACTGTCAGAAGCGTTGACCCTATGGCTCTTGTGTAATTGGGAAAGAAAATCCACGAGGTAATGGTTTAAATGTCTTAAAGCAACTAAAGATTGAGGGGAAATATATTTGTTTCTTGTAAGTACCCATCAGTTTGTGTAAATGCGTGCTGGCAGAGAAGCCAGTATGCAAGTCCTGGGAATAAAAGTTCAGTCGAGAATTAGAAGATTCTCCACGCACCGATTGCAAACCTAAAATGTGAGCTGTAATAATGCCAGATATGTGTAACTTCAAGTAGGAAACTTGGAGCAAAGGGCCAGGGGTGAGGTAATGGTCCAATGTTAAGGTCCAGGTTCAGGCGAAGTTCACCCGGGACTCCCCTGGCTGCCATTGCAGCGCCAGGTGGCATGTAGGAGGGGTCAGGGGTCGGACACAGTTCAAAAAGTGCTGACCTCGCCATGACTCTGTTCTGACCTGATTGTGTGCAGCTCTCCTTCAGCCTTTCTCATCACTCCCTCTATAAACCTGTGAGAGGAGAAAAGGGGGGGATGGCAAAGAGGTGGAAGGAAGTCAGGGAGGAACTATTAAACCTGCACACTGAGTGAATGGCCAGCATTGTTGTGTGCTGCAGGAGGAGTCATGAATTTATGAGGCCGAGCTTGATTGGGTTGTAAACTTGACGAGGTGGGCTTGTGGCTGCAGCCACTCACTCTCTCGCTGTATGCCCTATTCTCTCCCCAGGATGCCTCGGTGCATGCATCGGGCAAGGGTGATGCTGGGGTCAAGGGGGGCTGAGGCAGGGCTCCAAAGGCTTGTAAATGCTCTGACAGGGGTGGGAATTCAGAGACCCCCATTCAGTGACCAAAAAACCTAGGTCAGGGGCCAAATAGCTGAGTTAGCAACAGCTGTTTTCAGCACTAGCCGTGAAGATAAAGTTCTAATGTCCACTCAGATAACAATTATCTAAATCTTTCTCTCTTGCAGACTTACATTCCCATCTTCTTGAGCCTACTGATGGTAATTTACTGGGGATTGCTTAGTGGCTCATTGGATTATAAACTTATTACAGTCGAATGTCCCTGGCACATATGAAGCTCTTGGTGGTAAAATGCAGAAGTCTATAAAAGCTACACTTGATCCCACTTCAAAGAATTTTGAGCTGTAATTTTTGTATGGAAAGTGCTATACAAATGAAGTTTTAGCATTATTTAGAATTTTAATGCCTCATTTTTGCTTTTAGGTTCAGGTTTGCCTGCTTTTGATAAATAAGTGGAGAAATATGTCATATCCTTCCCACTGAGGTGTTTCATAACTTGTATCAGGGGTTGATTTTACCTCCCCTCCCCAGGTCACTGCTGTCACCCAGTGGCAGAGCCAGGTCATCCAGAACTCCTTCCTGACTCCCCCTCCCCCTTCATAACGCACCACCTCTTTCTCTTGAGTCCCAGGACATACACAACTGGCCAATAGCTGCAGAGTGAGTGGTCAGAGGGGTTATCAGGGTACCATGGTTCCATGGTTAATAATTACCAGCTGTCTTTTCCAACACAGGGACAGGACTTTCCCCCTCAACGCTGACCCAGAGCAGTTTCACTGATCAGCTTCATCAGATTGACTCACTGTCTGCATTTATTGCTGTTTGAAATATTTCTTAGGTAAAGCACAAGCCTGAAATGTAATATATAAACCAAAATGAATATAAATATCTTGTTACATTCGTCTTTATTAAAGCATAAGGATGTGTAAGGCACGCTGAGATTTTTCTGTTTATTTTGCTATGGAATCTAATCTTTGTGTGAGTGGTTGATCTTCCAAAGAAACTCATCTATATCAGAACATAGACCTACATTGACTACTGCTGCACTTCATGATTTTGGCCAGCAGAGGGCAGTAGATCCATGTCAGATTTCCTTGTGATGTATGTTCCCATGTGCCACCTGGACTCAGTGAACTCAACACCCATATGGAACTACTTGGCTGCAGCCCAGTGCATGCCTTTCTTTTGTCCTCACATAACTGGGCTAACTTCATATGGCTGTGTCCAAAAGTTAGTCTAGATCACCAGGTTTTCATTTTCCTCTATCCTAGGCAGCACAGCAATCAAATATCTGACAGCACTTCAGATGGTTGTTTCTTTTTGTGGTGTGAAAGTGGATTTCAGTTTTATTTGCAGTGCTTGACTGAGGTAAGATGATAGGTAGGCAAATAAAAAGCCACTAGTAGTGGTCTTCATCTTTCACTTGGTTTTTCTTTCCTTCTCTCATGGGTGTCCCAGCCCTTTTGCACTTGTGGCATGGTGGGAGTACTGCAGAGTGTTCTGGAGCTGCCGCTGCTGACCTCCATGCTTTCTTATCATCTTAGCCTTTAATAATTCATGATTAGCCTCATCTTGATTCACTGTCCTCTTTTACTCGCTTGATGCAACTCGCGTTGGCGTTAGACTCGGGGTCAGCCTGGGGAGTGTTTCCAGGTCAGGGAGAAGTGGGTCACACTGTTCCCAGTGTCAGTGCCTATAACTTCACAGTGTGTGATGACAAAGCCCAACTCCATGGGGATAAACAAGCAGACTTTTGTGTGGCTGTAATATGTAGCAAACACTATCCCTCCATCATGTACATGCTTCTGCAGATATACTGTGCCGCCATTTAATTCAGTCAAATCAATTTATTTGCCAATTAATCCTTCACTTTAAGTTAGAAATGTGTCACAAGTCCACAAAGCAAGGTTTATTTAGAGATTTCATTGACATTTTACAATAGGAACATACACAATGATTATTTTCTACATTTGACCTCATTTGGTTTGGATACTGAAATGATAATATTCACTATCCAGTAATTAAAATTAGAATTTTAAATAGAGTCTTTGCATAGCAATTATTAGTTGCATTGGAGTCATTTTGAAGATTTTTGTATTTCTGTCTTGGGTTTGTGAGACATCTGGGAACAATAGTTTCAGCCTGATCCTTGAGACAGTTGAAAGACAAGAAGTGACCTGGGCCGCTTGTCATTGTCCCCTCTGACACTTTTCCATTATGAACAAAGGAAGAAAACATGCTTTTGGCTTGAGTCTGGCTGGAAAACCTCAATGTGTTTGAAATCTCCCAGCATGTTAACATGACCTTACAGGCCAGTTACTGCAAGATTATTTCCACATGTCTATATCTCCTCCAATTGCACAGTAAATGGAGTTATGAGGCTTTCCACTATCTTTTTAACTTTTTCAAGAATCATGAGCAGCATGTTTTTGAAATGAGACCACCTTTTGTGGTTTTCTGTTTCACCTTTTTGTTACATTTTTGTTACAGAACATTTGCGTGACAGTCCTGTAATTACAGAAGTTTCTGTTTTTAAAAGTGTCCTTGACACTGACAGGGTTCCCGCTGGCATTGGAATTCCTGCAATAACATGGAGTTTGGAGAAGGAAGTTTGGTAATTTTCAGGTCAGAGAATTACAGAATTTGGTCACTTCATGCAATCTAGCCAACAGGATTTTCCAGTTTGTTTCACACATTTGTTGCAGTTGATGGGTTTTCTACCCAAGCGGAAAGCAGACAGCATTAACAAACAAGAACTGAGTACACTTTGGAGGTCACTGAAGAGGTTGCACATAGTTATGGAATATAAGTCATGGAATGTAACATCTGGGTCATGGTGGGAAGTTAGGCAGAACCACTGAACCACCCACCTGCTTGCTTTGGATAAGACTGTCTGCCTGTTGAGGCTAACACACACACACACACACACACACACACACACACACACACACACACACACACACACACACACACACACACACAGAACTACAATCACCTGGAACAATAAGACAAGATATCCCACTGAAATTCAATAGTAGGCTTCATGAAATATAATAATCAACTAGACCTGCAAGTACATTTGTGTGGTGTTCAAGACATGCAAGTTGCGCAGTGGGCACGTGTTGTGTGGATGCAAGTTAGACTTCACAAATTGTGCACTGAGGCTAATTAGGGCATGGGAAAAAAACAGCCTTGTTTCCATGCCAATATGACGAATTCTTGGCAAGATATATTTAAACTTTTCTTTGACTGCGAAAACAACCTTAAAGAATTTTTTTTGTGCATTCATGTACGACAATGCCACTTAGCGACTGATTAACAAAAAAAATGTTGTACGCAGGTTCTGTTGGACAGTTTGTGCCGTTTCACGTTACTCATGTCTCTGTGGTTAAACGTTTGCTGGTAAAGCTGGTGACAATCAGAGACGATGCAGTTTTGACTTAGAAATTGGTGAAATTGTGACATTTTTTGGAGGCTTGAAGCTTTTTAGTTTGGTAACATAAGTGCTTTGTAGTATTATTTTGCATGTACTTGTAGTTTGACAGCGTATTAGCAATGTGAACACAATAATTTAGAGAGGGTGTAGATGATTGGTCTTTCATAATGCACAATCTTGTGCAACGGCCCCACCAAATTTGACAAAAAGGAGCCTTAGGAGTTTGTAAGATCTTGATAAAAATGTTTTGGTGCAAATGGACATTTCATATCTTATAAGATTCAGTTGACTTAAGCAAATGTGTGGTATAAGCTTCTACATTTCGTGATATTGTATATGGGAGTTGTAAGCCTAAAAGCATTGACCTTGTTTATAGCGCCATCAAGTGGTGGGTATGTGTAATTTTATTCTTTGGAGAAAAAAATAATAAAAATCTGAGCAATTAGAATAGGGACATTGATTGCATGTGGGTTTCCCTGCTGACTTGGGCTTGGATCCCTAGTAATGCGTCATGAAAAACCAAATTGATAAAGACATTTCGGTTTCCCATTGTGAAGTGCCACTATTGAAGCAATGACATAATGTTTGGAAACATTACAGCATCGTAGTTGTTTGTTTAATCACATTTACTCTATAGCTTAATAGGTAGTATACATTCACATGTATACATTACTGAAATGTATTTCAGGACATGTTAATGCAATTGTAACATTTTCAGTCTCTTTCATCATTGTTAACAGCTATAGAGACTGTCCCAGTCATATCTGTAGTAGAGACAAAACCCTAGTATATTTGTAGTATTTCTAATACGCCAAAAATGTTAGTAGTAAGTTGTATGGGTCATTGCTTTTTCTCACCTTCCAGGTCTTTATTTCTCTTTTGTATTAATAAATCGGGATGAAATACAATGAACATGCCAAGCCATTTTTATTTACATAGCACCCAGTCATAATAGGATTTATCTCCAGGCACTTCTCATATAGAGCCGGTCTAAATGGTCGTCTTACATCGTGTCCATTTTTAATTATTGTTGAATGGTTCTGGGTTGCAAACTCCACATGTACTGCCTTATTAAAACGCATCAATAATAGAACGTGCAACAATAAAAGTGGACATGATACACACTTTATTTCCTCAGTCAAATGTCTTTATGGAGTCTATTCAAAGATAATGGACTGCAGTTAGAATTGCTCCTACTTCTGTTACCACGTTGTGAAGGGGTTAATTTAAATTTTTTTTGTAGAGAATTATTCTAGATTTAGTTAAAAATTTCAAACCCTTATAACTAGTTTTAAAGTTGTGCTGCATGAATATCAGTGCTATTGGGTTCAGTAACCAGTGAAAGGGGATTGTAGTGGTATTTGCTTTTTCACGAATGGTGGCAAACCTACAACTCCCAGAATGCACTGATCTCGTTACCTTTAAAGGGCACTCAAAGGCTGTTGTAACTTTGCAATGTTAGTAGCAAAACCCAGTCACTTTAGCTTAGCTCTAACTTACTCTGGGACACTGGCTTTGGTGACATCCTGGCAGCCTTTTTGGATTCTGAAGCGATGAAGAGTTGATCCGACTGTCAGTTGTTGCGACCACACACAAAAAATGCCAAAGTCCATAATTCAAACAACATTCTGAGAGTCCACCAGAATGACACATTTCACATCACTTTGCATACTTTTGCTAGCAAATGCACATAAAGCTCAGAGTGAAACATTAAGGAAGTCATACGTTGTTCATTTGCACATTGTATTCTACCCACAGAGTTTAAGGAAAATTGGCAACAGTTCCTTTTTCTCCAATGGGGTAAATGGAGGCAAATATTTCTGCGTTTGTCCAGCTGTGTGTGGGTGGAGTGCTCACTCCCTGCTGTAAGGAAGCACTAATGCTCTGCAAATTTATGTTACTGTCCTGATCATCAGTAGCAGTGTGAGGCTTCACCTCCATTCTGCACGTTACCTTTGTGAATTCTGAGCAAACATCACTAGTTGTCGTCTGTGTCTCTGAGGTGTTTCAACCGCAGTCTGCATTCATTGATCAGTGAGTTATTCTCATGTAAACCCACCGACAGCAATGAATGTTTATTGCAGCCTTAAGCGTGAGCGTCCCCTGCGTCACAGAACCACTGTCCAGCTTGGTTCCGTCAGCTATGAATATGAGTTCCATCTTCAGATAATGGCTCTGGATTTTGCACTGCACTGAAACGCTCCAAGATGCATGGTTTCCAAAAGATCATGGAACATGTACTGTGGTGTCCCGCAGGGTACAGTCAACGGTCGATGGTTTTGGTCAGAGCTCAAACTCACCGACAGCGTTGAATGTTCACCACGGACACCGACGAGGAGTTTGTCTCACCAATGGTTTGCTTGATTGATGGCAGCTATTTGACTTGTCAGAGAAAATTCACATATGCAACACGAGTAACAAGCTACTGAGTTTATTTTCATTCGTCCTCAGTCTCACTTTGTAGCTTTGGTTTGACTGAGACAAGTGGAAAATCATAGAAACACTCGGCTGTCCCTCATTCATTGGTTCCCTTCCAGACCACATGTATTTAAGATGTCTGTGATTCAAATTTAAACACATTTTGTTTTTTGTTTTTTATAGGCATGCTATGACGTCAGTCCTTTCAGTGGTTTATAAGTCAGTATCAGTTGTCATTCTATTTCAGAAAGATTGAAAGAATTCCAAATTTAGAATTCTAATTGACACTGAGTATCACCAGCTCGATCTGCCTGAGTGCTATGAATATCACAAGCCTGTATGTGTATCTGTGTGTGCTTCTGTTTCTCTTGGCCTGTATGGAGAAACTCTTTGCCAAGGTGTGTTACCACCCATGTTGACACAGAGGTTAAAATGATGGGAAGCCAGAAGCAGTGAGGAGAGGCAGTGATGCAAAGGCTTGGGTTTCCTTAAATAGTCCTGCAGGCGTGCTGAACACCATCATTGTTGTCATCATCTTCACCTTCTTCAAAACTATGAACAGAACTCTTTATCTGTCTCCTTCAGCCTGCAGCAAAAAGAGGAACAAAAGGAAGGGGGGAAAAAAATCAGAAATGGCATGAATAAAAGGACAGAAGATGTCGTCAGTCTGGCTGATGGAAGGAGGCGAATTAGTACAAGTGTGATCAGAGAATGTCGCTGTGCCCCACAGCTTAGTGCACTGCAGTGTTGAGCTAGTTAGAGATTACTGTTCCCTTTACCCTGCGCTGAACCTCAGCTACTGCTCTGGGAGTGCGCCTTCCTGTGTTCGCCTCTTTGAGGTTGGAAAATCATGCAGTCATGTTTTATTAATGCTCTCTCTGTCTATCTATCTCTCTCTCCTTATTTCTCTCGCATGTTTTGCCTGCTTCCCTCATCACAGCCAGAGAAATGTGGAACACTGTATTTCGTTTGAGCTACATCCTCTTTTTCGCAATAAATTTAGCCATTTCATGTAGGTTTTGACTCATAGGGGTACTGAAACCTTGCAGGCAGGTAGTGAATATATGATGCAATTCATAGTGGCGAAATCTGTTGCAGCACTGCAGGATTTTGTATTGTCTTGGATCAATCAGATGCAAAATGAGAATCGGATCTGCAGATTTTGCATGTGTTCTCTCCACATGCCGGCTTTCAAGAGAGGAGCCACATACTTGTGCTTTCTGCATAATGAATGATCACTTTCAGAGGAGAGGCACACTTCACATTCTCCTGCTTTGACACAGTTCACTAGCCATGGAGGAGATGTCATTATAGTCGCAATGTAATATTAAAACATTCTCATGCTCCATGAATTATTTCAACTGGCTTCAGTGCCTTGCCCTCCCCCCTTTTGTTTGTTTTACAGGTTTAGTTTTACAAGCCACGACCATAAATGCCTACTCCTGCCAATATCGATATTTCGAAGTAAAAAAAATTTAGATATTGATGTGTCAGCTGACACTCTTAAAATTACTTACATTCTATTTGGAAAAATGTGCTTAGGCTATCAAAATATGAATGCAAAATTTAGATTAATATTTTCATTCATTACTCAATGCTATGAATACATTGTCATTTCATGTTTTTTTTGAATAGTTTTATACGCATCTGTGTGTGTGTATATATAACACTGATGATCTATTTTACCTTTAAATGTAAGAAGTTTACTCATTGCCGCACATTGCCTGGTCTATCGTGGTGATCTGTGAAAGGCCACTAGTGTCTGGTAAAATGGGTAAACAGATTCGTGTGTCAGGCTCTGCTGTATGTTGTTGTCCTCTAGAGTCTTTCTTATGTTTAAGATCTTCTTAGGTGCCCCTTTACCTCACTGTCTTTGAAAAGAACATACTCTACCACATTTCCCAAAGTTCTCTCTGTGTTTCAACTCAAAGACAAGGTGGGAAGTAATAGTTTTTACAGTCCCTCTGGCTCTGGTTTCAGTGGCTTCCCTCCTTGGCACTTGTACTGTTTGGCTCAATGCCGGAGACACACACAGGCTTTTTTCCATTCTCAAATATCTCTACTTCTTCTATTCTTTTTTTTTTTTTTTTCTTCCTTAAAAATCAGGCCTGACTTGTATGTTAACTCACTCCATGCTGATTTATGGGTGTGGCTGTACTTCCACGTGGAGGTTCTGGATGATACCGCTACTGGTGTGGTCTCAAGAAATTTTGCATAACTGATAAACTTGCAAAAGTATAGTGTGCAAAAATAGCTGGGCAAGCATGAGAGCCTGACAGGACCTGAGTGAAGAGTGCAACAGTGTGACTGAACTAGTGTGAACCCTGCGTCGTCAGCACATTCCAGGGGTTGGACAATGAGAAGCACACAGTGTACTCTGTCGTGTTGCCTGCATAGCTGGCTGGTCCACAGCCAGGACTTCATGCTGCCTGAAAAAAGGCCAGCGCAACACAGACATTCAGCAAAATGAGCAGAAATTCGTAAAAGCCAGGTCAGCTCGGACTGAATAAATTGGAAATTGGAGCATTTTAACCTGGTTCTCATGTGAACATATTTTGGATTACTCAAGTGCAGGCATAAGTGTAGAAATTACGAAACAAATAGCACTGCATGCAGAGTGCCATGAAACCACTGTGCTTGGATATCTTTCAGAACAGGCTTAAGCTTTGTGAATGAGCAAAGGAGCTGCATATTGACTAAATTGTGAAGATGTGGTTTGCTTGGGACTCTATTCTTGTAATAGAACCACAAGGGAGGTCAGTTTGAGCACCAGGAACAAGACCTTAGTGTTGTAAATACTGTTTCTCTTTGGTTACTCTTCCAGTAAGGTCAAAAAATATTTGCCAGGCATTAAAAGTGTTGAAGTAGGCAGAGGTGCAAACGTGTCACCTTTCAGCGAAAATCACTGCTTTGAATACAAAAAAAGGGAACCTGTGTGATTCCTGTCAGTGATTTTTTTTTTTGAACTGTTATTGAATCTTCTCTGATGAGTTGGCACCCCCTGGGAAGTAATCCAGAGGTTCCTGGAGTGCAAAGTCAATTTAAGCAACATTCCCCTGATATTCCACAGTTACAGTATCAAACCACTTCACTTTTAACCATTTTAATCAATGTATTCTTTCACTTTTCATTTATCATCGGAGGCATTCACCACAATCCCCGGGCAGTTAGATGGGAAGCAGTATGTGACAAAATAAGATTGTGAAATGCGTTGATTTTGTGTTTATGACTTATTTCTCCATTTCGTCTAACAGTATAAAGGTTTTTTTTACTTATAGCTGTGCCCAAAGTTAACCTGACACTCCCGGCATAACTTAGATGCCTGTTCAAAAATACTCTGCCTGAGAGCCTTGCAGCATATGCTCTCACACGCTTTCCTATCCCATCATGCCTCTTGACAATCATTAAAATACAATCCGCTGAGAAATCTACTAATGGAAGTGCAAGAGGAGATTAAATCGCTAAAATAACCAGGACCGTGAGTGATCCTCTTCGTGGGCAAACTCAATCAAATTCAACAAATATGCCGTAATTGCTGTGTCAGTCACAAAATAGGTTTTAAGTCAGATTGGACATTTTTAAGATCTGCTTGAATTAAGATGTTTATAATGAGATTTGGCAGTGCAGCAGGGTTGCGCAGTATCATATTTAGCTGTCAAACATTTGCAAAGTGAGAATGGAATGGTCTGTGATATAACGGGGTTGATATAGAACATGGACGTCCATGAAAAAAAGGGTGATGTAAATAAATAAGGGTCTTGTAGTTAAGAATTACTCTGTCATGTCTACACCTCAAAACCTATAACTGATATGATTGCACCAAAGGTTTTTACAGCGAAATATATGCTTCTGATTGTTTTGGTAATAATATGATAAGAATTATTACAATTTAAACCCCTCGAGTTTTTGAAAGCAGGACCATTTGTGAAGATGTTTAATACTGGCAACAAACAGCAATTCTCCATTTCGGCATACTGTCGATCCTTGTGCGTTTTTACAAGCACTGGAATATTAACCAATCCAACTAGCATGGTTTGCTGAGATTTTTTTCATTTTGGCTCTGGGGGGCTGATAAAATGAAACTGAAACTGCTGGCTGAACCAGGGTGCCGGCAGCAGTGGCCAGGACAGCCCTGCTCCCAGTGCAGGGACTTCTTCAGGCTGAGCGCCAAGCCTTTCCAGAAACACCCTGCCTCCACGTGCCATGGATCATCCTGCCAAGGCTGACTGCGGCCGAGCCAACTCCCATCTCCCCTGCCAGCTCCTTTCTCAGCATTAACCTGCGACTCTCTTGATGGTGACATACGGTTTTCTCTACAATACCATCCTTATGACTTACCTTTCTCTCACTGCATCTTCTCCTCAGCTCTTTTCCTGCAGCAGTCAATATCCTTACCCTTTCACTACTGATTGATGCCCCTTTCTGTCTGCACTGTTTTTCCTCTCCATCTATGTCTTCTCCCTCTCTGCTGTGCACCTTTGAACTTATTCGTTTGATGCACTTGATCACGTCAGTCTGGCTCTAGTTGACTTATCCACTCCTGCAGCATGCCTAAGAGAACTGCACTGTATGTCACCCTCCTCACTCTTCTCCAAAGCTTTGTCGGCTCATTTCAGTCATGAGTGCCGAGGCTGATGAATATGTATCCCAGGCTCTTTTTGCAGCAGTTTTTGGGGATCTCTAACAAAGTGGGATGAGAGAGCCCTTTGTGGTTGTCGTCTGGATTTAACCGTGACATTTCTGTGGAGCCTGCTGCCACTTTTTATCTTCAACAGACTTTATCCCCAGGTCAGACTCGCGGCCCCTTTTTGAACGCAGGCATTGTCAAAGCTCTCACCGAAAATCCCCATTTAACGATCATATTTAGATATTCGGAAGTGCACAAAAATACGGGTTTGAATCTCAGAACTCTAATTGAGTTATTAAAGTGCAGCAGAAATATCATGTCGAACACAAACGTATCATCAAGGAAACCCATATAAAAGGTTACACAATGTTTTAATCTGCGGCGACGCAGTGCAGTGGTGGGATCGTCTGCGCGAACAGGGATCAAGCGTTTTTCTCTGTCTGCCCAATGCTGAAACTCACTGCACACTGGACTGCAGTAATATACGGCAGAGAGCGGGGAACTGGGTCATTGCTGTGATCATCATCATCTTAAAAACACCCTCCGTCTCTTGCACCCAACCAATCCACAAAGCAGGGAAGCCTCAAACTGAGAGATTTAGAAATAGCAACGTGCAGGGAAGCAGAGTAGTGAAATTTTCGATTTCATATTTCCGATATCAGTCAGAGCCAGAAGGATGAGCCAGCATGGGAATGACCTGGATACTGATCGACCTTTATTCTGCCCAGCAGCTGCTTGTGATACCTTACACCCAGACAAACCTAGTAGGTCCAAATGATGTTTATTTTTCTTCCACAAAATGAACAGGAATATTGGTATATCCATAGAAAGAATACTAACACATTCACTAATTTACACAGCAAAGACAACAGGAGATACATGTCAATTTTAACCCTTGAATTGTTTTATTTTGCCATTGATTGAATGTTGAACCAAAATACTTGATTCCATTCCCGAAGCCCCCTAAAACCCACTTAAAAAAAAAAAAAAAAAAAATACAAAAAAGCGTGCCCCGAACCAGTAGGGGAGCGTGTTGATGTATCACACCAGCAGGGACACTGTGTCCTTAATGCGCTGCACTGTGCTATGGTGACCTGATCAGCTCCGCCTATAAGCTAAAGTTAAGCTCTTCTTTTTGTTCCTACTGTATTTATTAAAGACAATCGGCTGTTCACCCTGGTGTGCATAAATCACATGAAGCGCGCACGCGTGTGTGTTATTTTAGAGATTAATAAATGCTTATATCTCCCAACAGTATAGGGTTATAATACTGCGGCAAAATTTTTCTGTTTGATTCAAACATTGCGGCAGTTTAAATTGGCTGATCCTCTGCATAGCAGTTTGACGACTGTGCAGCAGAGTTGTTGAGGCCAGTGCTTTGGAGAGTTGCTCAGAGACTTAACCCTCCTCCCAGGCACCTTCCTCCTCTCTTGCAGAGGAAAATCTCTGCTGAATTCATGTCTCCTTTCAGATTTCTAAGAGGCGTTAAACCTTTCTGGATTAAAGGAGGTAATCTGACAGGCAGAAGATTGTATTAGCCTGAGTGTTGGCAGAGCTTTTAATTTCTCCTCTCTTTTCATTTCCCCCTCTCAGCCCATCTCTACTGCTGACCTGCTAGATGGTATTATTGTGTTTTTCTTTTGAATTACAGCAAAAACATCCACATGTTCCATACAATTCACTCTCTTCTCTCCTTCTCGCGTGCTCTCTATCCAACTCTTTCTGTATCTCTCCTCTTCTACTTTCTCCTACCTCTCGCTCTGGCTCTCTATGCAGTGACAGCATACTTGTGTGAACTCATGATTTATCATTTGCTAATCCGTGCTGATTATGGAGCTTTCCACACGGTCCTTATCTGTTGCTGAGCCCGCTTTTCACTCCATAGCTGCCAATTATCTTTCAGGCAGCCAGCAAACAGACCTGTCTCTGTCAGCCAGCTGCAGAGCCGCCACTGGGGCCTCTTACACATTATAAGAAAAATAAGGTTTGGAGCAGCAAAAAACCCAGGACATCATGATCTCTTGAACTGCTTGACAAACCCATGGAAATGCCTCACTTACAGAGACAACAAAAAGTCTGGTTTTAAGAAATTCCAAGTTGTAGTCTGCATATGTGTCAGGGACATCTTATGTGAATATTGATTTAGTTGCGTGCTCCTTTAAGAATAGCAAAGTACATCCAAGGGGATGTTCTGTCACAAGCTTTTACTTATTTAGACTTGACTGCCTAGACGTTAGGAGATTTTAGTGTGTTAGCATCAAGGTCAACATTCTGCTCGCGTGCCAAGCCTACCATCCACACACTTTAGACTCAGATCCGTAATGGCGATGCCTCATCATGACTCATGCATCACTTCCTGTAGCAGGATGACCAAGGTTGGTGTATGACAACTTGAGGTTACGAGGAGCGAGGCTACGCCCGCGGGAGGGTATGCAGAACACAGAACACTCAGCTGATGTGGCGTCCAATTGTCAGAGTAATGGGAAGTGACGTGCACATCAGAGCAATGTGGGTCAGAGCGCCAGACGACCAGCCCGCGGCCTGTATATGCATGTATTTGACGGGCGATGTCTAATCTGCTGTAGCCTGACCAGACAAAACTCTCTAATCGACCCTGATATTCACTGAACACACATTACCATCTCCCCTCACGCTAAGAAATGCAAACACACTCCCGGCACGAATGGAGTTCTGCATCTGAGACATGTAAGAGAATAAAATGTATGGGGGTGTCAGTGGAAAGAATGAAACTCTTGAAAGAATCATTGTTTAATTTGTGAAGGAGGTCGGGATCAACCCTGTAAAACAGCTTCCTGCTGTTTTGGGTCCCAAATGGCTAAAATATTTTTAGGCAAACACTCCTTTTGGTTCTAAGAGAAATCACCAAATTGCCACTAATTGAATGCCTGAATAATAAACTGAATTTACACCTATCTATCTCCCTATTTCTGATCTTTTTTCTTTGAAATAATATGTATTTACTATCTACCCCCAACGCCCTCATGGGTTTAGAAGTATTAATGCAGCAGGCTAAATATAAATGACAGGGCCTGTGGCTTCTTTGCAGTGTGATATAGACTGAACTCAGATTTTTCAGCGGGTGAAAATGGGTCGGATAAACTCAGCGCTTAATAGGATTCCCATGACATGGTCAGGGGCTAGCGTCTGAAAGGGGAGGAAAAGGCAGGGAAGGGAAAGGCTTGGAAGATGGGGGGGGGGGGGGGGTCAAGTAGAAGAGGCTGGGGGGGGGGGGTGCAAACTTTTGCGAGTGTTTGCTTAGCACCTGTGTACAGACTTAACAAGTCCATCGTAGCCAGAGGGAAGTGACACATGGGGGCCTTGAAGTGTTTTGACATTTTCTGCTCAAACAGGTTTTTTTTTTTCTTTTTCTTTTTTTTTTTACGGCTGGGGCAAGAGGCCTGGAGGAGTTCAGTCTTTGCGAATCTGCCACAGCCTCATCAAAGGCAGTAATTTCCTGTTCATTTCAGGCCCCCATCCCCCAACCCAGAGCTCTTGTCTGCTAATCCCACCCCTGCAAACTGCCCCCACTCCCACCCCCCCTCAACCCCCACCCCAGGCCCTCCTGCTGGTGTCCTGCCCGCCTGTGCTTCAGCTTGCTACACTCCAGGGCTGAGGACTGGGTGGCTATATGCTTTGTGTCAGCAGGCTTGCGGTTGAGCACTAACAAATCCTCATTGTCCCGCGCGGGAGTGGTGACAGAGGAGGAGGAGGGAGGAGGGCATCGCTGTCTGGTTTCTATTCAAATCCAGGTACACACACAGGCCTGGGAGGGAGCATGGGATGCAGCGGGGTTTATACGGCTCCAAGCCTGGGACCGAAGTCCATCCAGACCTTAGTTCAGCTCAGGCCAGGACAAGCTGCAGGGTCACAGGAGCTGATTACACAACTGCTGCCCCCTCTGAACTGACCAGACGACAGTAGCTGATCAACAAGTGATGCTGGGCCGCACAAAACCATCAAGATTTACAAAAGGCCTTGCTGAAAATTTTAGAGACAAAAACATTCATATCCATAGCCCAGATGTTCTGGCTACCCACAAAAAAGTGGTAAAGTATGCTGGCACAAATTTAGGAACAGGACAATTTTTTTTGTTTGGAATCATTTACACTTGAGCAAGAGTTTCAGTGACGGCCTCGCTAAAACACAACCATTGCTGTTGATGCTGGCTGGGATGTGCATCTGGGTAACAAGACTCAACATGTACAGGCATTTCACTCTGCTTTCAGTCTAAAAGCGGCCCATATGCTACACACACACACACACACACACACACACACACACACACACACACACACACACACACACACAATCTTTTTAATTGAGTGTTTCCCAAACCACAGCCAGCTCTTTATTTTAATCTTAAAATCTGACATTGGCATCTAATGCGATGACTTGTTTTTTACTTCCTGTAGCGGATGTGTGTCTCATCAATCCAGACTTATTTGTGTGCAGCGGCGGTGGTGTACATCTGTGATCCTAGGCGATGTTTTTCTCTGTTGTTGCTACTCCCTCATGCAATGTGGATTAAGAGCTTTGGACAAAAGCAGACTAGGACAAAAAACACACACACACAGAAAAAAAAAAAAAACAACCCACACACACAGAAAAAAAAAAACAACAACATAGGACAGGCAGTATTTCCTGTGACTAAATACATTCCAAAGCTAATGTCTCCTCATGCAAGCTGGTGGGGAAAACCAACGAAAAGAGAATAGAAAAACAACCACTGTGAAAAATCTGTGTCCTATTCTTCCTCTTTTGTCGGTCTATATTTAACCACCTCCTACATTTACACTTCCTTTTCCACAGCCCCCTTTGCATTTGTTTTGTTAACACTAGCAAGCCATTCATTTGCTTAGTTTTGAACACTCTGCACTTGAAAACATGCACAAACTTCTGCTATATCAGAGCCAAAGTCTTTTTATTAATGTTAAAAATTATTTTTAGCTCTTTCAGCTGAGGCCTCATTCTCCTGATTTATAGTTGTGCAAAGTCTGAAACTGGGCGAGGTGCAAGGTGAGTACTTTTGAAAGTCAGTCAGAAGTGAAGTACAGGTCACTCCTAAACCCAACCGCAGCTCTAACCCTCACTTTAACACTAAAGGCTGGGTATCCCCTCCCCTCGGTGAGCAGAACGGAGCAGCAGCTGGCTGACCTGTCCCTCCGCTGCAGCCTCTAATGGCTGACCTGCCCTGTCTGGACTGCCCCGCTCGCTTTTGTCTACTGTCTGGCTCAGTTCCTCCCAGTCAAACATTGCTACTGCCTACTGCTGTCCACATTCCCACAGAGCAAGCTTTAGAAAAAAACACACACTCACACAGACAGATAGACAGACAGACACATGCTCACACACACACACACACACACACACACACACACACACACACACACACACATACACATACACGAGCACACACACACCCACACACATATACATTCACACTTTTCATACTTGGCACACTTTGTCCGGTTCCCTCCCTCCCCCCCCCCCCCCACTCTTCTCTCGCACATACATCCTTTTCAGAACTCTCCCACACACAGAGCCTCTGTCTGGTTTCACACACACGGTTTTAAAAACAATGTACCAAGTGGAAACTCTGTCAAAAACACATAGAATATCTTTGTGTCGGTCATGACTTGAAAATGGGAAACTCAGTTTTACACATTTGTCGTTCAAATGGAGTAGCTTGTTATGTATTATGTAGTGGAGTATTCAATGGATTTCAGTTCAGTTTTTGAAATGACTCATCTAGTAACAAAGTGTTCAAGGTGTGCATCATGTTTGAAATGAAAAGTTCAAATACTTACATATAGCACGGCCAAAAGTTGGGTCGCAGGAAACTGTGGTTACTGGATAGTAGAAAAAAAATCAAACACAAAACAGCGAAAAGCTTCCATAATCGGGGATCAAATGTAGACAAGCTGAAAAGTTGTTGGCGAAATGGGTTGAACGGGTTCCTCTCTCTGTCTATCTGCCTGTCTCTCTCTGTCTCTCCCAGACACACACACAAACACACACTTTCGGATATACACTGCTGACACACAGTCTTTCAGTCTGATCTCCCTGCCTCTAGTGGGAACTCAGCCAGTAGTTTGCAAATACAAGTGCCTTACAAATCTCTCTCTCTCTCTGTCTGTCTGTCTCTCTCTCTCTCTCTCTCTCCCCCTCTCCCTCCCTCCTTTCTGTCTGTGCTTCAACATAGATAAACAAGCACATGCATTCCCACATGCATGCACCCCCACCCCTCTGAGAGACACGCACGCAAACACACACAAGAGCCTGGCTACGACACAAGTTATTGAACTGCTCCACATTTTCTTGCATGCACTATATATGAGGCAGTTGACGGACAGCAGCACATAGAGTCATGTGTGTAGAGATGATAGCCGTGATTGGTTGAAGGCTTGAGCGCTGAGGGGGGCAGGGGGCTCTGTGATTGGTCTGAGCTCAGCCCATTAAAAGCAGAGGGCTTCTCTATTGAATGGTTGCTACTCTGGGTGGAGTTTGGATGACACTGCTCAGGAAGAAAAAGAAAAGAAAACATCCTGAGAGGGAGTATGATGCAAAGCAAGTTTGTCTGCAAAGATTTTTCAATGTTTATTACTCAAAATTCACCATTGACTTTGAAAGATCAAATAAATTAGGTTTTGTTTCAGAAATATTGAGCGTGATTCCATGCAGGTGTAGAGCAAAATAGGTAGAACACATTGGGAGAAATACAATTTTGCTACCCATGACCCACTCTCAACTGCATTTTTAGAATCTAAAGTTGCTTACTGGTCCTACAACAATATTGGCTAAAGCAAACTGAAGACGTGTCTGGATATGTATTGGCTGCTCTGGAACCCCCTAAATATTGGTTGCTTCCTCCTGAGTTTATTAATAAAGTTGAGTATTTTCTTTTATAAGTCATTTTTGAAGTGTTTGAAATAAATTGTGAATTTGAAAAGCCTTAAACATCCACACATTTAATGCACTGCCTTTGTGTCCATGCTGTGACAGCATGTCAGTTGCTTTTGCTGATCCGCGTGATTATACTCTATCCTTTGGTGCCATTATTCGTGGTATCCTCTCAGAATTCTCCAAAAATAAAACAGTGATTTGTTTTTCACATCCGAATTTAAAAGTCCCATCCCCCCCTTTAGTGAAACAACCTCCCCTACACCAATAGGTACTTGAGTCCAGTATCAGCTGAGGACAGAAGTATGTCAGTGTCAGTGTTTCAGAGGATGCATGACTAAAAGATTATTTCCATGAAATCTGATGATTACATGAAGCTCCTCAAGATAGGACAACATCGAGACACGGACGTAAAATAGAACTGAGTGTTATGAAAAAAATCAAATCATTATAATCAGTGGCCCTTTTTTTGATATCATGACATCTGATTAGATAAGGAAAAATAATCCAATTTCTTGTCATTTTGCTCCAGCGAACGTTTCATGTATCTCATCTTTTTGTGAGAAATCTGCAATGACTGTTTACTTGTTTGCACTGACATAGACAACCAAATTGTGTTTTACAATTCTTAGTTAGATAGTGTGTGACTTATTGATATTTTTCCAGCCCAAAATGGAAAACACTGTGTTCATGGAAAGCTTCTTGTTTTGAATCAGTACTTCAGGATCTAATTGTAGACCAGTTGCTCCGTCGTGACATGTCACGGAGGTATTAGAGGGACACTGGTGAAACCTCCTCTGGACCCTCTTTTGTTTGTTGATGTGGGAGTGGATGATGCTGTCAACTACCTGCTGGAGCGTGCTCATTCTCAGCTGGATCGTAGCGCTGGCATTGTGAAAAATTGCCTTAAATAATATCTAATCACTTTGGCATGGTGAGAAGCAGCTCAGGATGGGTGTTATTGTTGTCATTGTCCTGCATTGCTGTCTATCTGTCTGGTTGGCGGCTGGGGAGCCCCTTGTCTTAAGTCATGGCCAGTAACACAGCAGCGCCACAGGGAACTGCCCTGTCTCCATTCTTGAATACCTCATATTTTTGGTAAAAGACTGTCAGCTGCAGAAGTTCTCTGATGACTAAATAGTGGGGTGTATGAGGACTGCAACTAGGTCCATTTACAGCACAGATGAGAAAGGTTGAACTCTGGAGCAGTACTTGAGTGTCTATATAAACAAAAGACCTGACTGCAACTCTTTGTTTTTTTATTACATAAAGTGAACACAAAATTTAACAAGAAAGTGACTACTAGGCCTACAAAGATATAAGATTGAGTACATATTACAGACTTCACAAAATTAATTATGTTATCAAAATATACGCTCAGTGGATTTGAACTAATTCAGCGAAATCATAATATATTTACAATGAATTTATATTAAAAATTGCTCATTGAAAAATGATGTCAAGCTCACAGGAGATGAGTGTTTGTGTCAGGTGAAAATAAAGTTTGTATATAATTTTTTACAATTCTGAACATTTGAGTGGATTTAATAACATTTTGCATCATTGATGGATTGGGATTGACATTGTTAGTCCACTTTGAGCTGGGATGATAGCAGGATTAACAAACTCATCCACATGGCTGGTTCTATCATTGACCTGTTAGTCAGAGACAGGAAGTCACTGAACAAATTGTTCTCCATCATGGACAACCTATCCCACCGTTTGGACTGACTTTAGATACAACAGAGCTGAATGGGTTTGTTTGACAGTAAGTAGTAGACATCATACCGACCCGCCATTCTAAACCTGTGTAACAATTTACCTTTGCGTGACACACAATTACACATAGAGATTTATGTCATGTACATACTTGAACCATGTCATTGCTACTTTTTTCTGACTGTACACCTTTTTGCAATTATTGTTTTTGATGTGTATGACATACACTGTTATATGATGTATACAGTATAGTACATACTATTTCCTGCCCAATATTACGTTGTTCTGATCTGCAATTCTGTTTTCAATCTATATCTGAATTCTCAATGTATTTGGCTCCTGTAACAGAATAATTATTTTCCCTCATGGGAAATGAAGGCGTTTCAGCGAAATGTCTCAAGTTTAGATTTTATATTTCCTGATGAAGGTGTATGTTGCACACTGCTTGTTCAAGGACAGTCAGAGAGTTGCACATCTGGTTCACTTGGAGTTGTGGATGAATGGTTTAATTTGTGATTTCAGTTTCTGTCAGCTTCAGCAAGTCCTGTTTAGTTCATGTAGCTGGTCTCCCTCCCTCCTCTGCTGCTATGATACATGTGACATCAGTGACACAGCTCCTGTCCCATGGGGAAGAGTATCTCCGTTAAGTAGTTCCAGAGTGCCAAATTGATGACCCCCACCAATCCCAATTACCAATGCATTTTGCGCATTGTGCAAATACAGCTTTGACGTTAAGTCTTCATAATGCAAGCATTGATAAAGTAGATTCAGATCCTGAACTCAGACTATAACCATTCATAATTGACATTGATTTACATCACAACAAAGGTTTCTGTAAATTCTTAAAAGTCAAAACATACTAAATACATTTTTGCCATTTTTATTCAATCAGTGAATGCCATTCAGTTATGATTATCAGTTTGCTTTTAGTTTACCTAAGCCTTCCTGAAATGGACACATTAATGGCTGAAGTTTATCCATGCATAGCAAATTAACATTGTCTTATTAAACATGACACTAATCTCAGCAGTCTCAATGTGGGCAATTTCCACATCAAAAATAATGTATTGCTTTAATTAGTGTCCTCATGAGTCTATCGAGGCAAACGTGAGTGTGTTTTCCTTTCCCTGGAGTGATGACGGCATATAGTACAGCTTGGAGCTCTGCCAAGTTCTTTCATTCACACCTGATTAGATCACTCTGACCCGGATAACATGGAGCGCTCCATGCTCGGCAACATGCTGCTACACAAGCCTTTTGTTTGGCTTTAAAAAAAAGTACTGCCCCGGCACCAATTGCCTCCCAGTTGGACTCGGATGATATTAAAGCTGATACCCTGGCGGATGTCAGAATGTCAAAGTTGCCCTACTCATCCACTTCATCTGTCCTCTGCTCACCTTTAATACACACCTCATGTTCCATCTGGCCCAGAAGATTGTAATCTGTAAGTACTCAGTTTTCTGTCATGACTGACTCCTGTTGTGATGAAAAAAAAAGAGGAGTCACACATGGAGACCACTTCAGCTGCCATGTACGTAGGACTGATATCAGGGCAGCAGTTAAAGTTACGCTTAAGCCGGATGAAAATGGTCATTGCCGATCTGTCCAGGGGGCTACAGGGATAGGTAGAAACTGACAACAAAAATGACAAACTCCAAATCTACCTGAATTTGTAGCTTGATAGCTAACAACAGGCAGCTGTCTAATAGTTAGCTCCATAAATCTGTGTGCAATTTTTACTCCAATTGATCATTAGATCAGTTAGATGAGATGCCCATTAATATGGCTGATGCAGGTATCGGTATTTTGACACAGTCACAATTTTTAAAAAATATATAGAGTTGATAAGTTCAAAGTCAGTCCTGAATACCATTGCCATCTTAAAATAATCGCCTAAGTAATTTTTTCAAGTTTTTCAGAAAACATAAAAACTGTAGACAAAACATTATAAGTAGCTGATTTAGGTTAAAAAAAAAAAAAGATGTCAAAAAAATGACTTAGGCAATTATTCCAAGAAAGTGATGATATGCAACATTGCCTTAGAGTGGTGTGTTTATCCTGTATTTGTATTAATTCATTGAGATGTGCATGCCAATGATGTCATTGTAGCTCTAATTTCACATAATGCGATTCTTGCCGGCATAATTTGATATTAAAATCTATTCTCAATTCAGAGAGAAATTGACAATGTTTTAATTTGTCTAAAAGGCAAACAGCAAACCACAAAAGTTAAATGTGCTCTTCTCGTCAGTATCAACCCGAAGTGTTTGATTTCTTAAACATGTTGCTATCACCACAATGACTCGAGGAAAATTACCCGCCACGATGATTGGCTTGATTACATAGAACCAAACAAAGAGCATTTCAGTGTTCTGTAATCAGAGGTGAGAAGTGTCACACAACAGCATTGGTATCTGGTGTGATGCTGCCTGGCTGTCTTTTACACAGATGTAGATTTGACACTGTGACTGGGTTAATGGTGGAACATTCCCTCTCTCTGCATTTAATACAGAGCAGTGACGCATGTGATATCCCTGCCTTGAGGAGGTTGTGTAAAAGCACTGTAGATCAAACCGATTTTAATCAGAAGACACTTTGATCTTAGAAGTCTTTTTTTTTTCTTCAAATTCTCAATTGAATATCTAGGTCATTGAAAATATTTGTTTGCAAAGTAATAGAAAGATGAACTGATAGTATTACGTTTCAAAAATGTGTGTTACGGACAGCCTGTGAAAGGCTTGGACTTCCGGTGCTGACTGACCTGCGTGTACGGAACTACAAGGCGTAATAATGGCACAATATTCCTGCCTTGGACCTGAAGGGATGTAGATGAAACTGATATTGATCTTCTCTTGCGCATCTACTTTAGAAAATTTCCCAAGATGTTGAAGTGTTCCTTTTAAAGAATAAAAGTTAAGGTTATGAATTAGGTGATGGAAACCATAATTTCACAGTGATTTTATTTATTTATTTTTTTATGGCTCAAATCACATCTCCTCCCTTAACACTCCACACTATGTCTTCACATTACCATGTTGTTCTGTATTGAACGCTGCATCTTGATAAGGGATCAGCTAATTATCCTGGCGGGCCTCACTCTGAAACACTTCTTTGTTGTGCTAATGTGCTCTGTGATAGCATCTCCATCCATAACCTTCTCCATGTGTAAAGATAACCTGGAGGGGGTGGTGCGGTGTATGTAGGGCGCAGGGAGTTGAGTAGTGTGGGTCGGAGGGGGCCGTTACTGCAGCATATCCTGCAGCTGTGCCTACGATGATAAACCTGTCCTCAACCTGCATGCTGCCAGACTAAACACAACATACAACCTTACCTGCAGGGCTTCCTGCCTACCCGCCTGCCTGCCTGTCTTCCCATTTTCAGTTCCACTTGTCTTGTGAGTTTTGCAAGTATGCAGAACTGCTTTGGGTTCTCAACGGCACGTTTCAACATCCCAAGCTGTAGTTAAAGCCTCCATGACTCCCCTATTGCAGTGTTATTGGTAGGTTGGCTGCTCGCCGATGTGCACTGGCCTGACTGAATGCACTGAACCAGGATTTTTGTGCCCATAGCAGTTCTGAGGGAGTCATGCTTGATCTTTCTGTGCCAAATGGAAAGTAGGTCACTGTGCTGTGCTGTCAGTCGTGCTTCTCTCTTGTTGTATGTATGTGTAAAGAATAAAACTGTAAAATAGGGCTTTTACATAAGGATGGGGTGGGTTCCACAGATATGCAGTATTGCTGTTGCAGAGATTCTCTCAAACTGCAGCACAAACCCTCACCCCCTCCTTGTGATGCCACACTGGGAGAGAGTGAGATAGGAAGAAACGGAGAAGGAAAGAGAGAGATGAAATTCTCATCCTTGGTTCAGATCCCTAAGAACGCTGGGAAGGCAGGATCTTATTATCACAGCAAATTTGCAATGTGCAGAGTGGAGGAGATTAGATGCGTCTTGCCTTTGAAGTGTATTTTCCAACCATTGTGCAATGGCAAATTCCATCAAGTGTTGGAGGGAGCTGTGATAAGAGGCGCGGGTTATGAATGCTGCGGCATTAAATGCTGTCATTTGAGCAATTTGATGAAACACTTACAAACTCCTGCTAAATGAAAAATATTTCCCCTCATTTCAGCAGTGTCATTCAAGGAAAAGCCATGGATACTAAAATAACAAGGTGAATTGGATGGGTTGGATAAATATGTGGAATATGGATTATATGTTATATAAATACAGAGGTATTGGCCTTTGAATCGGGGACTTCATTTATTTTCTTCTCCCCCTTTTTAAATTTGTTCTCTCCAATAGCATCATTTTGTGCTGCTTAGAATCATAAAATGCTAACTTAGATGATGAATCTTATTCTTATTCTGTCTTTGATGAATATTTTTTTTGAAATGTTGGATTGCAAGGTAACGGAAATATGTTTAAATTGCATTTTAAGTAATTGCATTGCATAGAAAACAACTTGTTAAGGGCTCAGATTTCCAGAGCAGACAGAGAAGTGCTGCTGGCCTTTGATCATTTAGTCTCAGCCCGTCTTCCTCGGCACTTTGACCTTCACTTTTAGTGCTGTGGCTTTTGGGGGGTTGGGTGTTGCGATGAGACCGGCAGGGGTAATACAAGGGTGACCAGGAACGTCACTGCAGTGACCCCACTGCTCCAAGTCCCCACTTTCAGAGTTCCTTAAGGCCTAGAGAATGGCAGCTAGGGAAGAGAGCCCAGGAGACCCAGCTGAGGAGTGACATTCCCAATCTGGGCCTCAGATCCTGTTACAGCATCAGACCAAACACAAACAGTATTGTTTGGTCCAGTGAGTTGTCTCAACATGCCGGAGCATATCTTCCTTCAGCAGATGTTTTCTCTTTTTCCCCTTTGACATCAGAATATAGTGTTTTCAACATAAATGATAAAAAAAACAATGTACATAAATTGAGCTATTGAACTTTAATCATCAGATGTGACTTATTTTTGTGGAGTTTTTCACTCTGCCATTAACTTTATTATTAACAAGTGACTCCAGTTGTGTTTCCATTTAGGTTTTAAGCAAATCTTAAGTGAAATGTGGATACAGTGTGACACAAAAAAGGAAGTACACATCATATGTGTTTCCACTAACTGGGTTGTAGCAGAGAGAACAGGCTTTGTAACATTGCTAGATGATGGCAGAAGAGGCTACACTATGCAGGGCTAAGAAGAAGAAGAAGAACTTGGCAAAAAAAATGGAGCGAGATCTTGAGGAATTACCTTCAGACAACTAATAGCTGGTTAGTTGTGTGAGTGAAATATTTTCTAGTTTGCATCTCCCTTTTTAAACAATTTCTCTTCTTCAAATAATGCTTCCTTTGAACATTAAACCTTTTTTTGACACATTGGGGGAGTTTTTCAAATTTCACACTTTCGTCAACTTCTTCAAATTGCACATCAGAATACATTAATGGAAACCCAATTTTCTTTTTATTTTTTACATACACTAAGCCCCTCTCATACAGCTTGTTCAAGTCAGGGTTATTGTGCTGCCTCCAGTTTGGCTGGATGCAAGCAGTTTGAAAGTAAAAAGGTACGCAACCTATAGGGAGTGAACAGTTCAAAATTGAAAGCAAATGGGTCCCAAAACATTCTATGACTTACAATCAAACCTTAATTGAATTTATGTGAGGAGTAATGGAGATTATACTCGGGACTTGATCACAATGAGTTAAGATAGATTAACAGAGGGAACATAGCTCAAGGTATCAGGATGTGGGCAATCAACATCTTAAAAGAAAGGATTGAGGATAATAACATGTATTACTGTCTCCACCTTTCTAGTAAAATGCAATGCAAAAATTAAGTCATCATTCCAGAGGTTCAAGGAAAAGCCTTGTTTATTAACTGTCCATCCATCTATTCATTTTCTACACCACATGTCCGCTAAGGGTTGCGGGGTGCTGGAGCCTATCCCAGCTGACATTGAATGAGGACAGGTTGGCAGTCCGTCGCAGGGCCATCAGAGGCGATTAGAGTTTCAGTATCTTGCTCAAGGACACTTCGACATGGTCATCAGGGGAAGTGAGGGTCAAACCAGCGACCCTTCAATTGCGAGACGGCCACTCTACCTCTGAGCCATGCCACCCCTATGTTTATTGACTGATATATAATGATATACTGATGGATTGAAATCTTAAAGAATGCACATTCTTGCATCAGTTATCTTATTGTTAAGAATACTGGAAGATGTGGTGTTGTGAAGTACTATACAATGCAATATTATTTTTGTGAAAAGGTGTTATTTAAACTCATTGGGGATGGCCTACTGGGTGGCATAACAATCAAATAAAGGAACTCATTCAGTCATTGTAAAGAGTAATAACTGGGTTATGCTTCTGCGTCGCGGTGACACCGTTGACGCGGACCCTACGCCGTAGCCTGACGTGCACCTCCAAAAAAATCCTGACTACTCAATGCGTCGTGACGTGAACGTCAAGGACTGTGATTGGTGATTGGCGGGAATAAAACTATTTAATTGGAAAAGGACTTCTCAATGATGAAAACCAATTTCAACAGACTCTGCTGCCTGAAGATTGATTGTCTGGATCTGTATATATGTAGCAGTTATTACTTTATAGTATTTTTACAGACCATTGAGTCAGGGTCAACTACGCTCACCCCGAAGGTTGTCCTCTTCTGGTGCTCTGCATTGACTCTTAAGGTACAAGTTTGGCAAACATGGCTGAATTGAATGACATTGCCAAAGCAAGGGGACATGGTATGATACATTGCGTGTATGCTCACTTTGTAGCTGTACTCTTCAGGTTGGCCAAGTATACATCTGCTCCTCAGAGACACATGATGCAGAAGAATGATCTGTTGTTGCTAAATTTGTAAAATATGTAAAGTCATTAGAGTTAGCCGAGCATAGCTCCAAGATAAGTTTTCTTTGTCACGAGAAAGCCCTTTTTATATCTGTTATGACTAGCATACAGCCTCGACCTTCATCAAAATAATTGGATTTGAACACAGGAGGGTTTTTATGATTTTTTTCTGCCTTGTGTGGTCAAATGAAGACTCAGACAAGAAAGGAAGCTGTCAGTAGCATGCCCCCCCGCCCCATGTGGCTGGTGAAATATTGAGTTGGTTTTGGACCTGGGTGGGGTACAACATTCACTAAGTGGTGGTCTGAGAAAGAACAACTTTGGGTTGACACTCCCTTTTTCCCCCTATGTCTCTTCTCCTTTTGCTTCATGTGTCTCTGCACTGACTTGCTGGATCTTCTCAAGAAAACGCTTCAGGTTTATCTCGGGGGGGAAAACTGTATCAACATTTTGTGTATCTGAGTCACATGTCTGCTTGCATCATTCATGGACTGTTTTATATATGAAGGCTTAATGTCTCCACCCTGACAGCTAACTGATTCCTGCCAGGTGTTCTTGTCCCTGCTTCCATATGTGTACATATGGAAGAAATGCTCCCTCTTTCAGTTTTCTTGAAGTTGAACCATATCAGCGATGTACGTACATTTGCAAGGGCCCCCACAGAATAATTCATTTGCTGGTTTGATAAGTGATAATGGACCCAGTAAGATATAATTCATACGCCCCAAATCTCTTTAGAGAGTCTATGGCTTCCACAAAGTGCCCCACTACCTCTTTGAGAACCTCTACCATCCCCAACCCCCATTCAAAACTCTCTCGTCTGGTTGAAAGGGGCCCCATTTATTATTTAAATCTCTCTATAATTCATCAATTACCCTCAATACAGCCTCCGTTACTCACTTCTCAAGTAGCGCGAAGTAACATCGCCTGTTGTCTCGCAACCCAACAGAGAAGGCAAGCATGCAGATAGAGATAGCTGCAGCTCAGTCCAACTGTGCTTATGTCTTCAGTGATTTGATGCTGTGTGACATATTGAGTCTAATTTGTAGCCTAAAGAACCAAACAGCTGTGTCCTATTTTGTTTAGCTGTTATTCGGGTGATGTCACCATTTCTGCCTCGTAAGGCTGCCTTGCTCTCGGCACTCGGTGTGAGGATGTCAGGAGCATTTGGTTGAGCTGCTGATGAGGGGGGCAGAGGTTGTGTAGCCTTTGGATTAATCTAATAAATCATCCAGTGTTATGTGCAGTTTTTAAGGCATCTATTACCCAGTGTTAAATATTCACACATGCACTGCTGTTATATTTGACATGACTTGTTATTTTATATAAGAAGCAAAGGCTTTAACATTCTTTGCGTGAAAATGCTTGGAGGGTGGAGAAGTCAGTCATCTTTATTTTTAGATATTGCCCCTGCTGTTGTCCCTATTCTCAATCCCTCTATTAAAGGTTTCTTTAATCCAAATTGCACATAACTGTTATTTTCTCAGTTGCGCCAAGTAGTATTGAGTCATGCAGATATATTTATGGGGAAGAAATGTTCCTTGAGAATAAGAGGGGCCTGTGAAAAACTTAGTCCCTCTAAAGAGTTGGTTTTAAATTAAATCTCAGTTTAAAAGACTGGTGATTTTTTTTTTTTTTTTTTTTTTTTGCATTTTTAGAATAAACATGCACCATGAAAAGACCAATAGCCAAAAAAAAAAAAAATCATCTCCCAGTTATTATCAATGTCCATCTTGTTTGTGGTGCTCAAACCACGTGCCTCTTGCTTAAGAAACCTTGGAAGAAACAACCAACAGCTTGATGCAGACGTTTTTTTGATAAAAAGTAAATAGTACACTTGTTGAGGGCTATTTTCAGACACTGATTTGTTGTGAGTGTTGGCAGGTAATAAAACACTTCTGCCAAATAAATGCATCCGCTGTGGAAAAATTATTTCTGGACATCTATCAAATGTTGTTTTTCTATTAGCACACACTTTGGGTTGTTTTGGCTCAACACTGTAAATTTCATGGGGCCATCCATCATCGAAACTGAAATAATAGTGGATGCATTAGCCTACTTAACAGCAAACATCATTTCAGATGAACAGTGCGATCTTAACACTCAGTAATGACTCTTCGAAGTTTGATAGTAATTTAATGCTACAGTTCATTTGATCAGCCTTGACATCTCACATTAATTTTCCCAATTCGAAAAAATATCCTATCCGTATTTACTTCTGCACATTACCGAGTCTAATTAAGGACTCTAACCTTTATAATCTACAGACGCGATCTTTTACCATCATATCATTTGTAAGCAGTATTTTTCCTTCAAATTATCACAGTACAGGTTTTGCTTTAGGTATGCACACTCAAAGAAGAGTGCACGCAACAGCTACAAGTTCACCTGGGACTCGCATATTTGCTTAAATCTGTTGTTGCCCTGCCCTACTACTGGAGCTTGCAGGCTACGAGCTCAGAAAAGAGCAGCATCTCTCCTCTGAAGCCTTCAACTACAGATACAATTTCTTTTTTTCATAACATGAGTGACCTATGAAAGAAAGCATACAGGCTTAAAAAAAAAAAGTCAAGTGCTCTGCCTGTCTGGTTATTGATCCCATTCTGTTAATTACAGAAGTATTCATACCGCCGCACCTCCACACACACCTCCTATACTCATTTCACCATTCACAGCACAAACACCCACTTGTGTAGCTATGGGGCATACAGTAATCATATGCCAATATACTCACACAACAGAAAGCATTAAATCACTTGCCAGGGTACTGTGCAAGGGTACAACGCATGCATAAAAACAAATGAGCAAAACCCACATTCTGCTTTCTTGTCCACCCTCGCTGTCTCACTTTTAAAACCTGATCTGAACTAATAGGAAATTTTAAAAAAATATAAGTAGCTTTATTGAAACAACAAAAGTGACAGAATACAATGGGTCTGACTTTTACAGGGGCCATGTCTGGTCTAATGATGGAATCTTACACCTGAAATGTATTGGTGCTATCGTGGCATCCTAGCTGTGGCAATTTATTTCAGTTCTTATTGACTGTGATAATGGTTTCTACAGCCACGTATCTTGCTAGAAATGGACCGGGTTTTTCCGTTGAAGGGCTCTAATGTGTGTCCCAATTTTTCTAATATAATACTTTCAGGGATTTAACACTAATGTCATTGGCCAAATAATATTTTACTGTGACTCAGAAACTTTGCAAAAATAGATGCCGGTAATTGTAAGGGTTGTGCTTTTTTTATGCAAATAGGACTGCATTTACAACAGTTACCTATGTTACAGTAGTGTGCCAGTGCTGTATTTCAAAACTGCCCTGAGTTGAACATGCATACCTGTCCCCTCCAGCAGTACAAGCCTCAACAGGTCAGACCAAGTGTCCCAACTTAGCACATAGACATAACATTAGCAGCAGAGAAGGTTGGAGCCTCACTGTTTAAATATGTCCTGACATTCCATCTCTGTTGCTCATGTCCATTGTTTTTGTTTTCTGTTTTCGCAGATGCAATCAGTGAAAGTAATCTAGGTAAGTGAAAAACTCAAAATCTTGATCTGATGAATTACCGCATCATTTTTCAGTGATGGTAAAAACAGCTTAATCCTCACTTCATTGAAAGGCTATAGTGTGATATTTGACTGGTATTGTTACGACAGATGCTTGTAACACTATTGCTAATGCTGCAGTATAGTAGGAAGTAGTAGTTGGAGAAGTAGTTGTCAGTTTAGCTCTACAAATTGCTCTTAAATTATATTTTTCATTGAAAATGCTCATGCATGTGATGAACTGATATTACAATGACTTTAATAAAAGCTCTTTAATTTTGAAGTAATGTACCACTTTCATAAATCATCTGGTATAAAACAGTTCACTAAATTCAAGTCAGTCCTCGTGTACCTTCTATTCCCTCACAGGCCAGACAGGTAAGTAGGTACTGTATGTGCCAGTATAGACTTTTATGTAAGATAAACACAGTGATATAGACTGTTGGTTTCAGCCTGGTAGCTTGTCTCATTCTTGCCTTCCAGGAATGTTCCCGGGCAAACCAGCTTCAGTGCAGTTTCCGAGTAATTCTGTATTTTCTTCAATCCACTTGAATTTCAAGATGAGCGGGGTTTACTGCAGTAATGCAGTTCACACAGTGTCAGATATGAGTTGAAATGGTACTATTTTGTGTAAAAACACCATTTATATATTGCTATTCTGTATGACATTCACTGTATTGCACTGCAGAGTAAAATTAACCACCACTGTAATACAGTAGTACTTCAGTATTTGCTAGCTCTTGAAGGCTGGTACATTTGCTGTTTTAATGCCATGTTCAAATGATGGGATTTGTCACAAGTATAAGCTAGTAACGGAAAAGGGTTACTTGTCACTGTCTTAGTGGCAATTACATGTAGGATATGGGCTGTCACTTGCAGAAAACAAACCTCTTAACACTTTAAGCAGACAAGTTTGATGGAAACACGGACATTTATAGCACTTGATTTGGTGGTTGGTTTACCGCTACTTAGTTTACTCGGCATCTAGCAAAGTGTGTTCACGTCGGCATATTGGGACTGCATTCATATGTAGTGAGCTTAACCATGTCCTCCTTTGACCTCTCAACACCAAAATCTTGCCATTTAAACGATCAATATTTGTGCCAAATTTGAAAAAATTCTTTCAAGGTGCTCCAGTGGTAATCATAGTGGGGGAAATTCTTTGTGTTTGGGAAAAAGATGCATGTGGAAATCCACGTGTCTCCCCAGCATAACATGGGGTGGAGATGACCAGGAATGCTTGGAAATTGGATTCAATTTTGGAGAAAAGGGGGAGGGGGCAAAACAAAATGTAAAAAGATCAAATAAGGAAAATCTCTTGAGTAGAGGCCTAGAGACTTGCTGAATTTATGCCAAGGTACATTGACGCTGTTCTGTGTAAGATCCTTTGTTGTTTTTTTCCTTTAATTTGTCACCATTTGGCATATTCTTCCATGTTTATTACATGTTATTTCCAAGTAGCAGTGACAAAATCAAAGATTCATGACTCTTGCTATTTCTATTTGGCAAACTCTAACATCACATTTTGGACCTAAATTATAAATCTTTTAAATCCTCAAAAATGATATCAACTGATGGCTGACTTCAAGGTTGAAGTATGACAGACACAGTCAGTTACCTCTTTGTCTCCTCGCCGTAACCAGTGTGACTAGCCTCTTCTAGTGTCCCTGCCTCCCTGATTAGAGGTCTCCTCAGGGCGTAGTGACAGAATTGTGTTCCTGTCAGTTCCTGCAGCTCAGAGTGGGCTAATAGTCACGTTAGCCCATGCAGCATGTCATTAACTCTCCACCCGTAGCCCAATGAGGGGCAAGTCTGTCATTTCAAGACTAAATCACAGGGCAGGCAGGCCAGAGATCAAGCTCCAGTGTTTCCGCCCATCCTTCCTTGCTGCACTTAATATGTACTAACTTACACATACTGCATTAACATGGAAGAATTACTGCAACATGGACTAGAGGAGGCAAATGGAAGTCAAAGGGATGCACTTTGATGGGTTGCTGATACTGAGATCATTCCATCAAAATTGTAATTTGAAACACACTGCTCATTTCTGACTGTGATTGGATGATTCATGGTTATCACTCTGATGATTAGCAGGCTTGCGTAGCATCTATCAGAGCTTGGGCTAATCTGCTTTGATTATTAGCCTCTAAGCCTTACTTCCATGCTGGGCTTGTCGAGAAGAGAGTGATGAGAAATTACACTCTCCTCATATTTGTATTAATCTATCTGCACTTACTTGTCAAACTGATAATTGCATCACCCATCGTTCACATCACCCCTTCAAATGATATGTGCAGTTTTGATCCAGCCGTGCATGTGCACATGTTTGTTCACATGCTTTCATAACACGATAGTATATGAATCAGTTATTGCAGTTTAAATACTTTGTGTCAAGCCAGAGGTCATTCTTCTTTAAAACATTAGATCAGACTGCCTAATAAAGGCCTTCAGTCTTTTATTATTAGCAGTTTGAAGCGCACAGATACCGTGATGGAGACAAAGTGAGAGAACCTGACAAAAGAAAAAGTAAACAAACTAGCGTACAGATGGGTTCAAAATCACAATTTCATCAATAAGAAGCAAAAAAAAAAATCTACATATACAAACATTATGATGCACAGCATTTAGTCTGGGTAGTTAAGTGTGTGATTGATATAAGTATCACTTTTAAAAGGGGGTAAGCAAACGTGAAAATTCCAATAACTATTACACTGTACAATCAAAGTGGAAGGAATGGCAAAGCAAGCCATAACAATAATCAATGATAATAAAGATGGTAATAAAAGTAATAATGATGATAATAAGAGTCGGACGAAAGAAAAGTTCTAAAGAAAAATAACAAACAAAAACCCACAGTCATGAGGTTCCCTCGTCTCCCTTAAAAAAGTTAAGTCAAAAGTAAGCTAACCTGCAAACAAAACCAAACTAATCATTTTGTTACACATTTTAATCCCCAACATTATTCAATAACGTTTCCAGATAATCAGGAGGGACACAGTGACAACAGCCACAAATAGAAATTTCCTCTCGTGCTATTAGTTAAAGGTGTTGAGTTTCCAGCCTGAGGGATTTTAGTCTGACTTGGCCCTTTTCTCGCTCTTCAGCTTTGTGGTCTTTTACCCGCCATCCATGCGTACGTTACGATTCAAATGCATCTGTGTGTGATTAGATCGCATAATATGTTGATGTGAAAAAATACACAATTCTGAGATGTTTCTAGAGTGGAATACACGAGCTACTGGACAGCTTTGGTTTGATAAGTGGTGCTCTGCATGAAGCATCTGTTACATGTGTGTTTGCCATATCGGAATCATTTTACACTGTTTCTCCGCACAATAACAACTTACGCACATTTAACAGCTTATTGGTCACAGTGGGCTTTTAATACCAACCACAACTTGCCCTGCAGCTGAAACTTCATGGGAAATAAGCTGAGCGTGATATATTTAACAAATTTTCAGGCCTGTGGCTCTATAAGTAGATAAGAAGTGGATCAGTTTTTGATCCACGTGAGCTAGATCTTAGCAAAGCTGTGGGTCGATCCTTGAGTCAGGGGGACAAGCTGATAATTATGAGCAAGTGTGACCGTGTTATACAATACACGCTCGTCTTTACTCAGCGCCATGACCTTCTCCACTGAGATTTTTGTCTGCCTAACTTTGCCCTTTAGTGGTGCATGTTGTGTAAGTGAAGGGGCACAACGTGAATAACATTGGTATTTGCGCAACAGCCTGTGCTGAGTGGTGAGCTAACTGGAGCAGGAGAATGGCGCTGTTCGGCGAGGTTCACGGCTGTTATTCCTACAGGCCATGAGCGTGAAAGGAGCTAATGCCATCTGACAGTTCTGGAGCAAGAAGAGGAGGGCTGGACAGAAAAGGAGGAGAGAGAGAGGAGAGAGCGGGGGGTGGTTAAGAGATAGAGTGGGATGCAGAGGGGTGCGGGTGGGAGAATATGGGGGGGTGTTGGATGAGAGAGAAATAGGGGATGAGCTAGATATGGACAAAGCAGGGATGAGGGATATGGGAGGGGAAGGGCTAAAGAGGCGATACTGTAGGGACCTCTTTTGTTACCCGCTGTAGAAAATGGCCATTGCCTTTTATCAGTAAGACATATTAAAAGTTCAAATATTCCAACATTTTCTCAAAAATAAGTAGATGATATGAAGACCTCAAAGCAGGAACTGAAGTTTGGCAATCTTTTAGTCTTAGAAATTCTATCAAATACTTATCAGAATGCAACACATTCCAACTCCCCTATGCTCACACTCTTTGGGTCATATCCTCTGATGCTGCCATTTTGAATATCTGCCTTCAAGGGAATTCCAGAAATGCTCTGAAACTTTGCACACTCCTTTCTGTCCAATGTCTCTGTAAGGTTTAAGAAAGCAAAGGCATGGCTGGTCATGTTGATGTTTATTTTTTTCTGAATGATAAAAATGTGTTACTTTAACCCTAGACCTACCGAACTAGAGGTATTAACAAAAAGGAGGAGTGGCAGTGAAGAGATAGACAGCAGACAGATGGAGGGAAGACAGAATGGGAAGTGAGGTATTAATTTGACAGGCTCCAGACCTCCAGCCTCGCTCAGGCTTCAGCAGCAGTTTCTTTTGAAGGAGGCGCAGACACCCTGTTGCCAACTGAGCCTGTTATTACCGACGTGGCAGAAAGACGGAGGGATGCTACGTGTTGTTGTTTCGTCTTCTGTTAAAAGGCTCCCAGAGATGTGCCATTCACGTCTGACTGCAGCAGAATGCCTTGTGCTGAGGGAAATATGATATAGACCTGTTGATTTTATCACACGTTTGGATGATGGGGCATGAAAACCTCCAAATTATGTGTGGTAATCATGTTCGAACGTTGAGCAAAGCAAACTTGAACCTGAGTCCTTCAGGTTTCAGGTTGAGCATGAGATCTGTACCTCGGTCACCTTTGTCTCGAAAATATTTGTCAAGGAACTGTACCTCTTTTCGTGTGTCTTATGTTTTCTCTGTCCTTCAAAACTCTACATCATGGAATCTGGAATGAAATCTTTAAGACCTTACATTGATTCAATGCCATAAAAAAAACAAAAAATTCTAAAATATCCCTGCTCATAAAAATAAAATCCATTCCTGCCTTAAAATCGCTCAGGGAAAACTACATTTGGAGAACATTTTTTTGATGACCACTTAATATGTAAGTAGTTTCTACCTCTTTTTCTTCCTAACACCTCCCCTTTGCCCATCACTTGCAGCTTACCTGCTCATCAAGCACATTAACGTTTCCCAGTTCTTTGTTTATTTTATCTACTGTACATTACACACGTGATGTGTAGCGGTGGCAATATAGCAGAAGGGTCACCTGCAATAGATGTATCTCTGTACAACATTGGAAACAGCACCACAATATCAAACAGATGGCTAATAATGCAACAACAATTGGCAGCTCTCACTACTTTGCTAGGAACAAACACTTTGAGCATCATTGTTTGCTAGGCAACAAATTGTCACCTGGCTTCTTCACGGATCCCACTTGTTTCGCTGTAGCGTGCTAATGAAATGGAAAGTAATGAAAGTGTTACCCCCACCAGCTGACTGGATCTGTTCCTCAGATGTGTGATGTATAAAAACCTTCCTGTCGAAATCTGTGTTCTTGACTGCTTTTTTGGTACAATTTCAAAGCGGAAATGCTCAGCCGTGCCGCTGATTGCTCATTGCTGTCCTGATATGTCTCAAGAAAACACCACATTGACATGTTCACAAGGTTAAAAACTTGAATTTTATTGAAGGGGATTTTTAACAGAAAGCAAACAAGATCAAAGGTGGTGGCAGCAGATTAGACGATCTGAAGTCAGCAGCCTCGGCACCCTCCATCATTAAAGCTCCTGGCCCACATCTATAGATTATAATGGCTGCTCTGCTGCCAATCAGATCACACACTGCTCCACTTTGATCCGCCTGTAGGTATTTGTGAGCCAACACGTCAGCTCGTGCTTCTCTGCTTCTTTGTCTGCTGACAGAAAGCTCACAGAGTCTCCATATTTGTATGAGACCACCCTCTAGTGGGGAAGTATGGTACTGCTCCATCTCAGTAACGCTACCGGCACTGTCTATTGATGAACGCTCTAATGGCAGTTCTGTAGTTTTTACCATGTTAAGATGTAGTGGTAGTGTTTTTTTTTTCTTTTTAAATTCATGATTCAGAAAGATGTTTTTTTTTATTTAACCATTGTCATATAATAAACAGGCATTATACTGTAAATATTCTAAAGAATGCACCATACAACTAATAAAAGAGATGGACAAAAACAGTAAATAGATAAAACGAAAATTAGATATGACACCAAAACAAATTAACTTCAAACCAAATGTCACTCTTGTTTTCCATAAACCTTCTGAACTAGGTTGAAAATAGAATAGGAAATTATTTTTTTTTATTCTTTATTTTCTGGAGCAGGAAAGGCCAGCTTGATTTATTTATATTGTTATTTTCAGAGCTAGATTACAGTTTGCAGCTGCATTCATCTCAGGTGAGGCTGATCTAGGTGAGCCAGACCACAAGGCTTTGAAATTAGTGTGCTTACTGGCTGTAATTAGCCTGCTGGGGTAGTTGGAGTAGACTGGGGGCGTGGTTACTGTGTACACCTGTGCTTCAAATCAAAATGCCTGCCTTGAAAAAAGGGTGTGTAACACTGCAATCGTGCAGAAACTGTACAAGCTGATAAATGACAGCGGGATTGTATGAGGGGCTCTGTCGATGACGTTAATGGACCAGCAGTCTGAGATATACGTCAGAAAAGTCCGCATTCTGCTTGACCATCAGGAGTTTGAATAGGTTTCAGGCTTTGTGGCATCATCACACAACCCATGGCCCCACTCCCAAAAAAACAACGACACTGCACTTAGGAACTACTGCAGACAGATTAACCACGTGAAATCTCTCATTTTTCATTTAAATATATTGCTTTTCATGGTACATGTTTTCTAATTGTAACATTTTGTAACGCTGTACATTCCGGACAAGAATCCAACTCTTGCATAAAAAATAAAGGTCAGAGGTCTTGTGTCTTGATATTGACAGTTGACTTTTTTTCTCTTCTTGGTTAAGATCAAATATTTTTTTCTGTTGCCACAGTGCAGCTCCTTATCATTAAATGTTAACCAAACACAACAGTGCTCAAAATCTGTTGTTTGTCTCTTCTAATCCTTTTCCAATTTTAGGTATTCTAGGGGATGAGTCACTGATGAAGTACTGACCGAGATTGGTTTTAATGAATGATAACACACTATCGTCCCAGAATACCTGGAATAACTGCAGATTGGTCAGATATGTGGGAGAACATGGAAGAGAACGTGAAGAATGTAGAAAGGAACATGGGGTTTGGGGGTTTGTCCTTCAGCATACAGTATGTTTTACAGTTCAGATGTCGTTACCACCACTCATAAAAGTTACACAGTAGAGAATTGAACTTTTCGTTATTGTCACATGTAGCAAGAATATAACATCACCTCACCCAGCAATGGCCTGATCACGGCATATTCACATTAGTATAACCTTTTATAATGCAGAGGTTTTCAACTTATTCACAGGTTTTCACATTCTGCGGCGTCAGCCAGACATGTGAGATAACTGTTGGTTGCTGCTGAATCTGAGCACATAATTTTATTTTGACATGTTCTGGTTTGGGCAAAGGGTTTATTTGTTCAACAGCTACAGTTAAACATTTGGAATAAAGTGACTTTGCCATTTGGGAATTGCACATGGCTGTTGGAAAGTTGAAATCCAATGCTACTCAGAGTTTTTAGAGTTTCTGATTATGATAAATTGTTTTACTCTGCTAATATCATGACTGTTATTTTAACTATTTTTAAAGAAAATCTGCCACCTGGTTTTTCGGTTCCGCACATTAAGTTGTCATGGATATTTCTATCATGTCAAATCTGTATGAAAATGAGTCTGAATATTTTTCCACTGGCAGTTCAAGCCATCCTCCCACCCCCCACAGCACCAGTCTCCAGATGTTTGTAGATGTCATTCACACCAACTGCTTTCATTGTGAATATTGAGCCCACAAGTTTATATTACAAACTCTACAAAGGAGGGAGCTCCTCCAGAACCACAAACACAGAGAGGCCCAAGAATCCAACATCAACTGCATGTCAGCGTCACTCTTTCCTGATTTTTGTTTTGAGGGAGCATCAGCTAATGAGAAACTCGAACACTGCTGCACTGACAGCTAAATGGTCAGAGGCAGAAACGATTTCTGCGTTCTGTACAAGATGTACAGAAAGCAGTGATTTAGTGGAGTGGACATATTAAACACAGTGCAATTCATGTAACATAGCTTTTTTTAAATTGAATCCTATAATAAAATAAAATACATTTCAGTGAGAAAATAGTGTGGAGAGAGAATGAGTGTCATAAATGAAGGCTAGAAAATGCATATTGTCACATGAAATGTCATACTTTTTCATTGGATAACATCAAGATGGGTGGAAAATGAGGGGAAAAAATCCCAAATATTTCAGAACTTCTAAAAACTTTATACTACATATGCAGTGAATATCTTTGATATTCCAATTATTATGAATCCATCGATATCAAAGACTTGATATTGTTAAGATACAACCGTTTTTATCATCCTATGGTTTGTTCTTAACCTTGACCATGAAACTTCACATTTTCCTAAAATGCTCTTGAATAAGCATGAAATGAAATAATTTTCCATGAAGAACATGTGAAGGGCTCCTATCTCATATTTCGTAACTCAAAGCTTGACAGAACTATTACTAGTCAGCAGGAGGTGAAAACAAATACTGGTGGACTCATTCTCCATCAGTCTCTGTAGATTTCACTGCGTTTTCAAAGTAATTTTTTTTCAACTCTTAATAATCTAACGGGTATGGTATGTACCTCAGATTGATTTGGAAAAAATTGATTTGGAAAAATTTGTGCTCTGGCAAGCCTAGAAAACGAATATCAAATGAAATTTAAAGTTTATTTTGATGGTTTAAAGGCTTGCTGTTTGGCTGTTGACAGGAGGCTCACGTAAATGACTTGTTGTAGTGGCCAAGATGGGGGCCAAGTTACCTTAGTTTATGACCTCAGGGAGAAAAGCAACATGGCTGCTGATCATCTTGGCTCCAGAAAAACAAATGCATCCTGGGAGTGTCACACGGATCATTGGAAATCTAATCTGCAGGAGTGAACACAAGCCTTGATGTTGAGGTCAGCTCTTGTACATCTGCACTCGCCCGGTTCAGCCTGTGAGGTGTCTGACTGAATAACCACTGGACATGGCGCTTACGGCAAATAGGATTCGACCTAGTGGTAATCATCAATGTTGTTTAACATTCTGCCTTACCAGTAAAAGTATCCTCATTGTAGCTTTCAGAAATGTGACTGTGGAGAAAGAAATCCTCACAGAAACACAGAAACGTGTTTTTTTTTTTGGTGTTTTATTCATTTCAACAACGTATTAAAAATAATCTAGCTAAAAGGCAAATCCTTTGCATTCTCAGAGGAAAAGAGATCAAAATTCCCCTCTTCATTCCAAAAGGATTTCCTGGTTGAGTTGAACCTCAATTATCTACTTTCATCACGGTCACAGGTAGTGTAACGTCAGTAGGGACTACTGAATAAACCTGAAAGAACATACAGTAAAAGACTCAAATGGAGTTTTCCTCTGCGCTTTTATCAGGAGTAGAAATACGAATGTGCTGGCAAAGAAGACATTTTGTCAATTGAAATTTCAATCCAGTTTTATCTCTTACAGGAATATGCTAGTTCATCATCTGTGGGAAGAGAATATTTTAGGGAAATTCTTGAACCTATAAGGAAGACCCTTCATCATGTCACTAACTCGTTTCTATGCTTTAATAAAAGGTCTATATTAATCAAACACTTTGGGGAATTCTTCACTCACCCAGACTCTGCCATATACAAAATGTTCAGTAAGATTGGATTGCAGTATTTGTTTTTTTTTTCATCTTTTGGAGGGATGTCAAGATCTGGAAAACCTCTCGTGTGCTTCTGATCATTCTAACATGAAATACTGATTGTTGGCCTTTGATACTTACAAAATAGATTCAGGCTTCTTTCTTTAACAAATCCTAATCAACATATTTTGAGGAAAAGGAGAGCTGAGTGGCCAAGTCCTGTTTATCTGGTAGCTCTTTGTCGGAGGAGTGCTGAGATTTAGCCTATGTGACAGTGTACAAAGGGGGGAGGGGAGCTCAAACAAAAAGCAATGCCCTTTGTTTCTCTGATGTTTAGGGAAATGCAGAAAACAAGAAATGAAACAGCACATTGAGGCTCACATTTAATCAAAATTAGCATTTCAGCTAACAGTTTAGCATTGTGTAAGAGAGGCTGTGTGTGTGTGTGTGTGTGGGGGGATCACTTTAGATACATCTTTCAGGTGAAAAAAAAATCAATACGTCTTAAAGAGACATTTTTGGTGAAGGATTTTCGTAATGGTTATTGCAATAATGCAACCAAGAATTGTCTGCAGTGGGACAGAACTTTGTTGTGTCATAGTTTTGGTAGAAAATAACGCTTTATTAGATGCAGCACAGACCACATTCAACTAGGACTTTCAATTAATCTGCAGTTTATGGAAATAATTACATTTGGAGGAAGAAACTCAATTTAAAAAAAAAAATCTTTACATTTACTTTCGTTCGCCCCTTAAACCCCTTAATCAAATAAACGACTATGTTGAGGATCTTTAATTCGTGAGTGACCATTTGTCGTCTTAACAGATATTTCGAAACCTTTCTTCTTCTGCAGACAGCGAGCTTCTGTCCAGTACTCGCAGGTACTTCAGAACAGTAACAATTTGTCTTACCAAAGCTTTTCCTTCAAGTTCTGTTCCTTTTTTCACTGACAGTCAGCCCTTCAACTGTTTGTTACAGCCACAACCATGTGTAGCATTACTTATAGCGTCATCCTCGGGTGACATTGTGTAGCCTACTTTGGTCACTTCAGACCATTTTTTTTTTTGCCGCATATTCACAGTTAACTAAAAATTCACTTGACATTTAAATGGAAATGCAACTAATATTGCTATGTTTCATTTCAAAGTTATTACTCACATATGTATGTGATCAATATTCATCCATCCATCCATTTTCTTCCACTTATCCTGTTAAGGGCCGTGGGGGGGCTGGAGCCTAATATCAAATATGCCTTTGTTCTATAAGTATAATTCTAATTAATATCTTAAGTACTTTTTTTAGCAACTCTCCCCTGCATTGTATTCTACATGACGTAGCAAGTGGAAGAGTGGCCTCAGGCCAGGGGACATTTTCAGATTGCACCTCCCTCTGTCTGACAGCAAATAACCAGTAGATCCTCAACAGTGTCCCAGCTCCAGTTGACTTCAAGGTTAAAGGCAACATAGCTTATTATGCTGTTCATCTCTGCCACACGGGAGGAAAGGTGCTAAGGTCAAGGGTGACATATGGTAGCCCCTCTCCCTCCCCACCCTGCATGGCTCTAGTTTGATTTCCTATTAGTATTGACAAGCAAGGTTATGCCATTCAGACTGCAAATATGTCACAAAGCCTGCTTATGACAATGTATGGAATCATTTACATTCAAGAAACCCCTTGTTCTTTATGCTCTGATGCATGTAGACAAAAACAAAGTTCCCTGCTGGGGTTCCTGACTTGTAACCTTTGGAAAATGTCTCTGTAGAGGAGGGTCATAGACAACAATTCCACCTTGTTTTACATCAAGCTTGAAAAAAATCTTTCAAAATCTGATTGTCCAAAATGTTTTTAGGCCAGTTTAGCCTCCACTACTCCGCCTGGTGTTAGCGCTTGGTGAACTGTAAAGTTCGAATATGCCTGTTCAGACATATCCAATTACAACAGCATGGCCAGGTCTTTTCTAAGACATGCACAGTGACACAGTGACATATGGCAGCAAGCGCTTATGGTATTAGTGTAACGTAAACTAGGAGACGGCGAGACTGCCTTTGATCACACCAACAGGTTACACGTGTCCTAGGATTTCTACCTGCTAAGCAACCTGCCCAGTGTGACAGCCTTTTCCTGCAAATTCTCCCAGGCTGAGCAGCACATTTTCTCTCACTCCCTGTAAGCATTGGCATGAGCTTCGTCTCTGTGTTGCGTTTGAATGTGAAAAGCTTCTTATATGTGACTTAGTGCAGCCGGGTCATTAGCATTCACGGGGGTGGGGGTGGGGGGGCTGCAGTGCTGCTGTGAGAGTGAAAGAGTTGTATTGGGTGGAGCTGTGGAGAGGATGGTAGACTGGCCGAAGGATCAGGACAGGCTTGTCCGCTACAGTGTGAGGTTAGGAGAGTGGAGAGCGGAGGCTAGTGGGTACACAGCATCAGGTTGGGTGGTTGAGTTAAAACACTGGATGCCTCTCACTATGGTCCCCTAGCCAGGCCACTGGAGGGGATGAAGGAAGAGAACCCACTGGATGGTAAGGTGTCTCATACTTTTAAGCTTAGTTACAGAGGTATCGTCATCCAGAATGGGCCTACAACAAGTGTCTTGAAACACGCGTCTGTGTTTTTACCCCCAGTTGTGTTAAGCTGAGCACAATTAGTTGTTGTTTGATTCTGTCTGCAGACATCTATTTGAGTATTGAGACTAATGTTCTCTTATTTAACAAAGGATGTCTATCTGTAAGCCATTTTGCTATATATCTAATCAACAAAATTATGTTGTTAATCTGTAACTTCAAACTACGTTGAAGTACATTTTCAAATCTGGTTGTAAAGTTAACACAACTTTTTGGGAACATTTTTCTCAATATATCCTGCTACAGGCCCCAAAAAGCACCAGTAACTCTTGATTTTACTCTCAAGAACAGCTTATTCTCTCTCTCTCCCTCATGGATGGTAAGGTACCCAGTCTTTTATTTAACCAGTAACCAGGCTTTTCTGTAACCATAATGTGAAACAGTCAAACTAACCAACACTCACTGTGGAGATGTTTTCTTTGTTAAACTGAATTTTGTAATCAGCATGGTGAACAGTTGGGGGGGGGGGGTAGTCATTATGTATTGCGCTCAACTGATTAATTTTTCTGTTGACCCACCGAATGATTGAGCAGCAGAAATAACCCTATACAGAACCTTCACTTTGGAACAGCACAGTTACATTTTATGATGTCATTTTTCCAACATAATGTGACATTCCAATACACCTTGTAACACAAATAGCTTATAAGAAATTTCTTACAATGCTCTGAAACCAACCAGTGACGTATACTTAATACCAGCGGTATGTGATGTGACAACACTGTGGTTAAGGTCCGGCTAGGTTAAGTAATTTGTTACAATGCTCTGAAACAACTAACAACCAACCAGTGACGTATATTTAATACCAGCGGTATGTGATGTGACAACACTGTGGTTAAGGTCCGGCTAGGTTAAGTAATTTGTTACAATGCTCTGAAACAACTAACAACCAACCAGTGACGTATACTTAATACCAGCGGTATGTGATATGACAACACTGTGGTTAAGGTCCGGCTAGGTTAAGTAATTTGTTACAATGCTCTGAAACAACTAACAACCAACCAGTAACGTATACTTAACACCAGCAGTATGTGATGTGACAACACTGTGGTTAAGGTCCGGCTAAGTTTAGCTACTTGGTTACTGGTATTGAAAGATCATGGCTAGGGTGTTAATGCACTGTTTTATTAAGGTAGGGGAATGATCTGGCATTTAAAAAAAAAAAAAAACAACCTCCTGTTTGTGAATAAACGGCACTCAGTTGCTGCAGTGTCTGGTGTATTTTTGACCCATCCACCCGAACCTCCTCCATACACCAACATTCTCACAGTATTTGAATATCATCTAATTTCCTCATTAGCTATAACAGCCATTAGAGGGCAATTTGGCATCCTGGTATGACCTATTCTCTGGAAGGGAAGTCCCTGAGAACTGACAGATGAAGAAACACGTCAAGTTGCATCTTCAATAACATTAGAATTTACATTTTACTGTGAGTAAAAGCTGAGGTAAAAAAGGAGTTCCTTCAACTCCCCTCGATATTTCTAGTGGTCTCCATCTTAATGGCCCTAAGTTCTTTTGACTATCAACTTTGCTCAGTTTGTAACTAAGCAAGCTGTGAAACTTTAGCTTGAACTGTCTACCTTGTTCCACTAAGTGCTTCAATTAGTTAATGTCTCTGTGTTTTGTCAGCTTGAACCTGTGTTTATGCTTGGACATGCACTTTGGTCTTCCCCATAAGTGCCAGAGGCATGGTTGAGGGGAGGGGAGGCAAGCTAATTTGGGCAAAATGGCTGCAGTTTTGTGTGTGTGTGTGTGTGTGTGTGTGTGTGGGTGTGTGTGTGTATGAAGGGGCAGTATTGTTGAACGGCAGTGAAAATAGGACTATCAGTTCCACTCAGATAACCCCTAGCTGTCATTGGACCTCAAGCAAAGCTGTGACCCCAGGGCTTGAACTCTGCAGTCATGTGACCAGGCTGTAAAGTGACCAGTGGTGTTGCTTGGCTCTGGCTGTGGTCAGAGAGGGGCAGGCTGTCGAGGAAAGAGGTTGCTGGGAGAGAACACCAGAGAGAAAGAAAAGAGAGTCATGAGGCTACATGGCCTAGTGGCTTTTCTTTAGCTGACTCCATGCTTGAATGGGTTCCAGGCAGACTGGGAGAAGCATGAAATGGATACATGGGAAGGTAAGGGAGGCGAACAGAGAAGGCTGTGATGTTCTTTCTACGGGCCTATGCTTTAACCTCCACTAATTGAGTGCGAAAGAGGGACTTGTAATGAGGTATAGATATAACTGCTTTAGGGTGACAATTTCTGCTGTCTGGTCTTCTTAGAAACAACATGCATGTTTTCTAAAATAAGACAAAAAATAAATAGAAGCGTATATTATATGCAGACATATGCTGCTCTCTCTGCAGTTTGAGTAAACAAATGCAGTGTAGCCTTAACATTTGTGCTGCATACAATGGGATCAGCCCCCTTTTTTTTTTTTTTTTTTGTTGCTGGGAAATGTTCAAGGCTTCCAGGCCAGGCTAATGATCACACATTCCAGCTTTTAACAGCATTCTTTACAATAAATGGCCTCAAGTGCTTTGTTTATGTGTGGGTTATGACATATATTGGTGGTGGGTTGCACAGTATGCATACATATGTATTGATCTTTGGTATGTGGTTGTGGGTTTGCTGGCTTTGCACACAGTCAGCAGTGATGATATGATGGAGGATCAGCAAAGTCAGACTGAGGAGACCTCGCATAGATTCTTTTTTTCTTTCTGTTACATTTTGAATCACAGTTTAGTTGAACACAAAGTAGTGTTTTTAAAAGATATAAGACTAAGTGGAGAATCTTTTCTTGATCTTAGTTATTAATGCTCTCTCTAAATTGATTTTATCCCTTGCGTCTCTTTTGTTACTCCCTTAAGCTGTTATCATTAATTACTTGAGTAAAATAACCTTCTTTTGCCGGTGTTCACTATACTTCCCTCCCAGAGCACCCAACCAACCGTGGGACCCCACCCCCGTTGTATTGCAGGAATTTGGAATGTGATCCTTTCTTACTCACCCTTAAGATATAATCCACATGTCAAAGTAAACAGGCTGCTCATCGCTGTTCTATGTCCTTTGATAAGTTCCTATCTTGTGTGTCTGTGTGTGTGCTTATTGATTGTACAATTCTCTAAAAATCATTTTTTGACATAACTTGCTAATCATCATCACCAAATCAGCATTATTTAGCGGTAATGACAGAATCCTGTGTGTAGAAGTCTGTCCCTCATTTGATTTTGTTTTTCAAGGACTTCTGGTTGCAGCATGTGGAGGAACCATTCTACTGTATTTCTCCCCTCCCCCCACATGTTAATCCTCCAGCCCCCCCCAGCCAGCAGCCATGTTGGTTGTGCTCCAGCAGAGTCAGGGTTAATACTACATTTCTGTTTCAATACTTCATTACGTGACTTTAAATCTATAAGCGAATCCTCATGTTTTCATTTTCCTTGCTCTGTGTTGGGTGACAAGCTGAAATGAAGCAGAAGAAGTAAACAGCGAGAAGGAAAATGGGACATGGGAGGTTGTTTATGTGATGCAGATGCAAAGGACAGGGGCTGTGAGAGGATCAATAGGAACAGTGGGGGAGGTCAGGGACTCCTGTGACTTCATAATGCCTGACTATAAATAGCCTGTGACACAGGCTACTTATTCTAGTAACAGACTCATTTTAATAATTTCACTGAAACTGATCTCATCTCAGTGCTTGGCTTGTCAAACTAAACCATCAAGTCTGTCATGTTGCAGATCTTTGTCTTTCAAGGGTGTGTTATTTCAACTGCCCTGGACCCTTCCCCCAGTGCGCGTACACACACACACACACACACAAACACACACATATACACACACACACACACACAAAACTGAGTTTAACTGATGCATTACAATTTGTTGCTTGCCTGTTTTCATTATGTTGATATTCAACAGTAAATTTAGGCTTTTGTTGATGCATTTGAGCCTATTTTGGTGGTTTGGCAGGTTGGGAAAGTCCCCCATACAGTATGCATTAACAACACATTTATATGGTTAAGTATCACAAAGTAAAAATAACCGCATTTCATGTCAGTTCGTATGCTATTATGTGGCTCTGACATTGAATAGAACTTAGCCCAAAACGAGTTTCCCCTGTCTCACTAAGTAAAACAGTTTAATTTCCAGCAAATTAAATAAAATAAGGAACAAAGTATGCATCTCTTATGCTTGATTTCCATACAAGTTTTGATGATAATTTGGAATTTGCCATGAAATAATTAGAGGTAACATGGGAACCTTCTTCATCCCCGTGCTGTACTATGGAGGTTTAATTGATTGTTACTTAGCATAATTTAATGCCTTGGCACTGGTTTTACTTTCTTGGTTTCTTTCTGGTCTGGTTTAATTTGCCAAGTTCCTGTTATATTTCTAAGATTTACAACAAAAAGCCATAAAAGAGTAGAGTCTTTGGTGACATGGTAGATTATCAAGGGCCAGTGTAATTTATTCGTAGCTCAAATAAAATACTAATTCCCTTATACTTTTTGATAGTGACTAAACTTATTGCATTATTGTGACATTGAAATCTGACAGTGCAGCAAACATCTGCAATAAAGAATCTGCTAATATTCATAATCTTGTTGATTGTCGAGAGACAAATGATGTAATTAAATGTTTTTAAGACTATTATTAAGGCAAAACTAGTATATAGATGCTTGTCTGTTGAGATTTTAGGCTGTTGTTGGAAAATAAGAAAAATGATGGTCACAGAAAGAGTCAAGTATTGGATGAAGTGTTGCGAATACTGAAAATTTTAGTTATATTAATTTGTGTAAATGTGGACATATTTCTAATGACAATAAGACTTAGATCACTCAAAACTAACGAGTTAAGATAAAAAAAAATGTAAGAGTACACTTTACTTAAGTTCTCAGTGCGTGCAAATGCTTTATTAAATTTACACTGAATAAACCAACACATTTAAATGACCTTTTCAGATGCTAAGACAGTAAAGCAGACTCCTACAGTCAAGGCCTTTTCCCACATTATTTAACAAAGTAGCATCACATGTGGCTTGCATTAGCATAACATTAACATGGAGCCCACCTTAGTGGAGTTTTACTCAATGCTAATGATTTAGCCTCTAAGCCTGGGTGTATATTATCAGGACAGCAACATCAACAGGTCACCATTGTTTCATGTAGGAGCCCAATCTACGGCTGCATGCACATAACTTTAAAGATTAGCATCACAGTATGGCCTGCCAGGAATTCTGTACCTTAGTCCCAGAGGGTCTCTAGATGCCTTTAACCTCTGTGAATGTGTTAGATGTGTGTCCATGTCATGTACATACCAGTCAGTGTGTGTGTGTTTGTGTGTGCGTTTTTGTGTGTTTGTGTCCGCTTGTGCTTCCCTTCCCCCGTCTCTTCACCCCCAGGTAGAAGAGATAAGTTTAAGAGAAGAAGAGATAGAGGAGGGAGGCTTGAGGAGGGTTGGAGGGTGCCAGCAGCGGAAAAGTACAGCATATTCCTCCAACCCCCGCCCCCTGTCTCAGCTGGGCATGATTGTGATGGAAAGCCCGAGACAAAACCTGAAGAGAAACCCCCTTTAGCAGCAGGCCTTGTTGCTTGGTCAGCCTCTCAAAAGACTGCTTTACACTATACACCAGCCATTGTGTGTGCAGGGTGTGGACAATAGAGAGATTTTGCTAAGATTCCTCTCTGTTCTCAGCATGATCCAGCTTGGAAAGGGTTGGAGAGATTGTGAAACCTGGTTACTTTAAAAGCTGGCTTCTTCTCATATGAGAGCATAAATGAGTTGAGATCATTGATGTTAAGTGTTTTTGAGAAAACACCTCACAGCTTTTAGTCTTCAAAAAAAAACAAAATTATAAAACCGGCCTTTAGCTCCCTTTGCTTTGCCAGATGAGAGGACAATTCCATGTTGTTCTACATGACAAGTGATGTACATCTCACTCCATCAGCTGTCTTACAGTGGCTTATTGCGAGCAATGGAAAACAAGAACGCTGTTTGTCTTTGTCATTGACAGGGGCTTAAAAATGCTCAACTTCCATTTCCTGGCTTGTGTTTAAGTTTGGAATGAAACCCAGGCTGACCCCTGGGAAACAATGCAGCCTTTAATGGGCCCTGGGGGTTGGTGATGACTGTGTGTGTGTTTGGAGGGGTGATGCACAGCATCAGGGTGCCTGCAAAAGTCCCTGCACTACTGCTTTTACAACTCCTCATCTCCTTAAATGACATTGTGATAAATTCACCTCAATTCTTCTTAAAGTTTTCTATTCTTTGAACTGGAGGGGCCTTTCTGTGAATGAAAAACACACCACCACAATTTGTACAAAACTGTAATTTTTCATTTTCCAGATGCTTAGTGTTTAATTTAGTGACTGTCAAATTGAAAAGTTCTTTTCAAATCAGCCAGACATGCTAATGAATGTTTCTAGCAGGTAGAAGACATTAGCAAAAACTACTGATTGGTACTGATCAGATCAGAAATAATTTCTTGATCCTGGAGGGGGAAATTGTGAATAATGAGCTCTCTAACAATTTTGCACTTTTCTGGAAAGCACACACATGTCAATGATTTAAAATGGTGGACTTCTCCTGTACAGGGTGCTGATTTTTACACGTAGAGTGCTGAACATTGCTGGCTTCTTTTGTGACTGTAAAAGTCATTCCTGTTGAGCATAAACATAGATCTCAAATTCCATGTTGACCACGTAATCAGATTTATTCAGCATCAGACTATTTTTTTATCAAAGAAGAGAAACGTTTTTTTTTTTTTTAATCAGATCACATATAACATATCTGAGTTACGTGTTCAATAAGTTGCTACATTGAAGTGTAGAGATTTGGTTAACTAAAATGACATGAAAATATTAGATAGTTATGTTGAAAATGTGCCATATCAGCGTCTTAAATTTGCAAGAGCAACGCGTCAACAGCAATGTCACTATTTAATCAGGATTTTAGTCCCTTTGAGCTTTTTCTGAGGTGTTCCTTAGAATTTCCAGTAAAACCAGACGATGTTTTCTTGGAGTAGATGGTGCTTTTAAAATGTCTTTTATGAAACTCTATTCAACTTCAAAGCAAATGCCAAATAAAATGACCAGTGTAAACCTTCCATTCGAATTAAGTGAATGGTTTTTCCCCTCTCATGATTTGTCTGTTGTCACTGTTGTATTTTGGTCTCACTTCATTTTACTTTGATCAAATGCTTTAAGATTGAAAGGACAACTATGTTTTATATCCCATTTTAACACATCGACACAAACACATTGTGGGTATGTTTGATTGCCACAACCTTTAGGAAGTGGAACGCTCCTGTAAATGTCATGAATATTTAACTGTCAGCTATGGGGAAGGAGGAGGAGCTATAGGACGTGACACACTGAGATCAAGTGTGTGAAGGTGTGAATCAGCCATTTATATGGTGGCCATGCACTTGAAAGACAGGGTGATAGATTTAGCAAATAAGCCTGAGTGAAGGCTACTAATAGCCATTGTGTTTTTTCCTCACTGAAGGAAGTCAGGCATTTCACAACGTGTGGCCAGTGAAATATATTGTTTTAATGTGCTTTCTAAACGGGTATGTGCTGACAAATGGCTGGCCAAGCAGGTGACGATCCATACTGTCATTTATTTGATCTTCTACATGCTTAATGATAGCAGGTTTCCTCAGTTGGCCTCATGTTAAGCTCTATTTAACAGTTAAGTTATCCTTAAGGGAAAAGGTGAACACAGGATTAAAAACATAGATTTCTGCTTAAAGTGCCAATTTGCTATGTGAGCTGGATTTAGAGAGGACTGGAGCTGAACAGCTTCTCATACCAATGTCTTGGTGAGCATTTTGAAGTATTGCATGAAAAAATGGTCATAGAAAAAGCAGCATTTAAAAAAAAATCTTGCGTAAATGTTTATATGTTTGCTTGAATTTGTTTTTTTGTGATGTAGTCAACCTTTTTTCAATCAAGCTCTCACATGGCGAATCTGTAACTTACTTTCCCCGACAATTGTTGCTGCATCTGATGTCTTCCCAGATATTCCTAAACCTGGTATTTATCTACAAGGGGCATGAAAATTGGCCAGTACTTTCTGTCACAACTCACTCAACTGAAATTTCATAAGACCTTCTTCATTTTTCGCTGGCTGGCTGGCTTTAGAGCGCCAATACGACCTCTTCTTCTTCTACTGTTAGAGCAATGTGTAAAGTTGCCTATACCACCATCTTATGACAAAGATTATGCATTGCTTAACCTTGAAAAACGAGTTGACACCTAAATTACATTTCCTTTGTTTTGTTGCATTCCCAGGATTTGTTTTCAATTTGCCCCACAATGAAATGGACTCACAGCTTATTATTTCATCAAATCATACAGAGTGAGTTTGTGCAGATGAAAAGAGAGAAGACACTATACTTCGTTTTGACACTAGACTTTTACTATGTATTATTTTTCTACTTTCTTAAACCTTTTTTGGTATGTATTCTATATGTAAATGTGTATTCTTTTTGGTAAAACTCCCATTAAAAAAAAAAAAAAGGACTTTTCAACTTAATACCCCTTTCACACTGGCCAAAAAAAACCCAACTAACATCTGCTAAAATCATGCCATTGTCTTCAGTGGGAAAGGGTTGAATCTGCTTTTTCTTTGCTCAAGTCAGACTGGGTGAGTTGGGCTCGAGGCTCCAAGGGTGAGCACAGCTTTAAAAAACACATTTACCAATCGAAGCATCGATAACGAGACTCAAGCAATGTGAAAAACACGTCAACTGCAATTGGAGAGGGCTCATTTATTATTGTGCACATGCATTACATGCATTCAAAACATTATTGTCTAAAAAGGATATATGTGACATCAGCAGTACATGGAGGCCTTTAACTGCTTCAACGTACCAAGAAATTGGGCACATTGATTCTAGCACCCCGCAAGAATAATTTAGCATGAATGGTTAAAAAAAATTTTAAACAATTTAGTTCATTATAACTAAATAAATTGTTTTAGTTTTTTTTAACTAAGTTTGGGATTTATGAGTTTAATCTAAAAACATATTTGTCATTAACTAACTTTTAGGCAATGCAGTTTGTACATCACCAAATTTATTTTCAAGTGATCTTTTAATGAAGAAAAATCCATCCACATTGTAATTTCTACCTTTATTGTACATCCATGGATATATTAAGGCCAACTAAAATAACGGGAAGTATTCCATTGTAATTTGTTGCTCTAAGATATTAATAACTAAATTCATGATTAGTTGATTAATGTCAGGGTTCTCAAACATTTCTACATAGGGGGCCACCTATTCACACCTAAAAGGCCTGGGCTCATAAAATAATCCCAATTTTTCATCTTACCTTTTTGATTCTGATAATCTATTTATAAGTTCATCAGTGACCTCAAGCAGAACCCAAATTGTTTCCTTGAGATGTTGCTTCATTTTTTAATGGTTAATTCCATTGCGTCAAGCTACAGGAGCTTTTCCAGTTGCCCAGTATTAATGGTTAGCTGGCCAAACTGAGCATCTCCAAATGATGATGATAGTGTTATATCGAATAATTGAATTTCTATTCTGATTTTATATTGTTTATAAAGTTTATATTGTTTGAACGCACATTTTCTGTCATATTTTGAGATGGATACTCTAATAAAATATAGTTTCCCTAGCAAACAGTCATCTTTAATTTTCAAAGCACATCACAGCCTATTTGAGAGGAATCAGGGCCAGCCTGTCAACCCCAGCCCAGCAGTTGAGGAACACTGGATTAATATAAAGAATATTTTCTTCATCTTGAATAAATTGTGATGAATACTAATGGCAGGTTTAACCTATGTGATAGTAAACTGAATACTTTCAATTTTTTACTGTTGGCTGATACAAGTCCTCAAGCTGGCCTTCATAAAACTCAATTTATCATGTTCAGAACATAGAATACAGTTTTTTTGCCACCCAAAGTGTGTTTTTTATTCCTATGTCTATGAAATGGTAGAACAGTGATCAATGACCGCTGAGTAGATCCATGAACGAGTCAACAGTTGTGAAGATATTTCTCTGACTGCGCTTTTTCTCAGTCGACTTAACCTCTCTGCTGTAGTGTTAATCACCAAAATAGATAAATTCTAATCCCAGGATAGGCTCACTGTGTGACGCCCCATTGTCTCCGTACAGTATGGCTACCCCTGCAGTCTTTGGCAAGCAGCAAACTTAAACCTCATACCATTTAAATGGTAATCTGTCTCTGGGCTTTTAGAAGTCCTCTATTCACCATTCATTATCTGGGAGAGGCTTTATGCTATGTGCCCCCCCACCCCTCTCCTCCAAAACACCACCCCCGCTCCTCAGTCTCCTCCTAATTACCTTTAGTACATGAACCCTGTAGCCTGCTATGAAACCCCCACCTCTCTCCGGGAGGCTTAACTCTCCGCTTAGTCACATGCCTCTGATGAGTTGCCCCTTTAAATTTTATACACACAAAAGCTTAATCCTGCCAGTTTGAATATTAAAGATTATGCTTCTGTGGCCTCTTTATTGTTGCAACAGTGCACCATTTAATCAGGGATGTGTGACCAGGTCAACAATTGACAACAGTCACAATATCAGGTCCTCCCGATCACGTCTCATGAGGTAAACAGTGTGTGAGTGCTGGACTCTTGAGCTTCTTCATTTGTTCCGTTGAACAGGTTCAAGATTGATTTTCTTTGTCATAATAGAATATTTTTGGAGCATTTGATTTTGTTGGGGGGGTCATATAGTAAATAGGGAACTTTCTATTTCCTTCTTATTGCTTGCTAATTACCAGAATATCCACCTATTTCAAGAGTGAAGAGTCACAGCTGTATGAAACATCTGTCCATCAGTGCTGAGACGATGAGGCAATAATGCAGCTGACGAGTCCGCAAAAAGTAATAAACACAAATTCTAGTAATTCATTAAATCCCCAAAAGCATTTAAAATGAGGTAATGACAAACCTTCGCTGATAAGGTGCCAGCAATTTGATAAAATGGCCTTGAACTCGTGATTCATTTCATTTTAGATGATTGATAGTTGAAACTGATCATAAATATTGATTAAAAATGAGTCCATCCATCCATCCATCGTCATCCTTCGCTTATTCCTTACGAGTAAGGGTCGTGGGGGGGCTGGAGCCTATCCCAGCATCTACAAGCAAGAGGCGGGGTTCACCCTGGACAGGTCACCAGTCCATTGCAGGACCAACATACAGAGACGAACAACCATTCACACTCACATTCATACCTACGGTCAATTTAGAGAAGTCAATCAGCCTCGTCCCCAATTGCATGTCTTTGGACTGTGGGAAGAAGCCGGAGTACCAGAGAGAACCCATGCAGGCACAGGGAGAACATGCAAACTCCACACAGAAAGATACCGCGCCCGAGCCGGGACTCTTACCCAGAACCTTCTTGCTGTGAGGCCACAGTGCTAACCACTGCACCACCGTGCAGCCCTAAAAATGAGTCCATCTAACAATAATTTAATTATCAACACACAGTATGTAGTGATATTGTGTAATGTGTGACCAGAGCTAACCTGTGGTGTGCCGTTGTCGTGTGATGTGACCATGGCTTAACTGATTATTAGAGACATTCTATGGGTTCACTGCTGAAAAAGAATACACTCTGTATGTCCTCCCTTGTTATGCATATTTAAACTGAACAAAGATGCATTTTAACAAACCCCTGGGTAGATTTGCTCTGCACATTGAGCCACACCGGAAACCTGCTTGTCAGCCTCTATTATTGGCTCTCCAACTGCTGAATCCCATAGGAGGGTAAAGGTCCCACCAGTGTGTGAAGCAGTTTGTCGCGTTACTCAAGAGTCTTTAATTAATTAGATGTCTGGGTTAATCTCCAGGCTCAGCAGGCAGCATTAACCTGCTGGACAGCAGCTTCCGACCTGTTATGTCTACTCTTAGCAGTGACGGGTGGCCAAGCTCTTAAGGAAAGCAGATGTATCTACCACACACTTTTTTGTTATTACAGAACATTTCAGTTCTTTACATCAGCATTGGCCCTGCTTGCTCTTCAGGTACCCGCAGGAGACTTTTATCTCCTGCTTCAGCTTGTAAAAGTGGGCTGTGCGTATGCTAGGCAACAGAGGAAACAAGAGCTCTAACGCCACAAGTAGCCTTATAATATTGTAGTTGCTATGCAACATGAAATCCAACAATTTACAATTTAAACTACGTTGTTGCTAACTTACCTCAAATAAATAAAGGGGGGAGTAATGTCGAAATTAAAAAGGAATAAAAGACCTTTGCTAAAGTAACATTTTTGTAGAAACAGTGAGGCCTTATATTGTTTTTTTTCTGCGTTTTGTATCTGTTGGAACTGCACGGAACCCCTTACATTTATCCTGTAACCCCTTGTGGGGAACACTTTGTTACAGTAGAAGAGGAAAACAACTGACTTATTCAGTCTTACTTATTACTGGAAGACACAGTTTGGAGCTGAATTAAAGTAATTGAAAAAACTCCATCAGTTGGGCTCACCAGTAACTGACACCTATGCAGCTCTTTCACCACATTTTTTCAGCATGTGGTCGAGTGGTCATACAGGAACATCCATCATATCGGAGGACATGTTATATCAGGCTAACATCTTTCTGGTACAGATGAATCTGGTCCCAGTAGGGCCTTTTACGCAGATCAGTAGCAGTTCAAATTCCTTCTGTAGCCAGGTTTTGCAGAGTGAGGCTGTTCTAGTAACCATGAAACTCATCCCATCTGTGTGTGTGTGTGTCTGTTTGTGTGTGTGTGTGTGTGAGAGAGAGAGAGAGAGAGAGAGAGAGACCATGGACAGCAAATAATATGTGCTCTGACTTAATTCCCTGCTTCCTCAGTAAGTTTGATTATGTGCATTATGTGGCCTGGAGGTAGATGAGGGATTAACAGAAGATTTTCAACAGCTTTCTCAAATTGCTGTCTTAACAGTTTTGAAGCACTTTCCTGATTAGTAAAGAAGTTTCACAAGAAAGGTCCTCAGCAGGATTTGTCTGTCTTTGATCCTCCCCTAGCACTGTCTCCCATGCGCTCTGATTCACCAACACGTCTGATCAAATCAGTTTCTGAGACGGTTCCATGTTCTCACTCCTCTCCACCATCCTAACGCCTCGTTATTTCATGACCAGCCAGCTTCAAACCGCTTTTACGAACCCTCATCACTATGTCACTTTAAGCATTTTATTGCACGTACATTTTCCAGAACATCGGAGTCCACACTGCTGTCACTGCACGCTTTAAATTACTGTTAGCGAGTACTGAACTGCAAGGGTTATTGTTTGTTTTTATATTGAATCAAAGTGTTTGTACAGTACTGAGCATATAGTTTGATGTAAAAAAGGTGGATTATTTTGGATGATGGATTCAGGTTTTTAAATTCGTGTTCTTGTGTAGTTTTGGAGTTGTTTTGTTGTAGTGGCTGTTGATAGCCATTCGTTGCTTTTAGCTTCCTGCTAAATATACGTGGGTGGCATACTTTTCACACTTGAAATTCGACGAAATGACGTAGAAGGAAAGTATTTGACAGGCAAAACACACTTTTGGGTCGAAGTGCAGCTTTAACCTCTTGTCACAGTTTGCAAAAAAGCCTACCCCGAACTAACGATTGAGATGATTGAGATGATTGAGACAGTGCCGGGATCGCAGGTGACAGATTGGTCGATGGAACAAAATTTTGGAAAGCACATTATGTTTTAGTAGGTCATGAGTTTAGAGAGATGTCTATAGATAGAGGGCCATTCTTGTGCTGTGGCTGTTGTTGGGAGAAGAGAAAGGAGAGTGAGCAAATCACGCATGTTGTTTTTTTCTTGCTGCCTCCTCTCATCAGAGCTCCTAAATAAAACATATCAAAGATGTCTCTTCTCTCTGTGCCGCTGCCTGTTACACCTCCACTTTCACAAAATGAGTGAGAGCTTAAGAACCCATTGGATTAGCCAGCGCCTGGCGAGGGCTTAAGCCCAAACCGCCCCCATGATCTCAATTAAAAACTTGTGCCTTCAGGGAGGTTTTTGCACCCACTATTTGTTGGGTATAGATGATTTTATGCTAAAAATCCCAGTGGAGAGGTGTAATGTTAATAAATTATTGTTCTGTCGTTTTCTTATTTATTTATTTTACCTCTAGATGATCCAACTGACCAGCGTACTTGCCTTATCTGTGGAGATCGTGCCACAGGCCTGCACTATGGCATCATATCCTGTGAGGGCTGCAAGGGCTTCTTCAAGCGCAGCATCTGCAACAAGCGTGTGTACCGCTGCAGCCGGGACAAGAACTGCGAAATGTCCCGCAAGCAGCGCAACCGCTGCCAGTACTGCCGCTTGCTCAAGTGTCTACAAATGGGGATGAATCGTAAAGGTAAAGTTTGGCCACAGTGACATCATCAAATGTGACAGGGGAGACAGAGGTCAGCTTTTACACTTATTACAATTTTATTCATTACTTAGAAGCTTCTAGAAATACCTGAATTATCTAATGATACACAACATGGGCATTAATTAACAATAAAATTGATAGATTTTCATAAGGAAGAACAAGGCTACAATATTAAACTTCATATTAGTCACATTAATTCACTGTATTCATATAAAGTATACCTCAGAGTAATCATATTACCTGTGTAGTGTCTAACACTGAACATATTATTTCAATTCTAATCTACAATACAAGAAAAACCATGCATACCCACCAATCATCAAAACAGGTTGAAAAGAACAACTATCCCAAACACACTCCCTAAAGTGAATCAGTGACGTCCCTGATTGGTGAAGCGCACTGTTACCATGGAAATATTTACTGGACTTGTCATGGTCTCCCATTTTGAGTTTCACAAGTTCTGAGGATCATTTGAGAGAATCCAGGGTGCAGAAAGAAGATTTTTCCCCTCTGAATAGAAATGTTGAATATTTTGATATTATATTTTAATCAGCATCAGTGACAAGTGGCAACAACATTTGTGTTGTTATTTTAAACAACTTTGGCTAAGAAATATAATTTGTAGTGTCTTATGGGTAAGTTGTTCCTTAATTCTGAGAATAATGATGTACACAGTATTGTTCCTCCACATTTCTCTGTCCAGCTATTATCTTTTTTTTAATTATCTGAACCAAATAATTTGTGGTCTTAGCTTAAATGTCAATGGAGGAATTGCATTCTGAGAATGTGTTGTCACTATGATCCTGAGACTTTTACACACATACAACCGTAACCCTACTGAGCGTGTGCAGAGCATCATCAGCTTCTTTCTTATTGAAGACAACGGGTGTGTCCCATTTGCCCCTGGCCTCCCCTACTGCAGCCGTCTTTCAGTTTTATTGCTCTCACAATCCTGACATATTCTGTAACACCTTTTAGTTCTACTTCTAAAATTATCAAATGCACCGTGAAACTGTTGATAAGCAGTCTGGAGACGCAGCTCGTCCCATGTATGGGATGAGCTTCAGGGTGTTTGTTCTTAGTTCTACGCTGCCCCCTTGTGGATGAGGTATAAGTGACAATTCAGTGCTTCTCCAGCCTAATGTATTATTTATTTCCTTAAGGGTTTGATTAAGCTAAGCTTGTCTTGACACACAAAAATGATTTAATTCACTTCTTTTTTTTTTCCTAACGATTTCCTAGAACTGCTCTTCATGCTTGAGAAAGAAAATCCCTGTCTGCCTGCCAACAAAAACAGGAAAAGCTATAGATAGCACTGGAGAGAAAAATCCCCACATGGAAATAAATTGTGTGTTGCCAAGCAATACATTATTTCTTTCAGCCGCTAGGTAGAGCTATGATTCTAAGCACGGATCTTGTTATGGTAATCGAACAAATATTGGATTTCTTTTGTAAAAATGTAGCTCTCTTTTTATCACGCAGCAATCAGAGAAGATGGCATGCCAGGAGGAAGGAACAAAAGCATCGGCCCTGTTCAGGTAAATCACTGACTGTTCAACCAACAATCATGTCTTTGCGACATCCACTGACCTTCTCCCCTTTTCCAGCTGAACAGATTGTTCCAGTTGAAGTCTGCAGTTAGCTTGTTTACACTCAATGCATTCAGAGCGCAACCCATTCACTTAAATATCACTGAGTGGAGGGCTGTAATTCTGATTTTGGTGTAGTGATACTCGTGAAGTATGCAATGATAGTGAGCCCTGACCTTGTTATATCATCAGTATGTTCTTATTGTAATATTCCCAATTCACTGCTGCTTTGTTATCACCTCTGGCGAGAGAATACATGGTGAGGAAAATGAGAGGCATGAGGCTAAGTTCCACTGAGCCACTATTCAATTGAGGGATGTGGTCAATTCATTCCAGCTCAATTCAGTCAGTAAATGAAAAAATATATATAGCAGAAATGCTGGCATCCATTAAAAGACTGCTTCATTTCTTTTCTTTCATCAATTTGGAATGAATTGCTGTTTCACTTTATCTGCTGAAATGAAAGTAGACTGACCCCAGCCAAAGATACAAGGCACAAAATTTTCAGCCATACTAATGCATTGAAAATAGTCCTACACAAACCTGCAAGGATTGTATTATCTACTTGTGTGTCTGTGTATCACCCAATCAAATATACACACACACACACGCTACATGCACCTGTATGCCTTGTTTCTTTCTTTTCTGTTTCTTTTCTAGCTGACTGTTTCATTGTGAAATGGCGTCCTTGCTTCTCACCATGTGAGTGAAAAGAAGCAGTGCTAGTCGATGCTAATCAGTTGAACTGAGACACAGTGTCACACGAGGACATGCTGTATAAAACCCCAGAAACCCTCATTGTGTGTGTGTGTGTGTGTGTGTGTGTGTGTGTGTGTGTGTGTGTGTGTGTGTGTGTGTGTGTTTTAGATCACAGAGGAGGAGATAGAGCGGATCATGTCAGGGCAGGAGTTCAAGGAGGATGCCCCTGAGCACACCTGGGGCAACCATGGCGATAGCGACCACAGCTCTCCCAGCAACGGGGCATCAGAGGGCAATCAGCCGTCACCAGCCTCCACTCTGTCATCCAAGTGAGTTGCATATCTCATCCACTCAGCAGCATATCGCTGTCACTCGCCCCATCATTGAGATAATGTGCTGGCCCTGACAGTCTTACACCTCGTTCCCGTCTCACCCAGATTTTAGTTAAGGTATTCATCATCTGAAGAATGCCTGAATGTGCAGCTCCTCACGCTTGGTGATGACATCAGACACAAAGAACTCTCGGCACTATCTGCTTTTCTTGCAATGGAGACGAGTGCATTGTCTATCTGTACTCAACAAGGACAAATAATGTCTAGTAACTGGCGCAGTGGTATTTATTTTGGTCTCATTTTGTATCAGCACAAGGCTTATCTCCTCAGCCACTCAGCCTGCTACCTTTTCAGAGGAATACTTGTTTTATCAAATCAAATTAAATCCGAGACAAAATGAACAAAAACAAATGCAGGGTAGGCTATGGTGTGCAGGCAGACAATTATTTGTAAAACATATTTCTGCAAAAGAATGAAGCTTCACTTTTCTTCTCTGTAAAGGGTAAAGGTTATGACGCTTGCGGAAATAGTCATGAACTTGTTTAGCCTTGCTAACATAGAATCATTTGTCCGGCCCAGTGATGGCCCACACAAGCCTACAGGTGTCGGAGATCGGTGAGAAATATGTGCCCGTTTTTCCTTCCATGCCTTTTATTTCTTTCTATTGAGCACCATCGGCCATCCTTATTTTTTACTCTTTGTTTTATCACATCATACACCTCCAATGGTTCCATTCACTATTCTAGCTTTACATACACACTTAAATGTAGATTCAAAAACACGGGTGACATAGATGGACACATCTGACTAACAGATTTTTGCCGCCTGGGGAGCCAAATGACCTCCAGGAGGTAATGTTCTCAGTGTTGTCTGTCTGCCTGTTTGCACAATTAAGCAAAAGCTACGAGGCAAATTTTCCACAATAGTGCAACCTAATTGCAACAGGTAATTGCATGTTTTTGTTCCTCGACAATGTGCTTCTGCTAGTGGTTTGAATAAGTTCATCTCAAAATTTGGTCCAAATCAATTTAAAAATGGGTGGTAATGGGTAGTTGTGAGGACTCTGAATTTTTGTTGAACTGCGTTACCATGGCAAAGGATCCAAAATTTATATTTCAACCATATTGTCAGATCTTTTCCAAACTTCATTAAGAGTCCTGCCCTGAAGACACTGACACGCCAAGTGTAAGCCAAAGGGAAATATTACCTGATGTTTGATTTATATCTAAATTACAGTGTGTTGTCCTCACTGACACACAAGTAAGCGTGTTAAGGTTGCCTTGACAGAGGCCTTTCTGAGTGCTTTCTGCTTTATTTCTGAAATTGGGTTGAGTTGAACTGGTCAAAGACCGTGGGCTGGAGGCCAGGGGAATTCTGGCTTACAGCCTTGAAACGCATGTCATCTATTTTCTGAGTTCAGCATAGCTTCATTTGTTCTAAATACATAAATATGATATTAAACCTGACATTCATCCATAAGGTGAGCAAATGTATTTGTCAAAATGACAGCCTGTATGTTATACATTTTCCTCTGCATGGATTGAGTATGTGTAACCCTTGACATCTTTATGCTTCTAGTCGCTCTGTTGAAATGAACGGCTACACGGCAGCCCTCAGGGATCAGTACCTCAACACCTCCATGTCAACACACTACCAGCTCCTGCCTCACCTGTTTAGCTATGCTGCCCAGTCGGGCCTGCTGGCCCCCCAGCCACGGAACCTCTACCCACAGTCTCATCCACTAGTGCTGCAGCTGGTGGCTGCTGAAGACCTGACTCCCCTGGCAACCCCTATGCTCATAGAAGATGGGTGAGTTCATATTCTACATACAGATAGACGTTACAGTTTGTACTTAAGATTGAACACGAACAGTTACATGCTAGCACAGACTTGCTTTGTTTTCTTTGGGGTTGATCCATTTAAAATAAGAAAACATTTCAATTTTTTCGCATTCGTTTGAATTTTTGTTCTGCTTTTGGTGTAGCCTCTAAGGGCTTGTCATATTTTGTGTCCAAATCATCTCTTTGGCAGAGTTGTACAGTTTCTTTCTAGTTTTTTTGTTTTGCTTGTTTACTCAATTTACAGATGCTTGAAAATACTCAGTTATGTGTTCATTTAACACTCAGCTAAATGCTGGCACATAATTTGAGATGATGACAGTAAAGGAGCCTTTAAATTCAGCCTTTCTCCTGGTATTTACAATGATTCAGTCCACTGAAGAAGAATGAAGAATGTTCAGAGATTTAAGCAGCTGGGACACTGGGCTTCATCTAAAAAAGTATCTCTGAACAGGATGACAGGTCAAGAACGCATGCAAAAGACTGAAGCCATTAGTGCCAAACACCATCATGACAGAGGACAAATCTTTCATGCAAATTCAGAGCTTTTTAATTTTTATTTTTTTTTAAATGCATCACTGGTAAAAAAAATTGTAGTTGATACTTGAATTCAACCTTGACAAAATCTGTATCTTTATATCAGTGTGATTATGACTGAGTACGGCATTTTAATATTTTCACTGATAAAAATGCATAAAAACATACAAGTACAGATGTGGCCTAAGTTCATTTCAGAGAAGTTAAGTGATATTTCAATCTGGACATCAAGCTAATAACTTCATGATTAATTTAAATTCCTGGAAACTTGACAAGCTCAAGTTGTTTCAAGTTTGATCCAGTTAAAGTGTGGTTACCTCAATTTTAATTATGTACTTGCATCATATGATCGAGGTGATGATATATATATATATATATATATATATATCATCACCTCGATCATATAAGATCGATCATATAATATATATATCATATAAGATAAGATAGATAGATATAGATATATATATAGATAGATATATAGATAGATATATAATATATATATATATACATATACATATCTATATATCTATCTATATATATATATCTATATCTATCTATCTATATCTATCTATCTATATCTATCTATATCTATCTATATCTATCTATCTATCTATCTATCTATCTATCTCTCTCTCTCTCTCTCTCTCTCTCTCTCTCTCTCTCTCTCTCTCTCTCTCTCTCTCTCTCTCTCTCTCTCTCTCTCTCTATATATATATATATATGAAAAGGTGTCAGAAAGTAAAAGTACTTGTGCAAAATGTCCAAGTTTAGAATATTTTTGTGAGTGTAATAAAAAATAATTGTAGTCAGTGAAATATAATTTTTTTAAATTGTTTTAAAACTGGTTTTGTCTATGTATAACTATTCCTATATGACACATGGACCTATTTTATGTGAAGACACTAAAATAATAGGCACTGGTTAAATGTGAACGGAGAGTATCTCTCACTCTGCTCTGTTGACTGTATGTGTGTCCCAGGTACAAAGTGACACAAGTGGAGCTCTTTGCCCTGCTGTGTCGCCTGGCCGATGAGCTCCTTTTCCGCCAGATCTCCTGGATCAAGAAGCTGCCGTTCTTCTGTGAGCTTTCCATAGAGGACTACACCTGCCTGCTCAGCTCCACCTGGCAGGAGCTCATCCTGCTCTCCTGCCTCACCATTTACAGCGCCCAGATCTTTGGAGACCTGGCTGATGTCACTGCCAAGTACACGCCATCTGACGATGAGTTGCAGGGGTGAGTAGACTACCAGTATGTAGTATTGTGTAGTGCATAATTTTTACTGCAACTCATTTTCCTTGTTATGGATTGATTTTATAACCAAAACTTCAGAAATGAGAGTAGAAAAATAATAGAAAAACAATGCTGAAACAATTACTTGTCCCACCGTCCTCAGAGTCCTGCAAGTATTTTTGTTTGCCAATTCAGCAGTTAGCATTGCCATCAGTTCCCTCTGAAATAAAACAATGGGACTTTTTTACACTATTTTGGATTATATCCAAGTTATGCTCAATGGCAAACGAAAGTGCATTAGACTTGTTCCGGGTAATTTGTTTTTTTAAGCATAAATGCGATTGTTTGAAATGCAAATCTCACATTATTCTACAACACCAAGCCTCTGTGTTTTGTGTGATGATGTTTTGTGAAAGTGAAATGTGAAATTCATGGGGAAGTATTTATTGACATTTTATGCCATCGAACAGAATGTTTAAAAGATCAAGTTTGTTTGACGCGTTCACCTTGTGTCAGGCATTTAATTGAAAACACTGTCAAAAACCCATTGACTTAGGATTGAGACAATGGAAAATGTTCAACAATGCTAACTTTATTTCCATGTTGTAGGACTCATCCTGCTCCACTTTTATTTACAGCAGTAGGAACCTGCACAATACCTAATGGCAGAGAAGGTTAGCCCCTAGCTAGCGGCTAGAGTCAGCTCTTTCCCGCAAGATTTGTGTTTTATAAGGTGATGATGCAGGATATTAGTCTATGGTTTTCAGGTGTGAAATATAACCACAACATTGATGTGATACATTTATGAAGTTTAGGTTTATTTATCCAGGGACCATGTACAAGAACATTAATGTCATTGAAAAAATGAGAGAAGATGTATTTTTACAGATTATAGAGAAATAGCTCACTTCCATCTAAAGTCCCTGGACAAGGTAATATGAATATGTCACATATTAAAGCAAATATTGTTAAAAAAAAATAGTCCTCATGTTGAATGTTGGATTCATCCTCCTTGAATATTGCTAACTAATATTTCACTGCGAATGAAGGCAGATATCAGGACTTAAACTTGCCTAGTCTTTACAGCGATTCTCTGCAAAGGCCATGTGTTCCACTCTTTTAATTCAGTATCTCCAAAAAAGGTTTATTATGTTCTCTGTTACAGTCGGGAATGTATTGTTGGATGGAGGCCAGTGAAGTGCACCATGAAAAAGAGGTCTCCTCAAAACAGAGCTGTGGCTAGCACTGGCTGTCTGGCATGTGATGCTCATGTTCCCACTTGTGGGTGGTAAAGGGAGTGTGTGTGTGTGTGTGTGTGTGTGTGTGTGTGTGTGTGTGTGTGTGTGTGTGTGCGCGCGCGCGTGTATAAATCAGACTGGTATTATCTGACCTCATGACATACATCTTCCTAATATATGGCTCCAATCTGCTGCTGCAGTCAGTTTACTTACAGTTCAGGGGTTTTATTAGTGGATATCTGATATATGGTGGCAACTCTTGTTGTTGTGATGTTCCGCTCTGAAATAAATTTGAATTCTGAGAGGCTTCATTAGTAGAATTTGACTTTTTGCATCTTTTAAAGTCATTCAAAAATACAGTGTTATCAACAAAACTTTGTACTTTAGTTTGAATTTGTGGGCAGCAAACCTGGAAGATCGATTCCATACTCAGAGAATAGAGCTTTAAAAAGGATGGCTGTGTCTTTTTCTTTAGCTTCAGCGAGGATGGCATGGAGGTGATGGAGAGATTGATATATTTGTTCCGTAAGTTCCACCAGCTGAAGATCAGTAATGAGGAATATGCCTGTATGAAAGCCATCAACTTCCTCAATCAAGGTAACAGGACAAGCATTATTTTCACAGAATTCACGTTTTTGTTTTTTTTATTATCTATACTGTATTTCCCACATGTCCTACCATTCCTGCCTGCAGATATTAGAGGACTATCCAACATCTCCCAGCTTGAGCAGCTGAACAAGCGCTACTGGTATGTGTGTCAGGATTACACAGAGTATAAGTACCCACACCAGCCCAAACGCTTCCCTGAGATCATGATGTGTCTGCCGGAGATCCGCTGCATAGCAGGTAAGGCTTGCATGACAAATGCAATGATCGGTACATGAGAGATTAGTAGTTTGCAAATGTTCATTTAATAACAGTGGACTCCATGAGTTTATCTGCTGTGCTTTTGTCACTTTATGTTTACTTGGAGAGAGAAGACGGAACATTTTTTTTTTTTTTTTAATAAACAAAGTTAGAATCAATGAAGCACAGTATGGCTTCACTATCAATCTTATTTTAATCAAAATCGCAAATGCCCAAGAAAATGAAACCATTTTGATCAAAATATCTTAAGTGATTCAGAAAGATGTGTGTGGATCACTGTGTAGGTAGCACAGGTTGATGAGACACAGACATGTCAGATGTATGTCTGGATACACCCTTTATTAACAACAGAGAAAAGTGAAAAGTTTCCATTCATCCAGGCCTTTTTCTTGGTCAAAAAAACAATAAAGGTAAGTTTAGGTAAAGAAAAACAACTTTCCACCAGAAGTATGGGAATAAAGCTAAACTAATCCTGAGCGCCGCATGTTGTGTTTGTTTGTAGGGAAACTGGTAAATGTCCCTCTGGAACAGCTCCCCCTCTTGTTCAAAGCAGTCTTGCACTCCTGCAAATCCAGCCTGACCAGCTACAGGACCGGCCCGTCGCCCTGCGTGACCGCCTCCACCGGAAACTAGAACCCTCCCTGACCTACCCCCCCCACCCCCCCACCCCTTTCCCCCACCCCTGAGGCGAGGGACTGGTCTCTCCTCTTGTGAATGTGACAAGCAGCTAGTTTGTTTTTTTTGTAACTTTTTTCTTTATATATTTATTACACGACAGAGCTGAATGTATGCTGATTTACACTGTGCACATGCTTCTGTACAAAACAAATGCTCGTAGATGCATTGGTCTTTGGAGTTTACAAGTGTGTATCCAGTTTGCTCAATGTGTCAGTGTTGCCATTGTTAGAGCTAGACTTTAAAAGAGTTTATTTTATTCAGACGGAGGCAGATAGACACATGTGATGAGTGTTTCAAGACTACCTCAGGAAGATGTTGTTCAGGTACCTTTTCATGGTGTTCAATGAAGAGTTGCCCAGTCTAAACCCAAATCCCTGTGGATGCTTTGACACCTCAATCAGAGGCTGAATGTGCAAAAGAGCTGCGTAAATCAAAGATAGAAATAAGTGTTTTGTTACACTGAAAATGCAAAATTTAGCTACTTTATCTGCATGGACTCTCAGACATCCTGCTTGTTGGAGGCGGTCTTGTCAATTTAACATTCCATGAGTTAGGGTGACAGTTTTTTGGATCTGTGGGATCTTCATTGAAAAAGGAGCATACGGGTATTTTTTACAATCATAGACTGGGGATGTAAGGCTTTTTTGCAAGGGAAGGGGAGGATAGTTAGGTTTGTTTTTAGTTTTATTGGTTTCTTTTTTGACCAAAGTGTTATGCAATGCTTTTTTCCAACACCCATTGATGGGTAAGGAGCTGATAGCTCAACAAAAAAAAGATTTCTTATCAATGAAGGAACAGGATAAGAAACTAATCAATCTGTGTCAGGGGGGAGACCCTCTGCTGGACAGATGAGCTTACTGCCGGATTTCATTCTAAATGCTGCTAAACCTGCGCACATTCTTGTGCACATCAATGTGCACAGAGCAGGCATGACTCACAATCTTTTCCTTTCTGCTTTTTGTCAGGTGGCTCATTTTTAGGGGCTCCAACTGCCTTTAGTGCCAGGAACTTGGTGCATTGTAGCATGTTCTCGTAAGCGCACTTAAATATGAGATCCCAAATATCAGCAATGTTGTTAAAGTGATTATCTGTTTTGACAGCTAGTGGTCTTCAGTGGTCCTGCCCTACTAGAACCGACAACCACTGAAAGTATGAACAAGAGTCCATGAATGGAAGCTACCGCTTTGCTACATTTGCTGTTGTATAGCATTATATCCTTTAGCTCATCCAGGTCATGTTAATTATTATGTTTCATTGTAGAACAGTAAAATTTACCACAACAGCTTGCAAGATGACATAAATGAGTTACTTTCCCTATTGTACTCTTCTTAGGTCTTGTCGGGTCCAATCAAAATTTTGCACACACCCAAGACCAGAGGCAGTTTCAGTTCCAGCTGACCCAAGGATTCCTAAAAAAAGTGTGTTCAGTGGGGTCAGATTGAGCACAAGACCTCTACAGACCAACATAGATGTCTAGTTTGAAGGCCTGGTCTCAAGTTCAATTCCACTGCTGTCACAAAAGTTAGCAGATAATCACTTTAAGCTGTATAAAGGTGGATTCAGTGTGATTTATTCGAGCCATGTCTCAGTGAATCAAGTTGTAGAGAAATTAGGTGACTTACTTCCGGCTTGCTTGCCCTCTGTGACAGATATGCACATTGTTTTAAAAAGCCATAGAAAATGGTCTTTATGTTTGAAGTATGAGATGATCATTTCAAACTGCTTGAAGTGTCCTCAAGTTTTTAACCGTTTCACGATGTGCAAACCATATGAAATGCAGATGAAATGCAGTCCTTGCAGACGACTCTCTTTTTTGCACACACCGGTGAGGTTCTGTGACCTTGACCTCGACCTCGGCCACTGCCCACCCAGTGTGTTCCTCTCTCTCAGGTCCCTGCCGACCTGTATCTAAACAGGGTAAAGTGAGTGTTATGTATTGCTTTCAGGAGTTACACAGTGACCATACTGATGTACTTGTTGTATTAGTAGACGTAGGTTAAGGGACATAGTAGGTCCTCTATAGAAAAGTGTTTTCTCTTCCACTTTATTTCCTTCCCCCTTCATTCAGTGAAAGTTGCTGTCGTTTGAAGGTTCAACACACAGAGCAGATTTTGGATACTTGTGATTAACAAGGGCAGATGGGAATATTGGTCCCGTGCTGATGCTGCAGCTTCTCACTGCTTTTTTCAACCACTTTGCTGTGTGCAGCCTTAACAACAACATTAGTCCAATGCAGTGTTCCTCCTTCAAAGGTTTCAGATAGCCTCTTTTCATCTTTTGATTTTTATACATTTTCATGTACCTTTGTAGTTATGTGTTGGGTTTTTTTTTCGCGTATTCATTGTCTTTTTTGAGTTAAGACAACCCTTTATTTTTGAAACTTTGAATTCTTTGTTTTTTTTGGACATGATTTAAAAAAAAAAACTCTCATTCCCGTGTGCACAGTGGTTTATGAAATATATTTCTTGGGTAATATCACATTTTATATGGACAATTCTGACATCTTGGGGCCTTGTACGTATTATTTGAATCATGTATTTTAAAGCTGTTGTTGGTTCTAAACTTCGGGGGAAATTTCAGGTTTATCTTTCTCCACAAGTACAATGTGTATCAGTTAAATGGCAGGCTTCGGAGGAACAGCTTCGGCACTAGGTGAAATGGTTGTTTTGCATAAATTACAAAAGGACATACAGTATTTTCTTATTTTCCTTCATATGGAGTTATATTTGTAGGGATTTTTTTTGCGATCAAAGAGGATTGATTTGTAATCAGAAGATTGATTTGACAACAAAACTATCAACGCTGCTCTCGACTTCCTCTCAAATATTTTTTTTTTCCTTTGGAAACTTTTCTAATTATAAGGACAGAAAAAGTAACCACATGCGTTGCGTCAGTGGTATGTTGCCTAATAGATAGAGTTGATTTTGCAATTTCTTTTCTTTTTTAACTTTGGCAACTGTCTCACAAAACAAATGCAAATCAAAAACTAAGCTAATGTTGAGATATGGGACTCAGAGATGGCTCCCTTAATACCAAAATAATGGAGGTGAAATTTACTCCTGATAATAATTAAACATTTGTATTGGAACCACTGGAATACCTGATTAGAATTCCAAACTACCAGTTTGGACTACCTTTCACAACTTTTGTGATTTGTGTGAAGCAACTCTTAAAACCATATCATCTCAGGGCTATTTACTTAAATGAAACATAAATGTGAGGAAAAATCCCCTAAAATATTCAAAAATACCACATTTGATTTCAGATTTAAACTGTAGTCCTGTTCCAGACACAGAGGCCTATCACCTGACCCCAAACAATCTGTGCAATGTAGGATGCATCTGAAGTAGAAACATGCAGGGTGGCCAACAACAAAGTCACAAACAACTCCTCATTTCAAAGTAACTCCAGGAATGCATTGAACATCACAGACTGCTGAGATCTGACCATGGACAAGGATCTGAAGGGGGATTTTTCCTTTAATGTAACAGCAAAGAATAATCTACTAATAATGCTAATCAACCAAAACATGGATAAATACAATAACCTCACCACCGCTACCTTATTTCCACTTCCTGTCATATTTTGATACATATGCGCTGAGGAAAGTGTTCTTTTTTTCTTTGTCTATAATTTTTTAACACGAAAGGAAATGTCATTTGCAATTTCTGTACTGAAACTACCTCTTAATGTCATCATTTTGCTTACTTTCAAATAGGTGATTTTTTTTTTTTTTGTCTTATTTATTGGTTTCATTGCACCAATGTTCTGTTATTTTGTGTCTCTTATTCACTCAGTCACCTCTCGGATTTATACCAAACGTTAACGTTAAATCTGTTGTATCTTTTTTCTCTCTCTTTTTTTTTTTAATGCTTAAACATGTTGCCTCATATTCCTCTCTACCTCAGACTCGCCTGCTGTCTGTCGCTGTCAGCAGCATTTATTTTCTGTGACCTCCAGCTGTAACATACCAAACATCCTTAATGTCTCTTTCTAGGGAAACTTTTCCTTTCCCCAATTTTTTTTTTAACTGTTAAATTAGTGTAATCTTTTATTTCACTTTTTCCCAGTTATCGTGAATACAACACCAAAGATGAAAGAATGACGATGCCGGTGAGCTGATAAAGAATTCACATGATGCGTTCTTATTGCAGTTCACTTTATTGTACTGTGTTGACCTTTTGTGAATATGTCGCGTTATCTTGTGAATGGCTGTTAGCTGTGTAGATTATATTCTCCACATCATGATATGCCAGTGTTTTCTTTATTTTTCATTGTGCTTCATGATTGCTGTTCATTGGGTAGGCGATTCAAGGTAACACAGTGCGTTATGGGACTGCTATCATATCTGACTGTCAATGCTGCTTGTGATCGATTATCAATCGGAGAATGTAACTGTGGTCAGACTGACATCTCCTCCTGTTTACATGCTTTCGCTCACTCATGTGACCCTGGCACTATGGCACGCGACCACAGACAGACTACTGGAGCGTTATCACTGGGTTTGGACTCAAGGAGCTTTGAATGCAAGCAGCTTGCAAGTAAGCAGCTTGTTTGCTTGCTGATAGTGATATTGACTGTTATTACTAATGATAAGCAGTTTTGTTTTGAAATACAATTTATTTACTGACATCAGGAGACATACAGTTAAACCACTCTGAAATGAAAGTGCATATTAGATATTGCTTAAATTGGTGAATATAGATTTCCAATAAATCTAGCACTTTCTGTAGAGGTGTGCATATTTTTCAGTTTTCCAAACTACTGAATGACTATAGCAAACATTCCTGCTGCTTTCAAATAGTAATAAAATAGCTATAGCTATATAAAAACCCACTCGTATTGCCAGCCACTAAATCTGAGTGATGTGACAATGAGACCTTACCAACAGGAATCGCTGCAGAAAAGCAAAAATATTCCCTTTAGGCAAACCAACTACCGCTCATACAGTATGTGTCCAAGCCCAGTTATGAAACACTATCAGAAGCCTGTTGCAGAGGAGCACAAGGTGAAGAGAGTTTTGGGGAAGAAAATAGAAAAAAACATGACATATCTCAGGGAATGAAATAGATTTACATAATGTCATCACTTGTGAACAGACAATTGAAACGGCTTCATGTTTTTCTCTTCAGAAACATCTTGTCTGCTCTTGTTACTTTAACTACCTGTGAAGAATGTGATCCATTACGTGTTAAAAGCATGTTTAGAATGTGTTAGGACTTAAAACCAAATAAATGTGAATGTTATGCAAGTGTATTCAGGGTTGTCCTTGATTCCTCAGTACTTTTTATCAAATGTACTGGCAAAGCGAGGGTGATCATAAAAACCGGATCAGGTGATGTTTTGTTCTGGCTGTCATTCAGAGTTATTAGAGGATATCTGATCAGATTGCATGTTGAGCTAAAAGATAACAAAGGTTGGACCAAGGAAAGGTGCCAGGATTTTAACACATTTGGTCCTTACTTCTTGCTTTGCATACTGGAGTATGTCTGTCTTCCAGAATCATAAAATTTCAAACTGTGGATATTTTCTCGGGAAAGTAATGGCAACATACTGAAATACATTATTAAGGGAAAAAAAATTAAAAACACAGATGGGATTTTTGATTTGTATACTCTTATCGCATTCAGCCCAAGGGCCTTGCTAAGTTGACCACTGATGTAGTCAATTCCTGTATTGAAATCCTGAACTACTGCCACCAGAAACAATTTTGTCCAACTTATAAAGGTAAGAGATTGGTGCAGTGGTAGTGTCTCTCCAACTAAGGAACAGATTTTGTGATACATTGCTAATTCACCATTTAATGTTAACATGTAAATACTAACAAGCTTGCACAGCACACTTGCTAGCCTTCATTCTTGTTTTAGGGTCCTTGTGGTCAGAAAGGTCTACATGCACACTGTCCAGGTCTAGATACTGATATGGAAACAAAATTCTGCTGTTCTTGCTGAAAACAATGACAGACCACAGGGCTCATTTTGGAAGTGTATATTGTAAAGGTTTTGTGTGAATGCATATGTGGTGTGCAATATACACCTTTCATAACATCCCTTCAGTATTCACGGTAGTGTTGGCTATATTAAACGGTTGGGACCAAAAGTTCAAGGGGAAACTGAGTGTGAAAGGAATAGAGAGCGAGGGTACAAAGCCTCAGGGGTTGCTTTAGGGTCAAGAAAAAGGCAGCAAAATACTTAAGTATTTCGACATATGCTGAATATCCCCTTCAGTCGGAACTCCATGCAATAGATTGTTTCAGTACCTTGAGTCAGAGCATGTGTGATGACCACTGTCACTTGACTGATGATGTACAAAGCCTCAGACGTCACTGGTGCTTCACACTTTTTTTTTTCTGTTGAACATCTTTACTCCCCATTGATCTGTATATGCCTCAGAGTCACTTAACAAGGCTGGACTTTGAAGAGAGGAGAGCATTTGATAGACATGACAAGCACTACAGGAGTACAACCACATACTGCCCCTCTCCACTTTCCCCCAGATCACAATCATTCCTCAAAAGACTGGTAAATCTAACTTCCATTTACATCAACCATCTCAGAAAAAGTGTCCATAGTGGATATAGAACCTATAGGTCACAACCAAAGGGAAAGAAAAGTAAATAAATGCAATGGAAGCAAATTCCATCCATCGTCATCTTCCGCTTATTCCTACACATTAAGGGTCGCGGGGGGGCTGGAGCCTATCCCAGCGTCAACGGGCGAGCGGCAGGGTTCACCCTGGACAGGTCGCCAGTCCATCGCAGGGCCAACATACAGAGATGAACAACCATTCACACTCACATTCATACCTACGGTCAGTTTAGAGTATCAGTCAGCCTAGTCCCCAATTGCATGTCTTTGGACTGTGAGAAGAAGCCGGAGTACCCGGAGAGAACCCACACAGACACGGGGAGAACATGCAAACTCCACACAGAAAGATCCCGCGCCCGAGCCAGGACTCGAACCCGTAACCTTCTTGCTGTGAGGCCACAGTGCTAACCACTGCACCACTGTGCAGCCCTTGGAAGCAAATTAAACAACCTTATTTTTTATTTTAATACAATACATTGCAGTAGTGGTAATGTGTACATTCATTATCATATAAATAAAGAAGAAGAACATTAGTGGATTGAAATGAACACTTATGTACTTTTCTTGAAACATGGAGTTGTTGAGCTGGTGCCTCAGTTCACTTGAATAGCAGCCATGACCTCAAGATGCCACCAGATGTCACTGTTCTTACTGAGTATAAAACACAAAGGCTTGAAGTTGGGTTGTTGTTGTTGTTTTTTTTTGGGGGGGGGGGGGATAGAGAGAGAGCAGCCAAAATGAAGTACTGTATATGTAGGTGACAGATAAATATTAAAGGACAATCTGATGGACAGTAATGCCACATCTGCATTGTATCAGATTCATATTCTGTGGCAGTCACAGTCTCTTGTTCTCAGTCCAACTGGCCAAATATGGATGATTTTTGGACCAATGTGCAAGACCACTACAACATGAAAATGAGGGAACAACCTTGGAAGAACAAGAGTAGGCAAGCTTAGTTAAGGCCAGACCTGGATACATACAAATTGGTTTATGTGTTGATTGGTAGTATGCAGCAACACCTGTGTATTTTATCAGTAATACAGCAGTGCCGTTTATGCAATTAACTTTGATTCCACTGATTGCTATGAGTACGCCAGTGATGAAAAAGGGAAATTGCAGAGGGTTGACCCTAAGTTAAAAAAAAAATTCTTAAATTGCTAAATATGTTTTAATGAAAAAAACATGCATTTATGTTGGGTTTCCTGTAGTTGGAGCATAGTAGGAGGAGCAGATTACAGCATTAAATCTGTACCACTTCCACTTTATATTCACTAGTTGGTCAGTGTTCACAATTCCGTACTAACCCCAGGCAGGCAGGCAGGCCCCCAAGCTTGTACCCATCCATCCGTCCGTCCATTCATTTTCTTCCACTTATCCCATTGAGGGTCGCGGGGAGGCTGAAGCCTATCCCAGTAGCTTTTGGGCAAGAGGCGGGGTTCACCCTGGACAGGTCGCCAGTCCATCACAGGGCCAACATACAGAGACAAACAACCATTCACACTGACAGCCACACCTATGATCAATTTAGAGTATCAATTAACCTAGTCCCCAATTGCATGTCTTTGGACAGTGGGAGGAAGCTGGAGTACCCGGAGAGAACCCACGCAGGCACAGGGAGAACATGCAAACTCCACACAGAAAGATCCCACGTCCGAGCCGGGACTCGAACCCGTAACCTTCTTGCTGTGAGGCCACAGTGCTAACCACTGCACCACCGTGCAGTGCCCACGTCACCCAATTGTCTCAAAATCTACCTTGGATGTCTGTGTAGTGGTTAAATATATCAGCTGCAGTGAACAAACCCAGGACCAGACAAAATCAGCTCATCCTCAAAAGGACGTCAGTGACATCAGCATCCACCCTGCTAGTGCCACCTTCAGCTCTAGAGTGAAAATGACAGCTGCGTTTCAGTGATGGGAGTCAGTTAGGTACTAACATGTACACAGGGCCAAAAGTTCAGTCCTACTCTTGGTTCCTTTTTAATTTAGTCACACATCTGTAATGAACCATGATCAGTCTGTAGGTGGGACAAATGTTCAGATGTGAAATCTCACTGCAAGTTATGGATTTTACCTTCAATATGGAACTTTGTCCATTGCCAAAATTATACAACAAGCTAAGCTGTTGTATAATTTTAACTCCCAGGCACGCACGCATGCACGCACGCACACACACACACACACACACACACACACACACACACACACACACACACACACACACGTACACACACGTAATATTGTCAGAGAGTGATGGTTGTCAGCCGGTTGACTGATTGCATCATGAGTACAGCAGGCTGGAGGTTCAGGAGACATCGCTTTATCTACTCAAGGCTGACAGAGTGGCTTTTGACAGGCTGTCCTACCCCCCCCCCCCCAAACCCCCACCCACCCACCCCCAAACAAGCCTCTAATCAGATCAGAGCCAGTCAAGGCTGTGGATCCCCCTGGGTGCAACAACAACACACATGGGCAGGGGTGAGCCATCGGAGGATGGATTTCATACATGATTATATTTAAAAGTTCAGGACCTGAGGTTCTCTATCAGCTGGGCGATAGCCATCTTGCAGGAGAAAAGACATGTTATCATCACAGTGTTTATTTGCTTGGTTTGTTGGTGTTTCTGGCCTCACCTTGGCACGCATCATCAGATGCTGCCCTTCACAAATGCCAACCTCTTCAATGGTCTTATCTCTTGTACCAAATGTCCAACATCCTCTTTCTCTGTGATTAAATAGACTGATGTTTTATACACAGTGATAAGACATAGACTATGTGTCAAAGTCACAGTGAGACCACTGCTTTGATCAGAATAAGTAGTGTCATGATCGATTACTGTACCAGTTAAGGTAGGTGAGCAACAGCAAGTGTGACTTATACCTTTAGGTCAGTGGCCATGTTCACATGGACAGCAATATTCTGATATTAACCTGACTGGGACAATACACCATAGAAGAACATGCCACAGCATTTTCAGGCAGCCTTAACCAAAATAAGGTCATAGTCAAAGGAAGCTATAACCAGAGCAAGATGTGGAGTACTTGCATTATTGAAGTGCACTGTGGACATTTTCACACCGTGATCACACAATAAGTCCTATGATATTTTTGAAGCATTTTTGCAACTCACAGAGTCAAACTTTAAAATCATGATCCAGCTTCAAGTGGGTGTTACAAACCTGGCTTAGTTTTTGGGGGATTATTAGTAAAAAATAAAAAATAAAAACATAAAGAGCAAAACCCTCATGTTGTATGCATCGAAACACGATAGAAAATTTTAGGTCAAATTCCGGAGGGAAACTCTGATTGATGCAATTGACACTGCTCAACACAGGAATGTCTGCCTTACAATTTTTCAATATGATGTGAATTTTCCTGAAAGAACAAGCAGGGGGAAATGCTGCGGGCTCTGCTAGCAGAATTCACCAAACCAATCAGAGCTTGCACAGTTGGTATTTCTTTCTTCTACAAAATAATTTCTTGTCAACTCAGCATATTGTGTAAAAATGTGTTGATTAATGCCAGTATTCATTAAATTGTTTATATAGCTATTGGTCTTTGTTGTAATAGGACCTTATACACTGTGTATTGTATTATTATGCTGGCCAAGAAAGTTGCAATTCCTCATATGTCTATTTAACTCTCTGTCTGACAGCAGGATTACAAAAACAAACAAACACTGCATTACAATTTCTGTTAAACTTTGAACAGTCTATTTATTTGTCCTCACGACCACAATTTTTTCATATATTTCCCAGGAACGTAACCAAATTTGTCTTACATTACACAAAAAAAAGACACATTTTGCTCTATGACCCTCTGAGTATAAAGATCGACCTTTAGCTGCTCCAGACTCTTTACTTTCAGAAGGGATTTGTAATTCCATTAATGTTTGACACAATATGTATACCTCTGATTATAGAAAAAATTGAGGCAATGGGAAATGTCAATAATAAGTAAGAGTTCAACAGGAGTCTCTCACCTTCGTCCCTGTTTCACTCTGTAGAGGCTGCTTTTAGCATCACCATGACAAAATCTAACTGCAGTTTCTCTACCTGATTCAACTCAACATGTCATTTATTTTAATGAAAAAGGAGAGATGGATAGGATTCAAATCAGTTCATCACTGATGTCATCAGTTCCCTTAATCAACAGGATTTTCTTCTGTAATTTGTAGCATTCTCAGCCAGATTTGTATGTCTCCAGATTCGGAAACCAAACACATAAACACATCTGTACCAATCTGGATTGTGAAAAAGAACACTGAGTTAGCCCTGATTCTAAAGTGCCCACAAATACATGAACCTTAACTTAATCAACCAACTTTTGGAACAAATGCTAAAATTAATCTCTGACACGAACATCATTGTAATATTCCCTAGATAGACCATAATATTCAGAATAATTTGAGCATGGTCTTGACCAGGATCTAATGATTGGTCTTCTTGTACACATTGTCACACACAAAGTCCATATGCATAATATAAAGTTGAATCATGTCAAGCAATGAAAACTTTCATTCGAGTTTTCTTACCAGCTAGTACAGTGGGTTGTATGATGACGTCACAAAACATGTCCTGACTGTCAATCAAGATCCTGACTGTCATTTCAATCATACGGTCATTTTGTTAACAAATAAATCAGCTACAGATGCAGCAGGATTGGGTTGTGGCAAGACACTTATGATAGATGTAATGGGGAGTTGACAGAGATATTTATTCGACTAGGTGGCACACCCGTGATGGGTATGTGCTCAGTGTGTAAATAAATACTGCGTGATTGATGAATACCAAATTGTGGTGCTGTTTCATAGATACACAAGTAGTATCTGTGAGTTGAAATATGGCAATGTGCTATAATTTCACTAGAAATTTTGGTGTTGATTCATTGTCCCTGCTTTGTATTGTTAAGTAAGGATCACTGAGTCTATGCCATTTTCTGTTATTTCAGTAAAAGACGTTGTTTACGATGAAGGAAAGTATCGTGTGACTCGTGTAATGGAACAGCTCAAAAATACAATTGTTTCAGCCGAGGGATAAAAACCTGGAGAGGGTTGTTTATAGTATAGTTTGTACCTCATTAGAAAAATACAATCTCTTTGAATGGCAAATATAGTTACAAAGGTCATGTTTTTAACGAGCTTGTATTTAACTCTTAAGCTGACTGTGATTTCAAAGGTATGTACTAATACCGCAAAGGATATAAAACATGTTTAGTTTACATACTTTCAATAGACAATATTTCTACAAATCTGCGTTAAATCCATCATCCAACCCCCTACCAACCCTGCTGTCGTACACAAACACACATTTGTTTGGTTTTGGCCTACTGTATTAACGTCACTCGGGACACGTCAAGGACAGAACTGGCAACGCAGCTCTGCCTAAACTCTTCCTCTCTGGCTTGTCTTGGCTCATGTGCTCAAGAGCGTGCGCTCCACCACGCTCCCGAAGCGTGCCTTCACCAGGTGTGGTCCTCCTCCCTTCACAGACCCCCACCTTGTCCGCCCCTGCTCCCCCCTCTCCCTCTCATCTTATTCCCCTTGACCCTGACACACTGGAACCTAGATGCTGATAACGGGACAACAGGCCCACCATTGCTCACCCCTCGCCAACTGACACACTTCCAGAGGGGGATGACCTTGCTCCTTCACATTTCTCTGATGCCTCTGCTGCCATTTTCTCTGTGCTCCTGAGTTTGCTCTCTCCCTCTAACTCTTTCTGTCTGCTTCCACTCAGTTTTAATTGCCAAGTCATGACATATCCGTGGAAATGAATGTCCGCTTTGCAATTATCACCTGTTTATAAAACCACAGTAATTCATCCCTAGATTTTTTTATTATAAGAACCAAAGAAGCATTTCTTCAATCGTCAATTATTTGGTGTTCAATTTATGTTTTTAATTGATGTAAATGTGGATTCACTTTCTGGCATTTTTTTCGTTCATGTTATAGAAGAAATGTATGCATTTGTAAAATGGTTGTTTTTTTTATCATACAAATAGCATTTAGTAAATATAAGAGGTCCATTGTCTTTTCATACTTACATTACACTTTCCAAATTTCTAGCATCTAGCAATGTATAGCATCTAGCAATACAATAACAACAGTATTAACTCTGGTTCATGTTTGTAGTCATTGCATTTTTAATTACCAAGCATACAAGCTACACAACAGCAGCTTTTGTTTTTCAAATTTGGTGCATTTTAACTAGATTTGATGTGTCATTGTCCTTCTGAAAACAGGATTGAAAAAACAAAGGTCCTAAAGTCTGTCTTTGTTGCTCTATTCATATGCATTTAAGGTGCAAAACAAAAACCAACAAGCGATAGATATGATTCCACACATTGTTTGAAAATGTCATATTGGTTTGTCACTTCTTATATCTTTTCTTTCTCTTATCAACATTTCAATGTGATGCATGTGCTTCATTTCAAGGCCTTGATATACACCACAACATACATGCAGACAGATGGCAAACAATCACAAGCAGGCAGTTGTAGCTCAAAATTTCCACATATGAACTGCCTTAAGTACATTTTCCTAATGTATCCCTGTATACAAGGACATTCACATGCATCACTATTGGGCCGGATATCCTCCACAACATGTAGTTCTGTTCATACATTCGCACTTTCTCTGCATGTATGGCCTGTACGATTGTACATTTTGAGCTGTATGCTTAAGGCTATAAAAATATGAACATTCATCTAGATCATATTTGAAAAATGTATTTTTTTCTGCCTTTATGAGAGAGACAATATAAAAGACAACACGAAAGAAGAGGATAAAACGGTCCCTGGCTTGACAGAAACCTGGAATGTTGTTAATGGTTGGTGCCCAAAAGAAATAGTTCAACAGTTATGCTTTTATCATATCATGTTTTGTCCCTTGTAGCTCTTGACTGTCCACTCTGGCTCAAATAAATACAGATGGTCCACATTCTCATTAAATTCAGCTAAATACTCTTTAATTTAGAATCAGTCATTTGTGGCAGTTTCTCTGTCTCCGATGACCGATTGTCTGACCATCTCAACATGTCAAACCACTGTCCCATCAACATGATAAAGAAAATTAAACTCAAATTAAGGATCCTGTCCTGAAAATACCACTCTGAGCAGTACACAAAAAAAAACTGTAGGTTTAAAGATTTTGATATAGAAAATATTCCCTACACGGTGACCCAACACGCTCAGGCAAATTAACTTGAAAAATCGTCTAGTAAATATTTTTGTGCTGGTTATTTTTGGACTTTGGTTCTCTCACTGTGTGTAAAACAATGTGGCTGTTTTACAGTTAGGGGGGCAAACTTGTCACCCAACAGTTTCTATAGTAAAGCCTGACACAAAAAGGGAATTTCACTGCATCATGTCCATACTGCAAGATTACTCCTGCCTAGTCTCCCTCCTGTGACTCATACAATAAATCTTGAAACATTTGATTCAAGAGCAAATGCTGGAGCCTATCCCAGCAGCATTTGGGGCGAGAGGCGGGGTTCATCCTAGACAGGTCGCCAGTCCATCACAGGGCCACCACATAGAGACAGACAACCATTCACACTCACAGTCACACCTACGATCAGTTTAGAGTATTCAATTAGTCTAGTCTCCAATTGCATGTCTTTGGATGGTGGGAAGAAGCTGGAGTACCAGGAGAGAACCCACACAGGCACAGGGAGAACATGCAGACTCCACACAAAAAGATCCGTGCCCGAGCCGGGACTCGAAACCGGAACCTTCTTGCTGTGAGGCCACAGTGCTGACCACTGCACCACTGTGCCGCTGCGTATTGAATACATGAGTGATGCAAATGCTTTTTATTGTGGGAAGGAATTAATTGATATCACAGTGTTCTAGGTAATTACAGAAATTCAGAATGTGTCTATGTGAATACAAATATAAAAACAACCAAGACAAGGGCAACTAAGACCAACAAATGTCCCCTGACTGCACTGGATATATTTGCATGAACCAATATGGAATTAGAAAAAGAAACAGTTAATTGATTTTAATTGAGTTCAGATTTTGCTGTAGTGTCTTGTAAGTATTCAGCATTTCCTATTTCTTCTCAGAGATTTCTCGTTGTTCTGTCTTATGTTCATGAGCAAAGCCCCCCCCCCCCTTTTTTTTTTTTACAACAAATTATCAACTAGCCTGCTGTAGCCTTGAGAATGAATGTGGCTCTGGCATAAATCTACACTTGAACATCTGGTGTCCAGGTACTAAAATCTCTCAGCACCGGGCTCTGAATGAAATACATTTTGTTCAACATAAATGGTGAGATATGACCGGCAATTATTTGGGGAGAATAGATTTGAAAAATAAATATGTCCGATTTATTTTTCATTTTTCGTTGTTATCAAATGTATGCAAATACTTTTAAGATCTCTTTCCAAATTATTCGGAGGGAGCAAGGGTCAAGGATTATTTGAGAGGACTGGGTGGTGCTTGGCACAGCCTGCAGCAATATTTGCAATGTGAGATGTCTTCAACATTTAATTTCTACAGACTTTGAAAGGATAGGTGTTGAAATTGTACCCAATGACTTAAGTAAAAGATCTGTTCATATAAAATGGTTCATCATGCACTTTGTCTTATGAGGTAAAATGTGTGGTAACTGCATTAATTAGAATGTTAGTACACATTTTAATTCGACCGGACACAAACAGTCCTTTTTAGTATTTTTTTTAATTCTCCTTCAATGTATACGCAAGAAAAAACAAACAAACAAACAAACAAGGAATTGTGTTGTACGTCGCTTTGGACAAAAGCGTCTGCTAAATGAAATTGTAGAATTGTAGAATTGTAAAGTCAAGGCTGATCACTTCAAGATGACTCTGTTTAGTTAAATCACCAAGAATGAAACCCAATAGTGGAAATAAATACCATTGTATATGACATTTTCAGGGCTGCACGGTGGTGCAGTGGTTAGCACTGTGGCCTCACAGCAAGAAGGTTCCGGGTTCGAGTCTTGGCTCGGGCATGGGATCTTTCTGTGTGGAGTCTCCATGTTCTCCCTGTGCCTGCGTGGGTTCTCTCTGGTACTCCGGCTTCCTCCCAGAGTCCAAAGACATGCAATTTGGGGACTAGGCTGATTGGATTCTCTAAATTCACCGTAGGTATGAATAATAATAATACATTTTATTTATAAGGCGCCTTTCAAGGCACTCAAGGTCGCCGTACTGCCGTACAACAGTTTAAAAAAAACAATAAAACATGCACAATTTAAAAGAACAACAACAGAAGTCTCTAGCAGAGCACAGAAGAGGGCATTCAGCCATACAATGTGAGTGTGAATGGTTGTTCGTCTCTGTATGTTGGCCCTGTGATGGACTGGCGACCTGTACAGGGTGAACCCTGCCTCTCGCCCGTAGATGCTGGGATAGGCTCCAGGCCCCCCGCGACCCTTACTAGTAAGGAATAAGCGGTAGACGACGATGGATGGATGACATTTTCAGAGATAACACAACAAAGCCCAGGATTTATTTCCATTTTGCACCTTCATGATCCATAAAACTGTCCTCACCACAACAAGATGGAGCCAGCCATACAACAGCCATGACAGGGGATGGGCGCTCACGTCATATATCATATCAAAGTAAATGTTTTCAATCTAGAAACTGAGTGTTACCAATGATGAAGCTAACAGCCTCTGACCTTTTTCTGAAGGTCCTGTACATGAACAAGACCTTAACTGTCATCATTTTGTACAGGTTAGCTACACTAGCTAACATGATTAAATGGCTTCTTCAGACAAAAACATTGCACTGTGGCTGGACCTTGCTAACGCATATGGGTCAGTACCACGCCAGCTCATTGCCTTCGCACTGGACTTCTTTTACATCCCAGACATAATCAAGGCCATGGTTAGGAGCTACTCCAAGGGTATGCACATGTGCTTTGCAATGCAAAAATTCACCACTGACTGGCAGCAGCTGGATTAGGGATTGCAATGGGACGTTCCATCTCAACCACCCTTTTTGTTGCAGCTTTTGAAGTCATCCTAATCGGCAGGTATTGGGTGGGGTCTGTCTGCCTCCAGACCGAAGGCCCACTGAGAAGCTATATGGATGACATCACCTGCCTGCTGTGAGCTGCACCATACACGTCCAGGGTGCTGAAGAGACTTGACAAGCTGATCACCTAGGCAAGGATAAAATTCAAGCCGCAGAAGTCAAGGAGTCTTTCCTTGCAGAAGGAGGAGCAGAATGATAGGGCCATCTTCACCATTGGTGGAGAAAACATCCCCTGCATCATGGACCACACATCCAGCCTCTCAGACAAAGAGATGGGGAAAACCATCTATCAAAAGCTTTTAGCAGCACTAACTGAGATCGAGTCAAGTCAAAAAACATTTTAAAAAATCAATTAGATAAATCACCATTCATTCTGCTTCCAAATCTTTTCTTTTGATGCACCGTGGAGATTTTTACTGTCTTTTTTTGTTTTTGTGATGGCAGTTTTTCTGGTTACATAAAAATTAGTATATGATTTTTCCATTTCCAGACAGACGACCATTCACACTCACACCTACGGTCAATTTAGAGTATCGATGAGCCACGTCCCCATTTGCATGTCTTTGAACTGTGGGAGGAAGCTGGAGTACCAGAGAGAACCCTTGCAGGAACAGGGAGAACATGCAAACTCCACAAGCCGGGACTCGAACCCTGAACCTTCAGTGCTAACCACTGCACCACCGTGCCGCTTTCATTTCAAAACATACTCCATGTCATATACTGAAGATTTCAAATAAATCTGAATTTCACCTGAGTACTTTAATAATACTTAAAAAAAATATGACTCTCACACTCATTAATAAAAATGATGTAACCTATAATGAAATATCATACTGAAACCTAGTGCATCAGACTGACATTGAGTAAAGATAAAGCTTGATGGTAAAAATTCCTCAATGGACTTTGCTGTCAGATACTGATGTGAGTTTTACTCTCAGGGTCAAGTAAATTCCCAGCTGTGGCAACAGTGTTGAGTCAAGGAAAGTTTGTTTAAACTAACAAAAATGCGTCTGTCTTGCAGAGTTATCATTACATTGGTTCTCTAATTCCTTCATGATTAAATAAGTGTTTACAGTAAATCAGCTGCTTAACATGCACTTATAAAAGCCAAGGAGTTCACCCAAGGGCTTCTTCTGACATTACGATACAGAGGATAAATTTAAGAACAAGCAAGGTTACAATTGAGTTTAACCTTAAGCAACAGTGTTTTCCTATTGTTAAAAAACACAAAAGCCCAGCTCTGAAAACAGTGTTGTCAAGAATAGAATGTTAATAATCAGGAACCTTGTCAAGGACAAGAAGTCGTGGTGATTTATTATGCCTGCCACCCCTTACACCCCCCATCCCCACACAGCAATGGCAATAATGCTTTTATTTTTATTTTTTTACCACATAGTACATGCTGCAGATTGTGTTGGTGCTGCTATTCATTTACCACATGCCCTAATAATGTATTTCTCAAAAATGTATTAAAAAAACACATCTTAAAAATGTTCACTGTAAAAGAAATGTTATTGTTAATAATAATGACAATAAACTTTATTTGTATGGAACCTTTTTTTACAAGAAATGCAGAAAGAGATTAAATGCATTAAAAGCATAATACAAAATAAGAATATAAAAATAAAATCAGGTAAATAGCAGTAAAAATAAAAAATAGTATTAAAAGATCATGTATGATCATTCAGAACAGTGTATTCAGAATCATAGTAATGACGAAAAATAATTAAAAGTGGAGTAAAATATGAGGTGGCACGGTGGTGCATTGGTTAGCACTGTCGCCTCACAGCAAAAAGGTTCCGGGTTTGAGCCCTGGCTCGGGCACAGGATCTTTCTGTGTGGAGTCTCCATGTTCTCCCTGTGCCTGCGTGGGTTCTCTCTGGTACTCTGGCTTCTTCCCACAGTCCAAAGACATGCAATTGATGACGAGGCTGATTGATACTCTAAATTGACCGTAGATGTGAATGGTTGTCTGTCTGTATGTGTTGGCCCTGACTGGAAATGACTGGGATAGGCACCCCCCCCCCCCCCCCCCCCCACGACCCTTAATAGGAATAAGCGGAAGAAAATGGAAGCATGGATGGACACATCAGTCACGGGTGACATTTTTTTCCTCCTGAAATACTGCTTTGTGACTCCAGAATGATAGAGCTAGCCACATACTGTACATTCATAGCTTTAAACTATTGGCTAACCTGGCCACCAACTAACAACAGCACAACAGCCCTAAAATGTTGCTTGACAAACTCTCAAGTGTAGTATTGTAGGAGTTTATCAACATTAAACTAACATTTTAAAATCTCAAGTTCCCTTTCAATAGCAAACAGAAGTTCCTTTGTGTGATGAAGTGATGAAATCAGTATCATCCTCAAAAGTAATACATTGTAATAGATATAAAACATTAGACGTGTTACAATGCATAAATAATTCTGGTACGCCACAAACGACTTCCCTAATGCCTGACTCAGTGCCATTAAGTTGCACATATTTTCTTTTTTTCAGAGTTTTTAACCAAATATTACCTATATCTTTTATTCCATTCAAATTCAACTTTGTCAGTAATATAATATTTTCAATTACCTCCGTTATTCCCAAAATTTCCATTACTGCTTAAATTGTAGGTCTATTTTTCTTAAGCCCATATTGATAGTCTCTCAATTATTTATACTTGTCAACAGCAACACATAATTGCTTAACAAAAAGTGTCTCTAATATTTTTGAGTATTGAGGGAGTAGGGACACAGGTGTAGAATTATCTGTGTAATACTTATCTCCATTTTTAAATATTGGTATTACCTTTGCTGATGTCATATTATTTAGGAAATACCTTGTTGGAATGACTGGTTGCACATACAATTCAATGGCTGGACAATAGAATCAATAACTTCTTTAATTAATTTCATATCAATAGAATTTATATCAGCTGATTGTTTTTTCTTAGTGTTTCAAGCACATTGTCTGCTATAATAGTCTGCTATAATACACATCTTCTTTACCCAACTGTTTACTCATTAAGCCTTGAACACGTCCAAAATCACACAATGTACAATGATAACAATCAAACAACGATGATAATGCAAAATATTTTGAATGTATAAATGTGTTCACATTGTGAAGTATGCCAAAATTCAGTGCACCCCAGTGGCAACTCAAAGCAGTTCTATGTTGAGTGGGGAACAATGGACACAGATCATCCCTCCTTCATCAAGTAGCAATACTGATGCGATATGAAAAACACAAAATAAAACATTTCCCTTTAAGTTAATTTTTTTTTTACATGTTACAAAATGATGCTACAGCATGTGGACCACGAATTTTTCCACATTACTACACACCTCATGGTAATCGTCATATTTCATGAGAAGATAAATAGAGCACAATAAAAGCATCACACATCCCAAACCACTGAAGAAAACGTATGAAAATAAAAACTTATCTTACCATCATTGTGAGCTCTGAGCCTTGGAGGATAAGTATCTTTCAAATTATGCTGACAGTGTGGCCAGTCCGGCATCTCCTCTTCCCCATGTACTACATGTGTGTGTAGAATGTGACTGTGACTTAACTGCTGGACAGCCATCCGACTTCAGTGTGTAGAAGGAGCCCCTTGTGTTCCGCAACAGTACAAAGTTTTTCAAACAAGTGTGTGTTCAGCAGAGATGTTTTACTTCGTTTGTGATTTCAACCAGTCATTCATGACCTGGTTTAGCTTCGGTTAGAGGCCCTTGTTAGCCAGAAGTTCAAGATGAATAACAAAATGAGAAGCCTTAAAGTGTGGGGCAAATTGTTCTATGAAGGTTTTCCAGTGCAAACAACCCAAGGCCCAAAACAGGTCTGAGGCCCGGGGTTTGGCGTTCGCTACACTGCAGCACGCACTAAGTCTACAGTCAGGTCTGTAGGAGCTAATCACTCATGGATAATGGCAAATGCGCATTAAGAAGGAAAGAAGATTCAACATGTTTGACCGACCTTATCACTAACATGAGAGGAAAAATATGAAATTGTTAATGAGTCCCAAACCTCAAGTCTGAGTCAAGTCTGAAGTTTTTGATGTCAAGTCTGAAGTCACTGTGTGTATGACTGAAGAGTGACTTGAGTCCAAATCGCAAGTGCAACTCCCCATCTCTGCTTCCCTGTTCTACAGCATGGTCATATAGCATTATACCTGGAACAAATTAGAATGCTTTTTCATGAAATTGTTGTCTCTTGCTCCTTTAACTTAACTTAAAACCCTTTCAAAGTAAAACACTGACTCTAAGACAAGCAAGCCAGACATTCAACAATGTTGACTTAATACTTGGTTCATTCCAAAACTTCTCTATTACAACGATGGCCATTTCAGGGCTACAGAAATGCCTATTGTAACGATTTGCCTCCTGCCATGTGGCACATCGCCTTCATATAAAGTTGATCAGGTTGTGAATTGTGGCCTGCGGAATAAGTACACCTTTTGCAAGCACTGGAACACACTGTTGTACACACCAATCCAGCATCCAAAAACATGCTCGATGAGAGATGAAGTTTTCCAGCATCCAAAGAATTGTTTGCAGCACGGGGCCATGGGTTATCATGCTGCCATATGAGCATAAAGTGGTGCATGAAAGGCCTCAGGATCTTGTCATGATATATCTGTACGTTCTGTACCTGTGATCATTGTACATAGAGCTTATCCCTGCCCATACCATTACCTTCTCTCCATTGCAGGTGGCACTGAAGGGGAGCATTTGCTCACTCAACAACACCCCAGTGAGATCAATGAGATCTCACATCAGCTTCTCTGATGGTTTCTGACTTAATTTGTATCAAAATTCTTTGATTATGCAAAACATCTGTTGAATGAACTGGTTTGTTGGCTGGTCCACTTGGTATGACAGATAAGGAAGCTTTGTTTGGTGGTCCTGGGTGGGCGTGGTCACATGTGGCCTGGATTGGGGTGGTTTTGAAGTGGACACTGAAGTCACAGGCAATGGCCAAGAGGACATTACTGCAGTCAGCATGCCAAATGCACTGTCCCTCCAAACCTGTGACATCTGATTCTATCATATTATAACAGAACTGCACATTTTACTCACCACTTTACCATTCATAGGATTCATTGGGATTTTTGAATCTTTCTGTGTGGAGTCTCCATGTTCTCCCTGTGCCTGCATGGGTTTTCTCCGGGTACTCTGGCCTCCTCCCACAGTCCGAAGACATGCAAATGGGGACTAGGCTGACTGATACTCTAAATTGACCGTAGGTGTGACTATGAGTGTTAATGGTTGTCTGTCTATATGTGTTAGCAACCTTTCCAGGCTGAACCCCGCCTCTTGCCTGAAGGCTGCTAGGATAGGCTCCAGCCCCCCCCGTGACCCTTAACAGGATAAGCGATAGAAAAAATGAATGGACGGATGGATGGATGGATGGATTATTCTATATCAATGGAAGATCACTTCTAAATTAGCCAGCTACATTAATTGTTTAAAGTCTTGCCTACTCCAAAATCATGTCATTGATAGAATAAACATCTCTCTTCATTCACCTTTTAACCATTATTTTGAATCTGATCAATGTAAATCCTCTTGACCATTACAAATACCTGGCGCTAACCGTGTAGATTAAATTAACAGGTTTGAATGCAGCTGTAATTGTAGTTACTGTAACTGTTTTTATTAGTATCAGTGCTAGTTCTTTAATGCTGTTGTTAATGTTATTGTTTGTTGGGTCTCAACCCGTCCTGTCCTGTGTCCCTTTATATTTCTCTCTGCTCACCACTTTCCTTGTCTTGTTCACGTCACCTGAATCCCTACCCCTTCTTTCTCACTTTTAGTCTCTGTCTCCCTTTTTCCTTTTCTGCCTCTCTCCCTTATCAGTCTTTGTCTCTGGCCCTGTTTTCTTGCTCTTTCCCCCCAACTGATCAAAGCAGATGGTCTTCATCATTGAGCCTTGGTCTGCTCACCATACTGCCCGTTAAAGCGTTTTCACTGCCACTGACACAAGATGTGCTGGCTCGTGGAGAACTGCTGGGTATAAATGAATTGAAAGAGTGTGGTGGTAGACCTGCTCTTCATGTAAAGTGTCATGACATAACTTTGGTTGTGATTTAGCCCTATAGGAATAAAACTTACTTAACTAACCTTTGGTATGTTATAGTTTTACTATATCAGTTTAAACCATGGGGGCGACGCGGTGGTGCAGTGGTTAGCACAGTTGCCTCCCAGCAAGAGTTCCGGGTTCGAGTAGGGCACGGGATCTTTCTGAGTGGAGTCTCCATGTTGTCTCTGTGCCTGTGTGGGTTCTCTCTGGTACTCCAGCTTCCTCCCACAGTCCAAAGACATGCAATTGGGGACGAGGCTGATTGATACTCTAAATTGACTGTAGGTATGAATGTGAGCGTGAATGGTTGTCTGTCTGTATACTGTATATGTTGGCCCTGCGATGGACTGGCGACCTGTCCAGGATGAACCCCGCCTCTCGCCCAGAACCTGCTGGGATAGGCTCCAGCCCCCCTGCAACTCTTAACAGGAATAAGCGGAAGAAAATGGATGGATGGAGTTTTAACCAAGTCCAGCAGTGCTGTAAACACAAATCCACACATGCATTCATGTGTTTTTTTTGTATGCAATTGACAAGGCTAATAATGTAGATCAGACATTTGATCCAATATCATAATTAATGTGTCTCTGACAGCTTGTTTTCTTATACTGTGGCTCTCATTGTTTAGTTGAATACTGATAATGTTTCTTTTCTGTCACAGACATCACTGAAGCTGGAGTGCAGTTCATGGCTCATTCATCCAGACGTCTTCCAGCTGTCACATGATCACATGAAAGTCTAATGTTGCTGAGCTACACGTAAACACAAACATTTTAGAGTGAGAAAACAACCTTCAGTAAAACTTTATATTATTTGTGATAATAATAACAGTGCAATGCACATTAATCTGCATTTTAATATTTTATTTTTTGACATTCACCCGAGCAAAAAAAAAAACTTATGAAACTTAAGTAGTGATGATGAGGGGATAGGGAAATAAAAGAAGGACTGCAAACTGAGGTGAGGTTGCAGCTGCTCCAGATTGGGACGCATCTGAGAGTCTTCAGCTAGACAGAGGTGCAAAACGTCTTGGCAATTTTGGCAAGAATGTCTCTGTTCGAAACTTTGTGTTCCTGTGCAGCATCTCATACAGAACCACTCCCAGTTGCAACACTGTTGTGGGACCGGCTCTGTAAGTAGCATGTTGGTACCACAGAAGTTCCATTTGAGATTCTGTAGGATGAGGTCTTCTTTGTGAAGCAGCTTAGGCCAAAATAAATCAGCCTCAAGCGTGGGACTTCAGTGTCAGTCTCAATCAAAGCTCAGCCAAAGCAGCTTTGGCTGCCTAGCGAGCAGCCCAAGCTTCATCAGACTTTGCTGCAAGAACACTTGGCCTTGTCTCACCATTCCACTTCCTCTTTACTTGAGGCAAGTTTGTATGTAACAGAAACTACAAAACATTTCATATATAATCAGTAATATAAAAATATATAGATATATGTTAGCACACATACAGTTCTGTTTTTCATATCATAATTTGATCCATCATCAGTGATTTGTCTGTCATTCTGACTCACTCAGACCATTTTCTCAATTGCCTCAATGCACACACACACACACACACACACACACACACACACACACACACACACACACGCACACACACACACACACACACGCACGCACGAAAGAGGGCAAGTGTATTTATATAACATTAAAAAATACAACCATAAGTATGAACAAAGTGTGAAAGACATTCAAAATAAATAAAATAACAGTAACTCTACTTTTTAATTAGATGTATAAATTTACATTCAAAAGATGATCAAATTGAACTAGTTACATAGTATAAATTGAACAATTATTTACATAGTGTTATTACATGCTACATTGATGTTGTTGATGATCTACTGTCAAAGACAGGGAGACTTGTAGGTTCTGGACTGGCACCCTTCCAGTGCTATTAGTTCTGAGATACCATAGAAGATTCAAAATGATGAGGTTGAAATCAATCACCCTCAAGCGTGGGACACCAGGGTCGGCTTCACCCAAGAGCAGCCTCTTCTTCCTGCAGGGACCCTTTTTTTGACCTTCATGTACTTAACAAGGCCAGTGACGGGGATTAGCTGCTTTGGTGGCCAACTTCCTCATCACTGCAACTTCCAGTGGGAGGGTTGTCCTTTTCAGAGTTATGTCTTTGCTATGGGGAAATGATCTGATTTCCTACAACCAGCTCAGACAACTGCATATCCTCATCAGATGACATATCACAATATGTAGAAACAGTACTGTTGCAACACTGGTGGAATAGAATGAGCTGAAGTTTGATAATCTTCTTGAAATATTTTTTGAAAAGTCTATGACTATGGCAGTAGGGCTTGATTTAGGCAGCTAATGGGGGTGTGCGTCTCACCCACTGAGACCAATTAGCTATATCTTGTTAAATCCAAATACATTTCAGTCTACGATTCTGCACAATAGGATTCAGTCCTGTCATGATACGTCTCAGTACATGAGTACATATGTAATGAAAAACTGTGAATCTTTAGATTTTTGAGGGCTACACTTCAAATGTGTTAGAGGCGTGAACATCTCATTAGAAGTCCCACTTATGCTGTAACCTATTCTTTGTTTATAATGAACTCTCTCTCTCTAATATGAAAGATAGAGTTTGACCATGCAAAGAAAGGGGGATGTGAGGGAATCTTTTTTTGGTCTTTTATGCTTGAAGCTGCATGTGACATCTCTGGATGCGGGTTGAAAAATTTGTGACTCTATTTTACTGATTCATCCTCACTGATATACCAAGCCTTCCGCACTTCTTCAAAAATAATATTCATTTCAGTTTAAATGACAGAACGCCTGTCACGGGTGTAGCAATAATTCTGACAGGAGCAAAGGTGGAAATTATACGACAATATGATGCAATGACAAAGTCTGAGAAAGGAGGAAAATCAGTGAATCAATGTGATATTCATTAACGCAGAGGCTCTAAAACGTTTTCATTCCAGCTCCACTGGTGTAACTTTATGAAATTATTACCTCAATTCATCATTTGCAAGTGGCAGATTTCATTTATTTACTGATGTGGCAGGCCCCTACGGTCGTTTATGCATAGTAGAAACCCTGAAATTGACTGAGATTAATTCAGTTTATAATTAATACGCCTCCTTTTTTGGAGCACATTAGGCTCCAGTGCTGCTTATATTTTATGCATCCAGAGAAACATACAACCACACATACAAACGTTCTTGTTCTACAAGCCCACAATAATTTTCCCTGCTATAAGTGACCAGCAGGTGGTTAGTGAGATGAATCTGACAACTGCTAAGCTACAATTTTTCTTCTTTGTTCCCCATTGTTAATAACGTTAACTGTTATTAGTCCTACATATTAGGTTGGACACATAGCATTAGCCTTCCTCACAAAGTGCAGTCATATTGATATTATGCTACTTTTAATTAAGTGTTACCTTGTTGCTGGTCTTCCGCTGTCTGAGTGAAATGGATGTTCTCTGTTGAGAAACTGCAACATGGAGGAAATGCTGTTGTGGTATGTTAGCTCAGTCTTACAATGGTCACACTATGATGTTTTCTTTTGTTTTTGAAATGATCCCAAACCTTTCAAATTTTCTTCCACTTTCTCTGGCTTGTTGCTTCTTCATTTTGCTCAGTTTTCACTCCTGTATTCTGCAGACCATAGACGTTTTCTATTGCTTTCTCCAGGTTGTTACTTCTCTTCACTGAGTTTGCTCATTGTCACTGTTAATGTTTTCACTCCGAGCGACTTACGTTAAAAATGAATGGATGAGAAAGAATTTGGTGATGTCTTTGAGACTGAATGAACAAGGCTTTGAGGCAGACAATTTTGCGAGATAATTTTTCAGATCAAGGTAAATGGGTAACTGAAATAATCATGACAGATTGCCATTCTGAGTTCATTTTCATTTCAGTTGTTGATGTGATCGGACACCAATCATATCAATAGTTTGGTTCAACCTTTACTTGAAGGTTAACTGAAGGTCAGACAGTCCAGAAAAGTACAAGAACTTTGAATGTTTCCACAAGTGCAGTCACAAAAATCATCAAGTGCAACGAAGAAACTGGCTCATGAGGAGCATCCCAGGAAAGGAAGACCAAGAGTCTCCTCTGCTCCTGAGGATAAGTTTATCCGAGTCACCATTCTCAGAAATCACAAGTTAACAGCACCTCAGATTAGAGCCCAGATGAGATAAGAGTTGTAGTAGCAGACACATTTCTAAATCGACTGTTCAGAGAAGACTGCATGAATCAGGTCTTTATGGTCAAATAGCTGCTACGAAACCACTATGAAGGAAAAGCAACAAGCTGAAGAGATTTGTTTGGGCCAAGAAACACAAGGAATGGACATCAGACCAGTGGAACTCTGTGCTTTGGTCTGATGAGTCCAAATCGGAGCTCTTTGGTTTGCACCCACCGTGTCTTTGTGCGACGCAGAAAAGATAAAAGGATGGTCTCTACATACATGGTTCCCACCGTGAAGCATGGGGGAGGAGGTGTGATGGTGTGGGGGTGCTATTCTGGTGACACTATTGGCGATTTATTCAAAATTGAATGCAAATGGAACCAGCATGGTTACCACAGCATCCTGCAGCAATGCGCCATCCATCCAGTTTGTGCTTAGTTTTTCGGGCAGAACAATCAGTGATCCCAAACACACCTACAGGCTGTGTAAGGGCTATGTGATCGAGAAGAAGAGTGTATCTATCTATCTATCTATCTATCTATCTATCTATCTATCTATCTATCTATCTATCTATCTATCTATCTATCTATCTATCTATCTATCTTTTTAGTTTAATATAAGTCTACAGCAAAATAATACTAAATAAGATCCATCCATCCATCGTCATCTTCCACTTATTCCTACACATTAAGGGTCGCGGGGGGGCTGGAGCCTATCCCAGCGTCAATGGGCGAGAGGCAGGGTTCACCCTGGACAGGTCGCCAGTCCATCACAGGGCCAACATACAGAGACGAACAATCATTGACACTCACATTCATACCTACGGTCAATTTAGAGTATTCAATCAGCCTAATCCCCAATTGCATGTTTTTGGACGGTGGGAAAAAGCCAGAGCACCTGGAGAGAACCCACGCAGACACAGGGAGAACATGCAGCCTCCACACAGAAAGATCCCATGCCCAAGCCAAGACTCGAACCTGGAACCTTCTTGCTGTGAGGCCACAGTGCTAACCACTGCACCACCGTGCAGCCTCTCTAAATAAGATTCTTATTTTATTTATTTTTCAAAAGGTTTTAGTTTGTTTGGGACAAATGTGAATGGTCCTGGCCTCAAACAGAGCAGACGCCTTTTAAATGATCCGCAGTGCTGATCATCTGTGCCTGAAACCTATAAGGAGAACTCGTCAGTTCAGTGGTTGAAATTTACCAGCAGGGGGCATGAGTCAATCAGACAAGCTGTGATTTACTATCCTCTTAAGACAATCCATCGCTGCAGGACAGTTGATAAGATGAAGATTCTTTAGTGAATTTGTGAAAGCTGTGCATGTAACAGGGATCAGAGTGATAGATTAGGTTTTTTTTTTCCCTTAACCTTGTATGACACTTAGGAAAACCCCTGCCATGTCTGTTTCTCCATGCTATTGTCGTTGTTCTACTTAATTTCCCTTTTCTAAGTGGTTTGTTGTGGTTGCGCCCCAGTATGGTCAAGGACAAATGTGAGGACTCTGAATACAGGCAGTTTAGCACAAAATCTCACCATTCTTCTTTTTTTATTGTGAAAAACAACACTCTAAAGCTCTCACCTGTTCAAATAGCTCTCCTCGCCGGTGTAGATTGACCAACAAGTGAAACATAAGGTCGAGACTGCACCAGAGCTGGAGCACGTGTCTGTCTTGGGGATTTGGAATATTATATATATATATATATATATATATACATATATATATATATATATATATATATATATATATATATATATATATATATCCATATACGGATGGATGGATGGATATTTTGATATAAACATAGGATTGCATTGGATAAATTATGTACATTGAGAATCATTGGATTTATGTGAAATAAGCAAAAAAAAATTAAAATGTACATAAATACAAGGGACCAGACATATTTATTAAAGAATCACGAGTGCTACTACATTCATCAGTGACAAGTACACTTTTTTTTTTAATTTTGTTTTTTTCTGGTGTTTGCATTAGTCTTAAGGGTGCCATGCTGCATAAAATATATTTTCTGATATGTGTATATATGTATAGGTATATGTGTGTGTGTATATATATGTATATATATGTATATATATATGTGTATATATATATATATATATATATATATATATATATATATATATACACACACACACACACACACACACACACACACACACACACACTGCTGCTGTAGCTTTCACCCGGAATGATTCGCACTATCATCTCTTATCCACAAAGATCCTGTTGGTCCAGGTTGTGGGTTGGGGGACACAAAATGTACAAAAAAACATATATAAATGATGAAGTCAAAACATCAGCCAGGCCTTATCCCTTTCCGTTTATTTATTGTACAAATATATCTAAAGACAGAGACAGAGCTTGTCTGATGCAGGGGCTCCGCTCTCCTGTAGCCACAGCACACTTGCAAAACAAAATCCTGCAAGAGACAAACAGCAGATAGACCATATTTCTTGGCCCCAGTGACAGAAGGCACAACTTAGCAGGGGCCCCCTCCTCCATTCAGCCTAGCTTGTTTTCTGGTCTGTGCTCTCTAATAGTTGGCAGTGCAGATCAAGACTAATTGAGAGCCTTGCTGTGACTTGCGGAGGTCAGGGGTGAAACAGATTGATAGATTGAACTTCTCTCCCTCATAACCCTGCAAGTATCTTCTGCTGAGCACACAGTTTAAAGGATGATATGTGCTATGCCCATTTTTTAAGAGACAGGACAACTTTGACAGCATATTAGTAAACTTAAAGATCCCTTGCAATTAAAATGAGGTTTTAACCTTCTTATTATGTCGGAGTAGTGTCTTTCATATGATATGAAGCAGGACCATGTCTGAGCACGTCCCTGTTGCAATTGCTGAGTAGCCTACCTTGTCTTACAACATGAACAAAGTTTTGTATATTGCGCATTTTGCAGACCTATCCTATCAACTGGTGGCACAGTGTTTCCATTGCTTTCTATATCATTGGCATGCTGCGCTCAAATGAGTGGTATCAGGAGTATTTTGACATTTTTCCAAAGATGCTGAACTTATCAGTGTAACATTTTGTCACTTGTGAAATATAAAAAAAAAAAAAACGGCTCCCAAAAACATATTTTAAACGTCACTGATGAATATTTAGCTCATTTTAATATGGATGATGCATTAAGTGTCACAGTAGGCTACACAGATGGAGGTATTTGAGGCTGATGGCGCAGGCTGGTATTATCACAGACCTCTACAGAGATGGATGTGTATTTCCGGCACATAAAAGATTTCTCCAGCACAGATGTTTGAAATCCACTGACGGAGTAACAATCTTATACGCATCCATCTCTGAAGAGGTCTGTGATAATACCAATATGAGTCAGTCAGTAGTAACAACAAGCAATTGTAGACAGTTGTCCCCTATGTTATTAGCAGGCATCATGCAGTCTCACTCAAGATCAGAACAAGTAATTTTTGTCCCCTATCAATCATTTTGACCCAACCACATGGGGAAAAAATATTTGGGTTAAAAAATACAACAATTATTTAGGATTAAAACAATTACGCTTGCCAAGGTTGTCCATGCACCATACACAGCAGCAGGAGGAGGGTCTCTGAGTGCCTCATATTGATGTGGATGGCTTAAAATAGGGTCAAACTGGCTACCTGGTTCTATGTGTGACAGCTGCCTTACTGAATGGTTGGTGCTTGCGCGAAGGCGGGGAATAAAGACAGCGAACCACACTCCTGCCAATCCCACCATTGATAATAGCTAGCAGAATGTTTATTTTTACTCGATTACACAAATTCCCATCCAAATGGGAATCAGTTATAGTTTTTACAGAGAGAAACCGGGAAAATATCCGCCACTTGGTGTTTTAAAAAGAACATTCTAATTACCCATGAATATAGACGCTGAAACTGTATAGAAAGGCACAATGTTACTTATTTGATGTCCGCATGAATATCTACAGATAATTTTCACTGTGTATATTTTAATATTACAGCAGATATCCACACATGGTTTTATGTGGAAAAATGGGCAAGATTACTAATCTCTAGATGGTACGGTGCTGAAGCACTGACCATCAGCTGCTTTATATCCAAATACAAAAGAGTGCTGATCTATATTAGACACAGAGGCTGTGACAAAGTTTTACTATTTTTTCAGTCTGGGATCCGGACCATATTTTAAGTGCTAATGTAGTCACGCCAGAACATTTGTGAAGTGCAATATGTAAGAAAAAATGCCTTTCTGATGTATCCATTTGTAAGCAACCCCAATCTTTGGTAACTAGCACACTGGGAAAAGTAGCTATTTTTGACTTCTGACGGTCGAGGGTAAGCAGGTAAGCATCAAGCTGCAGATGAACCGCGGAAGGGGGAGTGGAGGTCAGTCTAAACCATCTTAAAGTCTGAATGTATTCTTTTTTTCTAGAAAAATAAAATGCAATCAATTTTTAGTGGATAGAATGGACTTATGTTTCATTGTTTTAAGGTTCCTGCATTTAATACACTCAACAAGAACATAAACACTTTGGGTTTTCTTCTCAAGTTTTAATGAGTTCAAATATAGACCTAAGATTTCTTGTGTGCATACAAATGTGTTCAAGTCTGTGTCAGTGAGCACTTTACCAGGAAATCCTTTCACCTGACACATAGCATTTCGGCATGCTGATGAAACAATTTTTGTACAGGTATGTCTTCGACTGATAAAAATAAAACAACGTTATGAAATGTGTAGTTTTATCTCTCAGATGTCACAAGTTTTGCTGGAGGGAGTACTGGTCGCTGACTTCAGAAATGCCTACAAGAGCTTCAAGTGACCTGTTACATGCCACTCAGCTCTTCATTTCTCCACCATAAGCCGTCTTCAATATCATTTCCAAAAATTTGGCAGTGCATCTCACAACGTGTAACCATGCCAGCCCAGGTCTATCACATCAGCCGCCTTCACCAGCCAAGCAGACAGCCGTTGCAACAATTGGTTTGAACAATCAAAGAATTTTGGCACTACGTTAGAAACCATCTCAGGGAAGCTGAGCTGTGAGTTTGTTGTCCTCAAATGAAAGTTCAAAGTTTCGGGGGCTACAGGACATCAAGATATTTATAAAAAAAATATCACAACATCAACTCCAGTTTCTCTCAGGGTCACACTTGTGAATTTTACTACAGTATAAGTTCACAGGGCAATTATGCAGCCTTATAGTGTTATAAGATAACAGTGCTCAAAGTATTTCACAACGTTGCCTCTCATTTTCATCCAGTGACAGTGCACTGCCACCCGAGATGCTGACCCGCTCTTCTTGCAGCAAGTTGGACATTAATCTTTTAAGGGAAGATCATAGAACCTGACCTGATAATCTTATGTTGTACTACCACAGACTTGTCATGATATTAACCTCAAAGCAGAAAGAGATACTTGGGATAATTTAGAAATGGTATCACAATAACAACAAAGCACTGTCAACAACAGCACTGCAGCAAATGGCATCAAGAATGTTGTTTCAAGCAACAGTCCAAAGAGATGAACATCAAAATTGATGGCAGTCCAATCTCACAATGAATCAGTTGTGTCTTTTAAATGGGACCAATCATGAAAATATGCTTTATGATTAGTTTATCAGATTCTAAATATGCCCTCAGTTGGTTCTAACCTGAATTACAACCTCACCTCTGGCTGGAGTGGATGTATATTTTAGGGGCCATGTCTTGTTGGTGAGAGAAAATTGAAATATGGGTATGTTACTTAAACTGATTAACAGGGCGATTGCATTAGGATATTTCAAATAAGTTGCGTATTAAAAAAAAGTATTTTGTAGCCATTATCTCCATGGCATGATTAGTAAACTGAAATGCAGGAAATTGAAAATGCATGTATCCCACAGCCTCAAGGCCACATTTTACTAAGAGTGATGATACTAACATAACAACGAGTTCTGGAGTCTGCTTTTTACTACAGAGACTGAAGTCAGTTGACAATCCAGAGAGACAAAATGAATAGACAACCATTTTGAATTAAGTCATAGTTGTTTTTCCCTATCTTTGAATTTGTGACACGATCTTTTGTTAAGGACCCTCAGCTTTGTTCGTGTTTCCACACAATGACCCTCAGCAGCCTGGCGGATCCTCAGCAGCCTCCCACTGCTTCCTCTCCCAGCTAACAATAGACAATTTAACTTTCTGTATTGCTTACCAAGCAAAATGCCCTGTCATAGTCATGATTAATATTAATGCCATTGAAACATATGCTCATATTGTAACTCCTCTACAGTTAACCAGTGCAGACATATATGGACGTCTCAGAATAGTACACAGCATATAGGCCTACGACCAGCAGCTGGTAAGCCATAGGGTTCATAGTCCTTTTTTATGCTAACTTGCCAATTCATCAGTCACAGTATACAGTGTATATCTGTGGATATTCTCAGTCATCCAGGTCATGGTAAGTCTCAAAAAAGCATAAAATATGGCAACTGGACTAGAAGACGGAGAAGAAGAGTAGTATACAGTGTAATAGGTTACAACAGGTCTTCGATAAATCTCCTTCATTCTGTCCATTACATTTATATGAATTAGATTGGAAAAATAGAGACACACCTCAGTATAAACCGGGGCTGCTGTAAATGTTTGAATTCATATTTTTTCTAGGCACACTTCATAAATTAGAAAGTGAGTGTGTTTTTGTTTCAATCAGGGCCATTTAATGTACAACAACAACAACAACAACAATAATAATAATAATAATAATAATAATAATAATAATAATAATAATAATATTAATAATAATAATTCTTAATAAGATCTTTTGCGGCAAACACATAAATAACATACAAGCTGAACGTTTTTTTCTTCTTCTTCTTCGTCTACCTTGTCATGAGTGTGCCACCTCCATCAGCACCGCTTTGCTTTTCTGTCCAGGCATTTTACTGTGAGGCAGCGAGCGTCAGTCACGTGACTCACGTCCACCAATAGCGGTATTGCAGTCTAACTTTGTGATAAGGGAAGCTCAGTAAAGGGCGAGCGGGCTGAAGGAGTTTCACTCCGAGCTCTTCAATGGTCATCTTCGCACGCGTTCTACCGGCCCGGCAGGCTTCTGAAGCAACCCTGTAAGAGACTGTGTTCATCCGGATTGTTATTGCTCTCTTTCGCCTTACCAGCCCATGCAAGGCTGCAGTTCCGCCTACATTCAGATATTAATTATCAGACAATCATCACTGACAGGCTGCCATCAAATGTTGGGAGACAAGGCTCACGGTAGGTCTGTCCACTCTCCTTCCGTTTTTTCGCTCAAAGCTTATTGCAGTCACTAATGATGGGCATGGCAGCAACGAATCCCAACAAATGCAAATGTATTTTAAAGGCTCCGTGGAACCATGGACACAAATGCATCCACAAACCTGTTGTGCACTGTACCGCTAATTGTCTGATGAGGTCATTGGGCAGATGCTGCAAGGCACTCTTTTAAGATGTCATACAATTAACCAAACAGTCTTAAAAATGATGCATTTTAAATCTCTAAAAATGTTTTATGGCCGTGATATTTTTAGAAGGTGAAAATTCAATAGAAAGGAAAGGATACAAAGATGGAAATCATAGTGATTTACAACAAAAAGTATTAACACTAAGATAACTAATAATTCAGGAAAGCCTAAAATTGTAAATACTAATAATCACAACAATATTAATCGTCATGACATGATAATAAAAATCATGACAATAAATTAGGTCTATGTTTTACTTGAATTTTCCAAATGTGAAACTCTGCATGTTATGATAATAATTTAACAACAAATATAATTATAGTACGAACCTTTTAAGTGGCGCGCATTGTTCCGTCTATTTCCGCACATCTGCCGCTAAATCATTGCTTTCTCTGCATTATTCCAGTCATGTTAATTTATGAAATATCTTGTCAGTTCATTGTTTTTCCGATACATCTACAATTGGTTCATAATCTATATTTCACACACGGACCGTGTTGGAGGCGCTTCACCGCGTCATCGGCGGGACAGCGAACCACGTGTGGCTCAGCGAAATACTTTTTTTTCTTTTATTATCATCGTTATTTATTTTTACTTTAAGCACAAAATGTTTTTATTTTATAAACGCGTCGAGTAAGTTTACTTAAGTTTTATCTTCATCCGTAGAACGGTGCCTGCAGTTTAGGCTGAGACAAAAAGTAAAATGAATTTTTGGTTTTGTTATGGGCTCGTTTTAAATCATATCCACCTTATTATAGTCTCATAAATCAATGAAAATAAAAGTTATGCTTTTAGAGAGCGGTTTTACTCTGATGGAACTGATGACTGCAAATATAAAAATAAAAAGAGGGAGAGAGAAAAAAATAATTCCGAAAATGTATCAAATAATATCGACAGTGAGACAGTATATAAAACCCATCGTGTTTTTAATGGTATTCGATTTATATTGAATTTTATTCAGACCTAAATCGATAGAAATATAGAATGTGTATGCAAAAAGAATTATGTAATTTTTGATAGTTTTTGGTACTACAAATACTTTCACAATGTAAGTCCACGTGGGAAAAAAAATTGTTTTTGTTTTGTTTTTATTCAAATAAAATAGACTTTATTGACAGAATGCATTGGACTATTTATTCCGCAAAAATCCGTATATATTTTTTGCCTTTATGTGAACATATTAAATATTCTTATGATCCAATAGGCCAGTTAAAAATTACGAAAGACATTGAATTGATCAAATTTAAATAGCAACATCGTGTATTTGGAATTTGTGACTTTGGGTGTGTGTGTGTGTGTGTGTGTGTGTGTGTGCGTGTTCGCGCGCGCGTTTCTGTATATCAGGTGTGACATTGAAGGTTATGGAATACACATATGATGATGACCTGGAAGAGCTGTGTCCTGTGTGCGGAGACAAAGTGTCTGGATACCATTACGGTCTGCTCACCTGCGAGAGCTGCAAGGTAACCATCCAAACTACCAACAGAAACACACACAGCTGAATATATCTTGTTATATGAGCAGCGGCGGCTTCTACTCCCATAACTATGTTGTTTGCAGAGCTTGTCAATAACTGACTCTCTTTATTGCCATAATAGCCCAGAAACGAATTTCTCCCTTGTGTGTTTCAATATATTTAATTTTTTCCGGTTAATAAAATGACAAAAACCTTGAACTCATCTGATAAAACAACTCATTTTGTGCAACCGAAATTAATGCGATGGTGCCGTATTTCGAGGACGGACTTTGCGCATTTAAAGTAAAGAAAAGAATTCTCAAAGTGTCTCACTGTAATGTGTCACCCGTGTTCAGGGCTTCTTCAAAAGGACAGTGCAGAACAACAAGAGATACACGTGTGCTGAGAACCAGGAGTGTAAAATAGACAAGACCCAGAGGAAGAGATGTCCGTTCTGTCGCTTCCAAAAATGCCTCAACGTCGGGATGCGACTTGAAGGTATTCTTTTTTTCTTCTTCATAAAAACAGGATTAGTAGCCTATACTATGATACAATTTCATTAACCCAATATTTGCAAGGAACCAAAAAAAGGAAGAAAAAAAAAGTTGAATTGTATTTTATATTAATCAGTGATTCAAATAAGGCTAGGCCATCTTCTGTCTGTTTTCTTTTTAAATTCCATTTTAACTTGGACAAACATGTATACTAGGTCCTTCAGCCTTCTTGATTTGTTGGCTGGTAGCTCTCATTGCTCCTTATACACATGGGATGAGATTAATTCCCAGACAGCAATGCAGGAAAGCACCTGCTTCCATAACAGAGAAAGGACACATTCTGGACTCACTGATAAAACCCCGGAGACTCCCTGTTTTAAATCAAAAGCTCTATTTAGGCTACAAGAAGGAATGGATTTACACAGACTCTGGGGATTCTTCTCAGCCCCAAAAAGGAAAGAAAGTATGTTCAGCATGTCTCCCATTTCGTCTGTTTGTAGCAGTAATTGAAGATATTTAATGTATGATTCCATAACAATACTCAACAAGTTTCATTTGAAAAGATCTTGCAGTCAGTGTGGTGGAGTTCAATCTGTGGTTCATGTCAATCTGTTTTTCCCATCTTGTCTCTTTTGTGACAGCGGTGCGTGCAGACCGCATGCGAGGGGGGAGGAATAAATTTGGCCCCATGTACAAGAGGGACAGGGCCTTGAAGCAGCAGAAGAAGGCTTTGATACGATCCAACGGCTTCAAACTGGAGAGTGCAGCTCCTCCATCTTCCTCCCCTCTACAGAATGACTACGGCTTCAGCGGAGCCCTGCACAGCTTGCCTACCATCTCCAAAAGTCTCCTCCCCTCCACCCCAAGCTCCATCACCCCCACAGACTACGAGGCCAACCTCTATGGATCTCCTTCCCTGGGTATGGCCATGCAGTCCCATGTGCCCCTTACCACGCCATACCAGTACACAGCCTTCCCCAGCAGGGTGATAAAAGCCGAGTGTCCTGACTACACAAGCTCACCTGAGTCTTTGACAGGATACGCCTACCCAGAAATGTACACCTCAACCTCACCGCAGCCCCCTAGCCTTCCACCACTGGTGCTGGAGATGCTGCGCTGTGATCCAGATGAGCTGGTAGTGCAGAATAAGATTGTCACTCATCTGCAGCAGGAGCAGAGTGGCCGAGGTCGGCAGGACAAACCAAGCACCTTCAGCCTCATGTGTCGCATGGCAGACCAGACACTGTTCTCCATAGTGGAGTGGGCTCGGAGCTGCATCTTCTTCAAGGAGCTCAGGGTGAGTACTGTGCATTTTATCCTGTCTTCATGCTCACATAATTGTTTCACTATTCACTGGTGCACTCTACAATTAATGTTGCTTTTAGAGACATTTCAGCTGTATGCTCCGTCCAAAGACATGCGATTGGGGACTAGGATAATTTGATGCTTTAAATTGACTGTAGGTGTGAATGGTTGTCTGTCTATATGTGTTGGCCCTGGTGACCTGTCCAGGGTGAACCCTGCCTCTAGTAGCCCGTAGCCACTGGGATAGGATTCCTTAATAGGAATAAGTGGAAGAAAATGGATGGATGGATGGGATTTTTCTCAAAAGAGATGACTCATTAACAAGTGTTTCCCACAATTGTGACTTTAGACAAAAAAGGATAATTGAAAGTGTACGTAATGATTCATTGTAAAAAGTCTTTATGATTAAAAAAAATGTTTTTATTCATGTTGAAAAAACACTGGCGACCTGTCCAGGGTGAACCCTGCCTCTCGCCCGTTGACGCTGGGATAGGCTCCGGCCCCCCCCGCGACCCTTAATGTGTAGGAATAAGCGGAAGATGACGATGGATGTTGAAAAAACTTACACTTGTAGTTGAATGTGACCTAATTCAACAACTCTGCTACCTTTATAAAAATATTGGTGTTTTGACTGACATTGTTCGAGAAGTATTATTTTATAATTTATATTGAGTTTCTGTGTGGAGCTCTGCATTACATTGATCCGTTCACCTATAGAGGGGGAGTATTGGAAACAAAATAATACAAACCTGTACAACACCGCCACCTTATGACCTCAATGAAACACGTGAAGTAGAATTATTACTTTTTCTGACAGCGTCAAAAAAAAGAAGGTAAACCCCATAGAAGTAGAATTCATGGCAGGTTCCCCTTCAGTATTAAGTTTTATACATGCTTCTAAGGGTGCATGCTCCAAAAATAATTTCGTTTTATGGCTCATTTTCAGGGTGAAAATGTTGCACAATCCTTTGACTCCTCATGCTCTTTATTCTGAATGTAGCACAGGATTGCTACATCAATCACTACTGCTCTCTTCTGCTTGTCAACTACAACGCTGTCTAGATGCGAAGAACCAGTTTGTCGGTGTGTTACGCGATTTCCCACTGGAAATTAATCCATTCTCAGGCGTGTTTGGTGGTGCCAGTGTTTGTTTTCTTGGTTAGCATCTTAAACTGGCCTGACAAACATAATTAGCAGTGAAAAAAAGAGGCAAATACAGGATTGATGGTTAATCAGTAATTATTGAAGGGGATTTACTGCAAATTGTATCGGTGACAGGATTGGGTTTTTAAATCATGTGCTTTCTTGATCATATACATTTTTGGTATATTTGCTATATCTGAAAATATGTATTTTAAAACTGTACGGTCTTTGTATTGCAACTTAGAATAGACTCCACCCACCCTCCAACATCTTACTAAACTGTCTAGCGGGATCTGAACAGCCCCCAGCTTGGGTCTTGCTGTGGTAGACCCAGCCTCAGATGATCTGGTGCTAAGTGCATGTTCTTTGGCCAAGTTCATACCAATGGTTCCCAACACAAAAAAGTTTTAGAATCTTCCAGTGAAAACTGGTGAAAGTAGATGCATCACATCTGCAGATTTAGGACGTTTTCTAGATGTTTTGGAATGTTGTGAGTTGCATACAGTCTGATTGCGACTCACTGATCTGAAGAGGGCATACTGCTATGATCAGAACATCTACACATTTCCTTAAGCCAAGCCTTTTCAGGCCACTGCTCGGATTTCTTGATAGATTTCATGGAGGGGCTCTGTCTTGGATAATGTTCCATCTTTTTTCCTCACCGCATTTTCTGCCTTCTCTTCTCACGAAGCAGTTAGTCTCGGAGGAACCCTCTCTGTATGGTGTACTAGATATCCTTGGGTGTCTGATGACTGATGGTGCATATGTGTTGATGGCTTTCATTCCACACCTAGACTCAAATATGTCTGCCCCCTGTTAACTGCACTAATTAAGCGATTTAAAGTTACTATACAATACTGGAGAAATGAGTCCTAAAACCTGGAACTAGATTAATATTGTTTAGTGTCTTGTTGCCTTGTCTCAGAGTCAATGGAATTCTAAGTTCTACATAAATATATTGACGATTTGTTCTCCTGAAAAACAAACCGTCAGTAAATAACAAACTTGTGAATTTCGAAACATTTATGTGTCACGCTGAATGAAATATATAAGCCTCGTAAAGCCTCGTATACAGAGGTTCTTTTTTGGCAGTGGTCACAAAAACTATGTCAAAATCCCATTGGCTTCAGGTCGGGGGAACCCATTGCAATGCTAAAGTAGCCGTTGGCCTGAACTCAAGGGTTGCATTTAGAGTTAAAATTTAGAAGGGCATCAAAGCAACTATGTCTACGCCACCCAAAGTAGTAGCCCCTGATTATGCTCACAGTCAGTGACATTGCTTGTAAAACACAAAATGGCGTTTCTCAAAGCAACAAGCCATATCATTAACATTGGTAGATATATAATAAAGGCTAAACAGAGCTGCAAAGGCAGTTATTGAAGAAATAGTTTCAATTACATCAATTGAAAAAGAAAGCATGGGAGCATGTACTCGATGCATTAATAGATAGAAAGGGGTTTTGCCATTCTTTGGACATTTTACTGTATCAATTAGCCACAAATTCCTTCTGCCAAGGCCAGAACTCTGCTCTCTAATGGTGGTTTGAGATAGATCCAGTAAATCAGGGCTTGTGAGATTCCGCACTATGTCTTTGCCATCACAGCAACTTCACTTATGAACATGTATATAATTTGTCTGAGGGTCCTCAGTCCTGTGCAGAACAGCAGTGGGGATGGGACATTGCCTTGGTATATGACATGTTTGATCTTTGCTTTTTGGCTGACAAAGAGATCTTGATTGACTCAGTTTTTTGAAGTCATTCCATGTGTACTGAGGTTGGTCTGTCAGGTCTTGGGTGCTCTTTGCTGATTCCTTGACCCTGTGGTGTTCAAGTTTTATGCTGGAGTTTTCACTCGTACTGGCTCTTGTGTGGCGGCACGATGGTGCAGTGGTTGGCACTGTCGCCTCACAGCAAGAAGGTTCCGGGTTTGAGCCCTGGCTCGAGCACGGGAACTTCCTGTGTGGAGTTTGCATGTTCTCCCTGTGCCTGCGTGGGACTCTTAACAGGAATAAGCAGAAGAAAATGGATGGATGGATGGCTCCTGGTTGTATCTGAGGGATGGAACAGTTTGCAGATTCAATGATTGGTTCATATCACGGTTTTAGGGTTACCTTTTTCAGTTTGGTTCATTTTCGTTGTTCATTTAACCACAACCAAAAAAACCCATATATCAGCAAAAAAACAAAACAAAAAAAAGTATATTGCCTGATAATCCAGCAATTAAAGGATTTTGAAACTCAGTTTTTCTCAAGGACATGTCACATTGTCTAGCGATGACCATTTCAAGCACTGGGAACTCATTGACAATTCTTCCAAGGCGGAGCCAATGAGCCTTCCATGAATGTGTGTGAGTGTGTGTTTGTGTGTATGTGTGTGTGTGTGCGCGTGTGAGTGTGAGTGTGAGTGCACGCGCATGCACATTTCCAGTGGATACACACAATCTGAAATAACTTTTGTTTCCCATATGGAATCCAAAAAAAAAAAAAATGCAGTTCACATATAGATCAGGGATACTCAAATACAAATCCTAAAGGGCCCCAAATATTTTTTTTCAATGAGTCAAAGGTCCATTTATTGAGATCGGTCAGGCCATATGGGATAATACTGTAATATTGTAAAAAAAAAGAAAAAAGACAAAAAAAAAGCCCTTTTCATTCAAAACAACAACAAAAGTACTAAGATAAAATGTTATTTCCATTTTGACATAAATCAAAATAAATATTTGAATTAAACAAAACCGACCCCTGTCATGAATCCAAAACAATATGTCAGGAAGGGGTTGAGGTCTTAGGTCTTTTTAAATATAAACACAAAGAACCACAAGGAAGAAGGAAAATGTATTTCTCTCCAATGGTGAATCATGGATCTCAGGAATTCCAAACGAACATAGATGCTAAAATCAAACCAAATTTCCCTTTCAGTTTAGCAAACTGATTAAAAATTTTTTTTTTTAATTGCACTAAGGCAAGGCAAGGCAAGGCAAGGCAAGGCAATTTTATTTGTATAGCCCGTTTTCGCAAACAGTTTGTCTCAAAGGGCTTCACATGGCATCTAAACCCAACCAAAACACACAGTGAAGGAATAACAGTTCGAGGGCCACAAATAGGTGGAGAGTGGGCCGGGTGTGCCAATCGAGGATCATTTGTATAGATAAGGCATCACCAAATGGCTGACCGCTGTCCCAGTGACAGTTCTGTCCGGGCCCGTTACAATTCGAATATTATTAAAAAGATAAATCATTTGTGCGTGCGTAGCTGATCCAGTTAATACAACAGGAGCGTCATCATAGCCAAGTCAATCAAACTGATTGTTTACCTTTCATCACTGGAGAATAGCAAGAGAGAGGGGGGAGGGGAGAAAAAGGCTTGCTCAAAAATGAGGAAAGTAGAAGGTGAAAACCAATCTTTTAAAGATGAATGGACAGACTAATACATGTTCATACTGCCTGCAGCCAGTTCAAAACCTTTGTGTCTCATGTGCTGTGAAACTGTGGCGTTAATAAAAAGCGGCAATGACACGGGTCATTTGAGGAAAGGTACACGCAGAAGTCCGCGATGAGGGCAAGTAAAATTATCGAACTGAAAACACGGTATGACAGGTCTACCTTAAACAATAGTGTAGTCTATCGTTTTCTGTTTAAGTGCCATACAAGTTCAGACTTCTTCTTCTTGTTGTTGATTTTATTTTCATCGGGGTAAACTATTTCGAGTGACAATATAAGATTTGGACCTTTGCTGGGAGGAAATTTTAGTAACTGGACCTTTAGAATTTTAATTGAATACCCTCTTGTATAGATCCTCGGTTGGAATGACAGGTAATCAGCCCGGAGTTCTTGGGGAGATCCTTCATGAGCCAACAGACATCAATCATATCAGGGTCTGTCGTCATCCAGCTCTTCATTTAGTGACTCCCCACTGCAGGTTTGCCTCTGTCATGATGCCGTATACCTCTCAAGCTATCTTGACCCAATTCTGTGGAGTCATTGCTGGCTTGAGGCTTGAATCATCATGGTAAACACTGATGATTTTAAATATTTCTATGATGGCTAGCGTATATGTGGGATTGTATATTCTTGGGTGTAATCATTTTACTAAGTTACAAATACAGCAACGGAAACACATCTAAGCTACTGTACATGTACACGCATGCACTAAAACTCAAACACACACAGTAGGTTAAAGATTAGACATCCATCACTGTCTCAGTGGATCATCTCCTTGGCTGTGATTACCTTTGTACGTTGTGCCACAGATAAACTGTACTATGTGACAGCCTGGGTGATTTACTAGGGCAGTCAAATTGAGGTATTATGCTGTAGAAATCGATACTGCTGTTGTGGTTAAATGTGGCGGTGCTTCCAACAATATAGCTGAAAACACCAACAGCACCAAGAAAAAATTTAGGGTTATATTTTTCTTCTGACAAAACAGATGGGTTCTGCAACAGGAACGAAAATATCACCTCTTTGATGAGTCTCAATATAATCCATCTCTGCCGACAATTATCTGTAGACAAGTCATGTTAAAACTGATTCTACCATTGGAACTGCTTAACTTACAACAACTGGCTGATTTTCTTTTGCCGTGGTGAGATTGCTTCAGGTCATTTGACCTTTTTTATCCTACTTTTTTACTCAGAGTCATCTTTGGACGTTTGGTCACAAGGCTTTTTCCTCATGTCTCGGTTCATTTACTTGTTAATTGTGTGCTTAGTATGTGTTTGTCCAACCGTATTTTGATTCTTCAGCTGGGAAAACTATTTCGCAGGATTCAGACCAAGCAGACCCTAATGAACAGAGACTCAACATTAGTCGTCAATGTTTCGAATTCCTCTGGCATGACTGTAACTTTGTCTGCTTTCTTTCAATTGGATTCTCTGCTCGTGTGCATGTGAACACACAAACAGCAGCAGTGAACACACACACACACACACACTATATATAGTGTGTGTGTGTGTGTGTGTTTGTGTGTGCAGGTACTTAAAAACAACAAACCAAAACCTTGTCAGAGCATATTGTACAGACTGAAACTGAATCTTGAAGAAAAGCATCAACTATCAATCACTATTATGTTTTCTACCGAGGATCTGACTGGTTCTGGTTGAGAAAAACAACACAATCAAAAACCCCTTACATTTTTTTTTTAAAACATTTCTTGTTTCCCAGCAAGGAAACTTTCACCATTTTGAATGAAGTATATGAAATACAATATATTTTCATCCAGGCTCCTATGGTTAAAAATCCAACCTGCTAAATTAAATGAGGAGTTTATAAGTCTTGGTGGAGGTTTGCAGTCACAGTGGCTGATCTTGATGCATTATAAGAGAAGCAGTAAAGGCTGTTTAAGAATATGCTTCAGTGATATAAAAGTGTTGGCCCACCATGTTAAAATGTCAGGTTTTTAAAAAAATTTTTTACGACAAACACCTCTCCTATAGACAAATAAATAAAGCCTACAAGTAATTGGACATGGCTTTTTACCAACATCTTTTGGCAGCAGTGTAAAGGAGTTTTTGTGCGAACCATTCACAGTATTAGCCAACGTTTTTTTGCATCGGGGTAACACAGAAATCAAAGAGAATGACATCCAATCTTCTTTGCATGGCGCAGTTGCGCTCATGTGGTGTGGGGAGAATACTGTTCATTCACACATGACCACTCAGCCTGTATTCTTAAATGCCATACAGGGGTCCCGGTGTATGTTTATGCTCTTAATATTTCTGTTGCAAAAAAATAAGTTATCAAGTATTAGCAAATTTAGTTCCATTAATATTGATTTTTTTTTTTCAATTTCTGTTTGCTCTGCAGGTTAAAGCTGACTGCAACTGATCAACTCTTTTAATATGTCATGGTGTGGAGTGATTAGTGTTTTTACTGGTACTTTTGTAATGTCCTTGTCTCTGACACAAAGACCACATTGTAATGTTGACGATATATGTGCCTTCATTCTCAGGCTAACAAGGTATCTTTATGCAGATACACAGTTGAAACACTCCTCTACATCAGCATCTAGATACCATAAAGGAGAGAAGCACAGAGTCTGCTCATCTTTCATTCCCACACATTTGCTACATGAAATGTACATATAGATAAGATACTATAATTAACCCCCCCCCCCCCCCAAAAAATAAAGATCTTGAATAATTTTTTATGTACGAAAAATTTGCTTGATGTGTTTTCATGTACTTGTTAGGGGTAATTTAGATCAGAGAAAAAAATCCTTCAGTCCACAGAAATAGATGTATTAAACACACAGTTGTCAACATAGCTTTCAAGCCCGTTGGAGCATCGTCATGATGCTATTTCTTCTTGGACACTGCGATGTTTCATTCTGTTTTAGAGTTGCAGGCACTCATGACAAGCCGTTCCAAATCTTCAACCCGTAGAGTCCATGCGGTCTCCTAGTGGTTTAGGCTTTTCAGCAATGAAAAGTGAATATGACCTGTCAATGGGTGAGACTATCCTAGAACGTTATTGTTTTTTTTTTAAATATTTGTACTTTTGACATGCATAATACAATGCTATAAAAAGTTGTCTTTCTTTCATATCTATTTTTGAGTCTTTGATTGCACAATTAAAAAAGATACACAGAGGACAGAAAAATAACAATAATATGAAGTACAGAGGGAAGTGAGGAACTCCAGTGGCATATGAAGCCTCCACCTAAATAAAGTTTTACAATTTTACTGTTTTAAAGAACATAAAAATAAACAGAATATAATGTGACTTTGTAAAGGTGATACTAAGCTAATAGAATACACATTATTACGAATGACTAGACATGTAGCTGAGGATGTAAAAAGAATTATTGATTACGGTTGTGTAAGAATCAATTGTAATCTCTTTTAGAGTAATTTATATTGAAAGAAACAGTGTAGAGAAGTAGAGAACAATAGAGATGAACTACAACATATTGTTTTGAGGAGGTTAAGATGAAGGTCACAAACTTTTATTTCTTCAGTTCATTTACTTCACACGGGCAGTCTGAAACCTAGATGGGCCGGATCCAAATTAACCCCAGGTAATAAAATAAGATATCAGGGAAAATGTTAGGTAGGAAGGTGTTTGGATAAGAAATTAATTTAATGGTTAAATGGCAAAACACTAGAATAATAACACTGAAGAAAAAATCAGAGGGAAAAAATTGGAGTGTCATTTTGATGTCCAGTTGAATTTATAGAAGAATGAACATTACCCTGTCTGAGAGCTCAGACATGTAGGATGTCATTATATATTTAAGATACATTAACGTACAACATGTACTTAGGGTTAGACAACACAAGAATTGAAATGAAAACATATTTAGCCATATATTCAGTGTTTTGAGTATGAGTAAGAATACATATTTTATTAGATGTTATCCTCAGAGCTTCATGTTGTATATGAAGTCTAGACAATTTTTACAGGCAGTCAGCAGCCAGCATGCAGTGAGAACAAAGCTGTGGAGAAAGAACTGTTTCCCTGGTCTGGATAATTACATTCCATGCAGACGATAACAGGGGAATGTCAGCTCTCTACTGCAGCTCTGCTCTCTACTCATCTACATTGTTATTAAATTGTGGGCTATTGATTTGCACAGTTCCTCAGAGGTGGCCTTTGTCATGTCTTGTGTTTGACCTTCCATTCACCTGTTGAACATGGCAGATATTGCAGAGGAAGTGTACACAATCAAAGCATAAAGGGTTGGCTACTAGAGGCAGGGGGCTGCATGAAAGGCAATTTCAAAGTAGCGGGTTTCAAGAATTTGGCAGAGCTGCAAAATAGAACTGCACTTTTGAAATAGAGGAACAGTATTTGTTCTTCTGTTTTCAAGATTTATTAAAGGGGACCTACAGTATATGCCCTTCTTTTATTTTCTGTCAAATGTATGTAATGTTAAGATATCAGATTTTTATATTCAATTCTGCAGAAGTTCCAAACAATGAGGTAAAAACATATTAAGTAAACCCCGAGGGCAAGAGGCTGAGACTTTTCCAAACTCTCAGTTTGCAACATTTTTTTCCACTGCAGTGTAGCTGTTTCTATGTGGTCATTGCCGTAGGCGCAACTGCCCCTCCGCAGACTTCCAGAAGTTAGCCAATCAAAATAGACTGAGGGAGGCCTTAAAGAGTCAGGAGTGGTAACAGCTTTTTTCAGACAAGATGAACTGAGGGGTATCACATGTAATAAGATAAATAAGATTGGGTAAGATGAAGATTTACATCTGCTCTTTAGTTATGGTTAGAGGATGATTGTAACTTTCAGAACTTTCAATACAAACAGAAAAGGGAAAGCAGTCCGCTACAATGTGCTCTCCTGATTAGCACTTCATTTGCCATCATTTTAAATCTGAGGTGATGGGAAAATGGGTGATGACTCGAAAGGAATACCCTGGCTCCTTCTGATACACTTGGGCACCACACTGGTCTGAGAGATGCCAACATATGTCTTGCAAATCTTTTATGCCCAGCCTCAACACTTAACAGAGCAATTGCGGACCAGCAGTCTGAGCCACAAATTGACCCATTTTTTTATGTGTCAAATCGGCCATGCAAGCCAGTGCACATGTCAACGGCACTTGGCTGCCTTGCTGCACTTTACAAAAACCCTCCAGCTCAAAGACAGGCCAAAGGCGAGCACTGGGTACTGAGTCCTGAAACATGACATATTTCCTGCATGATGGATAAATGGGGATGTGGAACTAAATTAAAGGCCATTATCATCAACACTGTACCTGGTGACAAAATGATTTTAGTAACATTTTACCTGAAATTGCAAGCCTCACTGCCCCCTTATGAGGCTTTGAGACCAGCCATGGTGTTCTCACTGCATATGCAGTCATTGGAGTTGAGTCAATTCCCACTGTATATGAAGACTTCATACTGCATATTACTGCTGCCTATCTGTTCGTAGGTTAATTGAAAAAGTTACTCAGCACGTTTTCACTGAAATTGATGGAGAGCTGCTGCACGGGCATGCACTGTTTGTGTGTTTTATGTGTTGCGTACAAGTGTAACCTAATAGTGATGGTTACAACTAGAGTATCTGATCTCAGCGTTACGATTCACACAGCTAGGAAGATAAAGGCTTACCAATCCTGATTGAGGGATTGTTGCTAATATTAGTTAACGCTAACCCCTTATATTACGGAGCAAATTATGTTCACATTTTTTGGGCGGTATTATTGTGTCATTATGACATAAGTTACAATCATTAAGATTATGAGGTTTGATAGTTATATTGCATTTTTTTAATCATGTAAACAAAAGCAATACAAATTTTGGATTGCATTGCATTTGGTCAGTGGTATGACATGTTTATGTGGTGAATAATCAGAACACTAGTTAACAGTCACACCATCTTCAAGTACTGTACTTAAATACAAGTTTGAGATACTTTTGCTTTTTCCTGTCAATTTTGTCTACAAATATATCAAACTGCTTTAGAAATTCAGATTTCTGCACAAACATTATGAAGTTTTAACCATATTATGTTTGCACATGATATGAACAAAAGTCCAGATGTGGTCAATTCTATCTCTATCAGGAGATTTATTGAAAACAAATTAACTAACCAGATCATTTTTTTAATGGAAAAACAATGTTTTTTTCTTTTGATTATTTTGATAACCAATGAATTTTTAAATAATTTTGAAGATGGTCCACAACAAACATTGGGAAGGAGTCACTGTGGATGATCGTGATAATAGTTGGATGCAAATCCATTGACGGAGTGTTGTGATTTGGCGCAATACAAATACAATTGACATGCCTTGACTTGATCAGTATTTCCTCTGCAGGTTGCATTATGAATAACCAAGGGAAGGGTGATGAGATTCTAGAAAATATTGTAAACATTCTCCAGCTTACGTCATCTCCATCTCTTCCTTGTTGAGCACAGTTGTCCGTAAAACTTTTGAACTAAACATTTCTAATGTCACATTTCCTCTGAAAGCTCTGTCAGCCACTGAGTGGGGCCTATGACTAAGATTATGATGCATCCCTTGAATCTTCGACAGCCATAAATGTTTTCCTCTATACAGTAGCTGTTAGATGATATGAGAGGACCTTCTAAAATGTGGTTCCTGCAGGTAAAACATGATACTAAAGAGGTTTATAACTCTTGTAGTCCAACATGCACTAAGACTCCATGTGAAGTCTAAAATGAAGATCCTCTCCTCACATCCAGCATGTTTGAGGAGTTTTTCAGTCATTCTTTTGGCTGCAGTTGAGAGTCCAACTCCTCTTGGAGAGGAAGCGCAGGAGGTCGCCAAGACCTCTTACTTCCTTAACCCCTTCCTTTATCACTCTACACCCAGACCCCGACCACTGCACCATTTCAGATGAGTGTGTAGGAGATTGGACCCTCTCTTCTGCAACTGATATATGGTTTGATTCAGATGGACAGTAATTCTGTCAGCTCCATGCCAGATGAATGTGTGTCTGGGCCTATTAGGAGCTGCAGAATTATTGACTGCTGTGTCCTTCACTTTACAGACAATATTGCTACGTGTGTTTGTGTGTGTGTGTTTGTGTGTGTGTGTGTGTGTGTGTGTTGGGGGGGGGGGGTGGTTGTTCAATTTGAAAATTTGAAGATATACACACCCATCCCCCAGAGCAGAGCTTAAGGTTAGGATGATGTGAGCATTGTGAAGACGCACTTGTCAATACAAGACTGTGGACACGGTAACACAACAATCATCAACCGTCTCTTTTATGGTCAACTCTTTTTTTTTTTTGTGTGCTACTATTCTTCTGAGATTAGTGACAACGCACATCACAGGAGGGTGAAAAGCTAATTTCTCACACTTATACAAATTAAATTAATTCTTTAATTATCACCTATAGTAGAGGGTGCTCAGGTGTGTGACCTGCTTCCACAAACCATATTAACTGGAGCATAAATGAGGATCACTAAACTGAAAAATACTATTTGAAAAGAAAACGTTCATTTCCTTGATTCAATATGAATCCAGAAGCTGTGAAGGACATTTATGGATAAATAATCAGGGACGTTTTAGTTTTTAATGAAAACTGACTTTCAGGGTTTTGAAAGCCCCAAAAAATGTATGAATGTACGAACAAAATCCTCAAATTGAAGGGTTAATTTAGTTACTGAATTTCTTTTTTCTGTCTCTCTGTCTTTTTGCTTCCTGGAGGTGGGAGATCAAATGAAGCTGCTCCACAACTGCTGGTCTGAACTTCTGGTCCTGGATCACATTTTCAGACAAGTGCAACATGGAAAGGGAGACAGTATCCTGTTGGTGACTGGCCAGGAGGTAACAACTCCCCCGCATGACTTCCCACCAGCACAGTATCAAAAAGTGCATTGCTTCATTCACTAGCACTGCACTTCCCCTGCACTCCGAGCCACACATTGTTATTTTGCACCAAAACTCAATGTATAATGACTCTGTTGTTGTCATCTGAACCACTATGGAAGCACACAAACATTGATAGAAGAAATGAGGACTCAAAAGATCTAGTTTAGGTAGTTATAATGCAATAAATTATATTAAAAAAATTATATAAATGTTACATAAAAAAAAGAAAAATGAAAATGGATTTTTTTATAATGCATTTCTTTTCTAATAAAAAATATAAAAAAAACACAAGTCTTAAGGATAATGGAAAAATGCATGTTGAAGTACTTCCTTCCACAGCTTAAACATTTAGTATAAGTAACAGATGCCCTAAGTAAATGGAACATGCAAAAAAATACAACAAAGTGTGGATGAAAGAGAGTGGATTAAAAGTCTGCCTTGAACCTTGAGTGGTGATTCAAAGACAATGTTTAGATGACTCGTGATACACATACGTCACACCAGAAACATCCAGAAAAGAGTATAGAGGAGAATAAAGGGGCTTATTTTTAAGACAGTTGAATTGTCTCTTCAGAAACCCACACAAATACATCTTGATCTGCTTCTTGAGCAGACCTGATTCCTTAATACAAAAAAAGAAATTGTTGAAATCTTTAAAACTGTTCCCTCCCTGTTTACAGCTATGCGACACGGGGACGCTCCACTGCTACAAGCTTGATTCAGTAAAGGATGTTATGGTCTTCTAGCATTTTAATTCAACCTCAGTAAAATGTATCTTTCAAGTTCTCAAACACACAGCTCACAGTAGAACTCACCGTGAATTATTACTGATGTTAATGAGGCATCGATTTTATTATATTATGAATTATATCCTGTGTGTAATAATTATTCGTTAAAATAAAAACGTGGTCCCCTGTAGTGCACTGCTTGTTTCGTCAGTTTCTTTGCTTAGAGTTCAGTTGCTCCTACAATTAAAATGGTATTTTTAATACATTTAATTTTTCTACAAACTAAAAATTGAAAACTTCATATTAGATATTAGGTTCAAGTTATGTTTAAAGACAATTTCCCTGTAAATGATTGGGAGTACCAAATGTAGCTGTCATTTTTTAAATTATTTTTATTATTTCCACATATTGACGACATTGAAAAAATGCCCCCCCCCCCCCACAACATATAATACAGAAGAAAATAATATGAAAAATCCGATCCAATTAAACCATAAAATAGCCACAAGACTAAAAATGCTTTATTGGTGCTTTATGAATCAAGAGAATCAGAAATTAACTGCGCGGCTGTGGTGTTTTCAGGTTGAGCTGTCGTCCATCCTGTCCCACGGAGAGGCGACTCTGTCTAGTCTCGTTCAGAGAGGTCAGGAGCTGGCGGCGAGGCTTCGGGCACTGCAGGTGGACCGCAGAGAGATCGCCTGCCTGAAATTCCTACTCTTGTTCAACCCCAGTGAGTCAATCTCTAGCTGGAGCGTCATGATTGTGATATTGAATGAAAAAACAACAACTGATAACTGACTTCAGTCAGCATGACGTGAAGACATTTGTTGAGAATGTTACTGTAGCGGGGCGGCACGGTGGTACATGGTTAGCTCTTTCGCCTCACAGCAAGAAGGCTCCAGCACGGGATCTTTCTGTGTGGAGTCTGCATGTTCTCCCTGTGCCTGCTGGGACTCTCTCCAGGTACTCCGGCTTCCTTCCAGTCCAAAGACGCGCGAGAAGGGACTAGGCTAATTGGACACTCTAAATTAACCGTAGGTGTGTGGCTGTGGCTGTGAGTGTGAATGTCTGTCTGTCTATGTGTGTTGGCCCTGCGACGGACTGGCGACGGGCTCCACCCCTCCCCGCCGCCGCCGCCAACAGGATAAGCAGTAAAGAAAATGGTTGGATATTGTTGGAGTTTATACGGAATAGGCTATCTGATATCTATTCATTGTAACTGTAATTTGGTATTGAGTTTGTCAGGCTGTATGTCAAGTTAGATCCACCAAGTCCATCAAGCAAAAAGAATTTTTATAGGCCTGCAAATTGTATATTTTCAGACCAAAGTAGCAGGTTTGATGCAAAAATCAATCAGCTTCATGCCACACATGCTTCTATTCAGCAGAATCTGAATAGCAGCTGTCACATTTGCTGATCATGTGTTGTACCTACACTATTTATCTATGAGGATAAGTGTTTTCCCAACTGGCCTTTTTTCCTTCCTATAAATTCACTTAATTAAATTCTTAGTGTTGAGAAAAGCCAATATTAACAAAGACATCCTCCTCTATTGTCCACTAATGGCATTCAAAAGAAGAGTAATGGATGGGTCTATCATTTGATGGCAGGACTGACATTCATGTAGCGGCTTGTGCAGATGGAAAGAGCATAGATGTGGCTTGCCCAGATTCCCAGAAGTGTTTGCTGTTTAGCGCTAGCAAGACAGGGAACAAAGAGCTTTTGAATGGGGAGAGCACTTGTCATAGGCAGAAAATATTTGCTGTCTCTGCCGGCAGCTTCTGTGTACGTGGTCTCCTTCTCCCTCGTCTTTAGAGTCAGATTTGTCGGGGGTAATTTAATTGCCCTTAAGCAGTTTGAAAAGATGATTCAGAACATTGATTCAAAACATTTAATTACTGTGTGAATGGATTTTCCAAGATGGGCTCAGCTGATGCTGAATGGCAGTCCACCGAAGGGTTCGCTATTGTTTCACTCTCTCTTTCGCTCTCTCTCTCTCCCTTGCCCTCTCTTGCTCTCTCTCTCTCTCTCTCTCTCTCTCTGTTGCACAAATACAGACGCACACATATACACAAGCACACACACATGTATGCACATGCACGTCATCCCATACTGTTATACCAAACATGCGCACGCACGCACGCACACACACACACACACACGTCGCATTAGTTATCATTTGTACAAGAAATGACTGATTTGCATGTAATGTTCAAACTTATTTTCGTCCTTTCATACTCTGAAATACAGGAAATTCCATATCACCGCTGATAAAATGAAATGCCCATGAATTAGAAGAAAATGATGGACTTCCTCGGAATGGCAGCTTGGTGTGCAAATACATCTCAGCATTCAAAAACCTGAATTGTTCATCACAATGTTGCACATTTTTTAGCAAATACAGAAAAGTCTCCTTCACGAAGGCCCATAAGCACAGCAACAGTATAGAATTTTTGGCATGTTTCAACACATCCCCGTGTTCTGACCCAGTAACATTCATATGCACAATTTGAATTTCTTGAAGAATGTCCATCAGCTAGTTTTGTGTTGCCTTCACTTCAGTACTGCTGTGTGGTGATGCTATAGCCTAATTTTCCTTTTGAGTTACGTTGGTGATGGAAATGTCCTATGACCTCCACCATCCACAAGATGTGTCATGCAAATAATCTGTTCTGTTTGTAAATTTGATATGTGCCTTGTTAAGGATTAAGTTATGAATGAAATGCCATGGACGAGGAGCAGGAGAGTTTCTTTAAATTCACTGTAGTTAAAAGTATGTTGAGGAAGTACAACCAAGGCACTAAAGTGAAGAACATGAAATGCCTGCATTACATGGCTTATTCACATCCAGTATTTAGTGCAAACAGTGAAATCTTTACTCCTGAATAAGAATTTGAGAGTGTTTGAACAGCATTTGGCAGCACAGGATGGGTTTGTGCTGCCTGAACCACCCTGCTACAGCTGAGATTCTAACTAACCCTGTTTCCCTTCACTAAGCCATGATTCCCCGTTCCTGTGTGCAGATGTGAAGCTGCTGGAGAACCAGCCGTTTGTGGAGGGTGTCCAGGAGCAGGTGAATGGGGCTCTACTGGAGTACACCCTGTCTACCTACCCACAGTTCCAGGAGAAGTTCAGCCAGCTGGTGATGCGGCTGCCGGAGCTCCGCTCCCTCAGCACGCAGGCTGAGGACTACTTGTGCTACATGCATCTGAGCGGAGAGGTGCCCTGCAACAACCTACTGATCGAGATGCTGCATGCTAAGCGAGCATGTGTGTGAGAAGAGTACAAAGCATGGGGTTTTTTGGGGTTTTTTTTGTCTAGGTGAGATTGCGTGTGAGAGGGAGAGAAAGTGTGAGTGAGATTTGAAAAAAAAGAATTCAAGTGAAGACAGACAGGTTCATTCTGGCTAATCTTTGTGAGGCTTTTTGTTGGGAAAAAAAAGTTCTTTTGAGTTTGATAAAGCTCACTCTGTATTCAAGCTAGTTTTGAGATTTTGAATGTCAATGTTTTCATATCCTGCAGAGCTACATTAACGCGACCTTTTTAAACTGGATTTGTACCCTGTTTTCAAAAATCTAAAATTAGACCAACCTGTAGAGTTACAGAATCGAATTTTTAACGCAAGAAGCACACGAATCCAACGCCGAAGAAAAGATTTTTCCAAACTCACAGAGCTGCCCAGGGGAAGAGACTATAGCCTGCAGCAACAGAAAAAATGCTGCCTTACATGACTGTGTGGCTGCGACCTGCATTATTTTGTAACACCAAATATCTTCTGTGTCAAACACTTCTTTAAGAAGTTTTTATTGTTAAATGTGGTGCTAAGTGAGCCAACGCTGAACTCTCGAATTACAGGTATGATACTGTTCACATGGAACCATCTAGTGGATGATTACTTCTTGAGCTATGATGGAGTTTTTTTCAGATGGATTTTATTGGCTCTTTTTAGAGCATGAAAATTGGAAATAAGGATTTTTTTTTTTTTTTGTAAATCAAAAAGTTGGACGTGACTTTGGTATTCCAGAAAATTCGTATTTTATTTTTATGACATTCTTGAAAGAGTGCGGATCAATTCTCTCAGTTATAACCTTCTTAAAAATAACAATGTGGTCCAGTATAATTTTGATGTCACTATATTGATACTTTACGCCAAAAGACAGAGATGGTAAAACAGTTGTCCTTCTAAAATATTACAAAAAAAATCAGAAATTTTAAGAAAAAGTGAGATTTAAAAGGTGAGGAAATAAATGACGATAGCATTTTGCTGTATTTCTTTTTAAGGAAAGCCAAAAAAAGCAACAACAGCAAAAAAAATCTTGAAGCCCTTCAGTTTTTCACTACATAGACATTCCAATCTTACACAAAGAGAAAATATGTTGGTGTCAGTATTTGATTTCAAGCTTATTTCATTTGTTTTTTGGAAAATTTGTATTGATGGATTTAAGTCTCCAAAACAACGGACCCTTAGATATAGGTAGTAGGCAGACTTTTCAATAAAGTTACGAGATGTGGACAGCAATTCAACTGATATGAGATTGTGACGGCTAACAGAATTATATTTGCACTAAATTAACGGGGTGCTGGCTCAGTACCGTCTGAATGTATTACCCTGTCATTGGCTCTGACCCAAACTCATTGGTTCTGAATAACTGTCAATTTTTTTTAAAGGATCTCAATTCTCTGAAACAGTTGGGCACCATTTTTTTTTCACCATAGTTTGTCAAACAGGAGGAATACAGCGTTCCTGTGGGGGAAGAAAAAAAAAACTAATCAAGGGAGTAATACAGCATTTATTTTGGGGTATTCCAACTCAAATTACATTTGATTTCACTTCCATTACTGGTGGGTGAACGATCAACAAATTGCTGCAGTGGTTAAAGGATTATATTTTTGTCATTGTCGTCTGAAAAAAAAAAGACTAATAACTGATGTTGATAAAACTGTCAATATTCCCAAATGTCCTCGTCACATCTGTGGTTCCCCAGGCCAAACCATGTCATGAATATGTCCTGTAATTTCTTTAGAAAGGCTCAGTAATTTCCTAAAACTATGTGGGGATTGTAGTTTTAGCTGTCAGAGGAATTTGTGCACTTGTTAGGGACTATTTTCAGCAGCAGAATGATACACTTTTTTCGTAGTACTATATTCTAGTATTTCAGGAGTATTTCAGGACCAGAGTAATCTGTATTATCCTGCAACAGAAATTCACTTAATTTAACAAGCGTCAGACTTATGTCAGCCAGTTTCTAGTTTTGGAGGTTTGTCATTTTTTTGGGTTATTTGTTTTCTTCACCAATAAATAGTTACTGGTGAATTACGTGTGATATATCTTGAGTCAACACAGTAGATACAGTGGTGGTTGCTGGGAGCAGGACATGTCTGGTGACATATTGGATTTGGAAAGCTAAATGATGGCTCAGAGTATGGAAATAACACATTGGACTTTGTCTTTCTTGTGGCCAGTGTGTTACCTGTGGCACTTTGTGTTGAAAAGCAACCATTTGAGTTATTTTTTTTTAGTTTATTTGTTTTTTTCCCTCCCCGAACTCTTATCATGTATTAAAGCTCATCTTAAATCTCTCAGCGATGATGACAATGTAAATGACATTCACTGTCACCAGGATCAACTGCAAAACAAAGACACAGTTAATGCAGTGTTTGTAATATTGTGCAGCTCAACTTTCTCACTGTGGACATTTGAAATCATTCCTTCAACGTCGATTTACATGGAGGTGTCAAGTCATTTCAAGGTGTCGTAGACAATCACTCCGCCTGCCTTAACTAAATGTCTGCCTAAAAACACACACAGACCTACACCAACACCTTGGTTTTTCCAGTTGAGACTGTTGTGTGTTCACATTCTGTACAGTATATTTATGTTGTGAAGTGAATATCTGCTGCAAGATGAAGATACATTTCAACACTGAAAAAGTTCTCTGCTTTATGTTAAGGTCAAATTGCTACTGTTGTGGAACTAAATCTCTTGATATTGCCTTTGTTGTTTTTGTTTTTTTGCTCGTTTCACTTTTGTTTTCTTGTGGGTTGACAGTCGGTCCTATCCTAATCTCCCAAATGAGAAAGTGACCAAAGCGTTTTGTTTCTTTTAAATATATTTTATTGTAATAGTATCACACCAATAAAGTTCAATAAAATATAGCTCAACCTGTGTGTTGGCTATCATTCATTCAATTTCATGAATTTCATGCTTATGTACAAGTTGAATACAGCAGTCGTGGTGTGGCCATTCACTAGCCTTGTCTGACGTAAAATGTTTAAAAAAAAAAAACACTTGATCATTCACACCAGTTACTTTCTAAAACACTAAAATCTGCTTTAGAAACAAGTCATTGCTAGAAATTCAAAATGTACTGCCTCTAAAATAGAGTAACCTTACTGTCAATCGTAATAGCCTCAATAAAATATAAAACCCTTTATTTTAACAACAAATGATGACATTTGGAACATCTGGACATTGATAATAATTCTATTCCTCAAATCTCCATCCCCAAATATATGGATGAAAACTGTTGTCTGCAATCAAAGAGACAATTTGTGAGCACTTGAACAAGCTAGCATCGGTCAGTCGTGTTCTGTTACATTACCTTGTTCTGTGAGAGGCAGTAACCATCCTCCAGAGGATAAATTAGCTCATACGACCAGAAATTTGGAAACAAAAATAGTTTTATGCCCCCAGATGTTTACTGCCTGGTGGCCAAGTGTCTTTTATTGCCTCCGTATACAGGCCACTCTAAGTGGAAGACTAACTCTGGACGATGTATGTGTATCTGTCATCTCACTCTATGAATCATTATGCAAGGTTTGTCCCATTAGTGAAGTGCAGCACGAAGATTTGTCCTGTATCTCAAGCGAAGGAAATTCATATTTTTAGGTCCCGAGCACTCAGCAAAGCAACAATCGTTTGTCCTGTTTCTTCGAATATGGGCGGACACCTTAATGTTCTGGTAACATTACTGCCCCCCAGTGGATTGGAGTGTGAATCACTAGCTCGTCTCAGATTGCTACAAATAGTACCTTTAAGAGAACACATTTTTGACCCTCTGAGAACTTCTGGAATTTTGTCGCGAACATCAACACTTTACAGTTATGCTATACATCACCTACTACATGAGTCCAGGTAAGCCGGGCTAGCTAGCTAGAAACCGCTTTTGTATTCACAGACACTCAGCATGTAGACAGTTTGTCAGAAAGATGTTGGAATCAACATCAGATATACACTAAATTTTAGTCGATGATTAAAATCAGGTTAGCATTAAAATCCAACACTCATATGACATTGAATGCCAACATTGTACTTGTAGAGACACTTATCCTGAAAAATGCATTTGCCTTTCAGGTACTCACAAACTAGAGTTGTGAGCTCATAAAAATGTCTTTTTTTTTTCTTCCTGCGTTACTTAAAAGACAGCTGCGTATATTCAGCTCGAGCTAATACATTGCAACTGACTGCTAACAACACAAAAAACTACAAAAAAATGTATAAACTTTTAACTAGTCAGTTGCCACTACTGTTATGCTAAATATTTGTGACTGGCTTCTTTTGCAGTGTGGAGTCACACAGAAGCAATGCAAGTGGGGGAAAAAAAATAAAACAAAACAAATCTATTTATGAGTATTTGAAAGACATTTTTATATAAAGTATAACTATAAACTTACTAAATATCAGAATTACAAGTTGTCCAAATTTCAGGTTACATGGATGTTAACATTATGATGTTTGGAAGACAGATTTTGGTTGGTTAACACCGCAATTTACTTAAAAACAACAACAAAATATCAGTGTCAGCTGTTGTCAGGCGACATGATTTGTTCAGCTGACTTTATGACCTACATTCAGCATAATGTAAGGATGTTGCTAGCCATATTGGAAGAAGCTTTTAGTGCTCACAACTGTTGGATAGAAAGTGCAGTATCAAAATGGCTGCTACTCGTACTATTACAGCGCGACAAGAATCTTGTATGATGCTAACAGAAGAGAGCGCTACTCTTACAGAAACACAATTAGCACACTTTCCAGCAAGACATCCATGATGACATTGCATTTAAATAGTACCAATCACCAGTAATATCATGTATTGCGATCGTATGCCTATTAAGGCTGCTATTTTTTATGTAAAAAGAGAGTTTTCGTTTGAGGAGAGAACAGACATTTGCACAAACAAAATCACGGAGGAAATGACATGTTCCACATTTTGTAGCAACCATAACAAGGTACCATCATCATGGAGGTCCAGTAGAAAACTCAGTTCATGGTCAGATAACTGTCTTGAGCGTTAAATCTGGTAAAGCTGGTGCCTCTGTTGCTAGGCAAGACGAAGTATTCGATAAAAGCATCTACAAACATATCTGTCTGTGCAGATGCAGCAGCCTGACTTTATTGGGACCAAGCAGTAAAGTTATGGAGATACCCCGTTGTGTTTTTGTTTCCTTTTGTTGGGCTACTGCGCTTCTTTTTCCTCAGCTTCAGGCTAAAGTGTCTACTGAAGCTCATAAAACCCTGTAGTAAAAAGCACAGAAATCTGAATTGCTTCACCAAGTTTCATGTCTGCACCTTGAGCAATTAGGCAGGCTTGGGCAAATGAGGAGTGGGTGGGGGGGGGACCATGGATCCAAATCGGAAGACATGAAGAGTACGAAAGGTGTTCTGGGTAGGACAAAAATAAGTAAAAAAATAAATAAATAAAAATCTCAGAATCAATCTTTTTTTGTTTTTGTTTTGGAACTGAATTGTTTTGAATTGCTCTTACAGCCCTAGATGATCAGACTGGAACATTGAGCCCCACAGTTGTTCAACCTTTTGCGTCAGGACTTTAGGTAAAGACGACAGCCTAAACTTGTTTCTGTTGTAGATTCTACATATGTAGCACAGTATTCCAGGGGAACCTGCCCCTGTAGGCACCCTTACCACTGTTTCTGCTGATAAATAAAAGAAAGGATTTGGCTAATGTAGCGCAGAAGGGACAATGTGTTTTTGTAGGCCAACCTGTAAGTTAGCACTGCAATTGGCTCCCTCCAGCAAAAGCAAACAGGATTTTTACACTGGATTTTGGTGTTTCGCAAAATATTCCTTGTGTTTGGGCAAAAATTAATGGGACACAGGTTTTGTTTTGCAAGATAATCTTCAGTAATTAACACCACTTCATGTTACGAGAAGTATGAATGTCATTGTTTGAGGTAACATATGAACTACACCACAAACACATGATGTAACCGCCGCTCATCTTTACACTTCTTTTGTTTTTGGAGAGACACATTTTTATTTGATTACAACAACCTCTGGAGTCTCATTTAACCATTTGTTAGAAACCACTAGACTAAGCTCTGAAATTCATGGTGCGGTTGGTGGTTGTAGAGCAAAACGCATAAAAAACAAAAAAAAACACTGATATTGAGATGAGGAAACCAGAAATTCAACAACACTGACCCCTACCAATTTGATGGAAACTTAAGATGCTCTTCGGAGGTCACCTCACAAAAGTTATTAGTTTAAAATTTATTAGAAGCATAACCTTCACTCAACATCCAAAAAGTAAGTGCTGGTGTATTTCAGTGATATTTGGATGTATCCGTAGTATGACTTGGTACGCCTCCCCAAGGATGTGCAAAAATTCAATGTCATTTGACCAATAGGAGGTGGTGCAGAGAGCAAAAATCTTTGGTCATCTGACAAAAAACTTGGTATCAGTGCTTAAAGCTATTATGACTACTGTTGCCTGCTGAACTGCTTGGCCCCTCATGGCTGACTGCAGCTGTATTTACGGTTTTTGATTCCTGTTGCAAATATCTCTCCCTCCACTCGAGGGCAGTTGAGGTGACTGGAGTTTCATTAAGAAAAGCAACATTACATTGATCATTCATTTGGACACGTATACGGTACTCAGTGATGTATTTCTGATCAGGTAAATCTGTTCCAGTTTACTGCTGCAATGAGCCACTGTTCTAATCGACATGGCAAATAAATCTCACTTATGTACATAAGTTGTAGAGCTGAGAACTTCAAGTGCGGCCGAGATAAGAGTTTGTTACATCAGCCAAATTTTTGTTGCAGGACACAACAAAGGCCGGGTGTTAAAAAAGTTTGAGATCAGCTTGTCTGTGTGGAGATGAAGGGTTTATTGTTGATCTGATCTGAGAACAGAACAGCTGCAGTGAAGAGAAAGGTTGCGCTCACGTCTTCATCTTTCCATCAGTCGGACTTTCCATACATCAGCAGAATGTTGGTGTGTGTGGTGGTGATGCACTTCGGGTGTGCACACATGTCCAGTTTTACCCCCCTTCAATGTGATGAATTCTTTAAGTGTATTGAGTATCAGGATGCGCTCCATTTGCAGTTCAACAACCTGTGTTGAAATATAGAGAAAGGTATTAGCTAGGACTGCATCGGAACATTTAATGTTTTAGCATCGCAAGAGAGCGTTTGTGTTCAAAAGAGGAAAAAAAGAGGGGAGAAAGCTGAAAGGCAGAGTGAGAGAGAGCGCAGGTGTTCGAGTGGTTGATGGCTGATGGTGTGAATAGCCAGACACATCCATTCCTGATTAGGGGAATGAACTCTGTCTTTGTCTCATCAGTCAACAATGAACTCCCAGCACCACTTAAACACCATCCATCAGGCGTTCTTCACAGACAGCAAAATATTTAATGAATGATTTTAAAACTTCATTCTTGTGACTGCCAGGCAATTGAGAGCCATTGGCAGTGACTTAGCCCTCAGGAAGATATAGGGACCATCTGTTGTGTGTGCCTGTGTATTCAAATCAACAAAATTCATGCAGGTCAAATGCTCTGCACTGCACAGGTACATCAAGACAATCATAGAAAAATAAACCAGTTCAGTTCTTTGTATCAGTTGTTAATGATAATATCCACTCACTCATCCACTCTTTGCAATCCCCATTTAGTTGTAGAAGCTCATTATATTCATATTGAGTCCTAAAGAAATACTTTTTCTACAGAGTTCTTAGGGCTTTAAAAAAAAAAAATTTCACACTTGAAAACTTGAAAAACCTTGTTCAGTGCATTTTTCCAATTTCCTGTCATATGAATCTCATTACTCTTATGATTGCGAGTCAAAACCTCTTAACAAGTAGAATCTCATTTCGATAAATGGGCTTGTTTAATAAAATTATCAATCACCTTATGTCAAAACATGTCAAGACTCAAATTGTTCTTTCTACAGATCATTTCTTTATTACTATAACCTAACAGCTTTAGTGTTTTTGGAGGTTTTTAGGTTATTTCCTTTATTGTGTTTTGTACTGCTTGTACTGTTTCTTTAGCCATTTAAACTGAAGAAAAGAGAGGCTGTCTTTATTCATTATTAATTTTCCATGTACATAATAATCTTCTTGCATGCAATAAGACTGAACTAACAAGATTACGCAAGCCTACAGTAGCTAAACTGGACTATAAAATATACAAGAATTGATATATTAGTGCTGGACAGCCCTGGATCTGTGGACAGTCCTTCAGTCATATGTGATGATAAAAACTCCACAGAACTGTGTGAAATTTAATCAATTTAGCAGATAGTGTCAATTAATAAAATCAAAATGACGGCTCCTCGGGGTGGCTCGTGGTGCAGTGGTTAGCACTGTCGCCTCAAAGCAAGAAGGTTCCAAATTTGAGCCCCGGCTCGAGCACGGGATCTTTCTGTGTGGAGTCTCCATGTTCTCCCTGTTCCTGTGTGGGTTCTCTCTGGTACTCCAGCTTCCTCCCACAGTCCAAAGACATGCAAATGGGGACTAGGCTGAGTGATACTCTAAATTGACCATAAGTGTGGCTGTGAGTGTGAATGGTTGTTTGTCTCTATGTGTTGGCCCTGTGATGGACTGGTGACCTGTCCAGGGTGAACCCCGCCTCTCGCCCGTTGACGCTGGGATAGGCTCACCCCCCCGTGACCCTCGATGGGATAAGCGGAAGAAAATGAATGGATGGATGGATGAATGGGTACAAGCTTGGGGGCCTGCCTGGGGTCAGTACAGAATTGCGAGTGCTGACCAACTAGTAAATATAAACTGGAAGTGGGACAGATTTAACGCTGTAATCTGCTTCTCCTACTATGCTCCAAATACAGCAATCCCAACATAGATGCATGTTTTTTTCACACACCCCCCCGCGACCCTTAACAGGATAAGCGGTAGAAAATGGAGGGGGGGGGGGATGGATGGACTGCTTCTTGTTTCAGAGGCAATGTGAGGCATCAGAACTACATCATGTGTGCTTACACTCAATATCCTGATTAAATCTCCTTAGCAAACTCCTCAGATCCTCTATTTTTTTCTTTTTGTCTAACATGCTGATTGCCCCTAAAAATGTGTTTAAAAATTTGGTCTTTTTTTTTTGTCTTCAGTTGCACACCAGCAAAGCACCACCAAAGAGATTGAAAGTAAAGCCGGGGTTAAATCAAGCACCTTCTGTGCCCTTAGTCTCTTTTCTTCACAGAAATTGCAGATACATATTTTCCTCAATAGTCACAAACAAGCATTAACATCATACCTGATGGCTTGAATGCAGTCAGCTGTACCACCTGTGAACATCAAAAGGACTTATGCAGCATTCAGTGAACAAGACATTCAAACACCATGGAATGTCTTAACACAATGTACTGTAAGCACATGATGTATGCCACTTACTTGGTTTCCCATTGCCGGTTTAAAAGTGAAACTCACAAAACTCTCCTTTCTGAAACTCTCTGAAAGACAAAAATGCAGCAATTCGTCTTTCATGTTTGCATGTCTACTTCAGATACAACAAATTTGTATATCCAGCAACAACAACAAAATCAGACAAAGATGTACAAGGAGCACCAGGCACAATACAAACAAAGCTTCATCAAATACACAGAGAAATAAGTAAATAAAAGACAAAAGAGGGCTTTAATTCAATTTATTTCGAGTGAAAAAATTTATTTAAAGCTTAAAATAAAAATAGGACTCTTCCTTATGCAGTTAATTTCATTAATTATGTGTAGAACTAAACACAAAAACTGAAAACTTTCAGCTTGTCAGTAGGAAAATTGCTACTGTTTTCACAATTTGAAGTAAAATTAATTAGATTTTTACTTCTGTCATCCTTAACACCTCTCTCCGTACTTCTTGCCCTGTCTCGTAAAACACCTGTTCCATGGACCTGCCAGCAGGAACAGTTTGAAGCAATCATAGTGGGTGACTAACGGATGCCAGAGACAACTAAAAGAAAGACATCCTCATCTACAACCTTGGCAGTGAGAGATGGTGTATATTTCGGACTCTCGCACCCATGTACCCTGAATGTGTCACGTTGCAGTTTCCTGTCCCACAAAGAGTTATTTTCCAGCCTCTGTACATCTGGGGTGCTGGTAGATTAACAGATAACAGACACTAAACTATGGGAAAAAATATGACTAATTACATGTTAAAGCCCATTTTTTGTAGCGCTAGTGTTGGAACACATTTTTAAGATGTTATTTGCTCAGCCTTCCAAGGTATGTGATGCATTTCATGGAACAGAAATGACAGGTAGGGGCACAAAAACTGTTGCCATGATACACTGATGTACAGTGAAGTTAATTTGTCTTTTCTTAATTTCAAAGATGACTACATATGCAGGTGCAAAACAAAAAACAGGAGAAAAGTCTAATGATCACATATTTGTTGTAAGAAATAATTGGCTTGCTTCCCTGTCAAACAAACACTGACTTTTTGGCTTTTTAACAGGGAGGGTGGGATATGTGTCATGTATTCACAATCTTTTACCCATTACCCATTACCCATTACCCAAGATTCCATAAGCTTCTTTCTTTCATGTCTCAGCCGTCATCGTATTTTGAAGCTTGACGAGCTGTGAAATGACAAATGTTCATTCACTGCTCCCGGGATATTTACTCTTACGTGACCAGTATATTGAGACAAAGCGTGGACTCGTCATCCTTTAATGTCTTATTTAAGACTGAATTGGATTTTGGCAGTTTACGCTTTGAAGTCAGCACTTAGAAGGAAGACAGTGATTCACCATGAAATCAAGACAGGGCACTTGAGACATACTGTAAACCAAGTAATGCAAGGAATAGAAAAAGAAAAAAAAAACACAAATGAAGCCACGTCACACATACTGTACCCCCCCCACCCCCACACACACACACACACACACACACACACATGCAAAATGCTGCAGACCTACCGTTCTTGATGACCAGTGAAGTAGAGGAGGAACTGGGGGGTCCAGAAGTCTCACTGGTCTCAGGGCTGGAGGGAGTTGGTGGACTGCAGCCCCAGGAGGTTATTGGGGCCCTCTGAGAAGGCAGGAAGGTGGTTGGCTGGGAACAGTTCTGCAATGCCAGGAGCAGAATGTGAGGCATAAACTACAATAATGCAAACCACCCCCAATAAAAAAAAAACAAACTTTTGCATGGAGTAAAATTATTTCATGTCTAGTTGTGATATGGTGAAATCTCTGCTATGTGCCCTTTACCCACTCACCGTGAACGACAAGGCTTTTCTCTTTTCTTTAATCCTCTTGATGGCATTCCTCACCTGAAAGATAATTGCTTTTCTAATTCCCAGGATCGTCCAAAAAGGTTTGCAGCACATACCATACAAAGGTACTGTACACTGTTAACACTGTACTACTACACTGTACTTCTATGCAATATTTGGAATGTAGTAGCAACAGTTACAGACAAAAAACTGTCTTCTCACCTCACTGTTGTAAACAGCATAGACTAAGAAAATATACAGGCCCTGTGGAGAGGCAGAGACATACATTAGGATGTGAAAGTGAAGAAGTCAAGGAAGTCATTCAGTTCTTATTAATAATATGGATATTCATCAGGTCAGTTTAATGGAGGTTTTGTTATTTTCATGATCCTGGTCTCGAAAAGTAATGTCTTGTTTTATTTTGGAATTCCCTTCCCTTTGATTGCTTTACATCCTGACAGTTTCTTGTCTCTTTAGCTGTTCTGTTCCAGTTATGAACTGAGCGTCAGCCCTCTGCCTGTCCTCATGCTTTGCCACCTGTTTATTTAGATTTTGAGATTTCGAGTTTTTGAATCTCAGTACTATGGTTTGTTTTTGCTCTTCATCGGATCTTCTTAGCTGCTCAGTTCGTCAGCGGGGTACAAAAAAACATAACCTTGTCCAGAAGTCTATTTTTGTTGTTATTTTTTCACTGAACAAAATCTAACTGAAAAATCTGTCCCTCTCTTCATTTTTTTCAGTCCAATTCAAGAAGTCTGAATACAAAGAAAAACAGCTTTTATTTATCAAAACTATTTTCTCATTCAACATGTTTTTTTTTGCCTATCATATTTTTCGACTTTCTTGAACTAAACATCCTTGGAACACATCTTTTGCATGTGATATTTAAAAAGCACAAACAATTATGAAACCCTCACAATTCCCCAGGTCACATACTAAATAAATAAAAAGTAAAAAGTCTGAAGCTTTGTTTTATATGGAGCTTCTGCGTTTTTTTTCTTCTCTTTTTCCAAGAAATACAGCAGACAGAATGTCCCTCTGTCTTCTAATGCTCTCATAAGAGGCTTCACTAATTTCTCTGTGACCAGTGCGCAGTGGATGGGACTTAGATTATCATGCCAGTGCAAACATTCATGGGAATGTCAGTATTGTTCAGTTTTTACTGTTGTAATGACTTTTTCTGTTGGTTTCGTTCAGACTCAAGACTTTGTTTAGGAAGATAACTGTGTGTTGTGGTCAAGAAATATTAGAAAATTTAAATTTGTATGCGTCACCATAACTGAGAGGGATGGGAATATTGATAGTACATCAACTAAATCAGTGATATTCAACCTGATGACAAACTGGCTGATACTACAGATAAATCTATCAACAAGTAATCATTAATTGCATTTCATTGATCAGTCAATGGCGTGAGTAAATTATATTACAGAAATCATCACAGGATTTTTGAAACATGTTCAGATGTGGGTGGACTCCTTGTCACTGGTTGTTTTATTGATATTGATCTTGATCAGTTTGGATCAGATTGAAAGTTTTATGTGGTTAGTGGAATTAAACCGTATGTCCTCATGTCCTTATGTCTATTTAGCTTGTGATGGATGATGATCGATGGTTTGAACCACCAACAAAGTACGATATTTTTTCAAAATGTCTTGGGATGGTTTCATGTTCCATAAAACAAACCATTTGACCCCCCTACAGGGACCAGCCCCTTGATGCGTTGAACAGACTCTGTAGTTCTGATATAACTGATGGAAAGCATCAATGCAAAACTCCAAACCGATCCCCTCGAAGGATGCAGACCCTTTAACTTCAATTTCAACAGTATTTTTGACTGCTTTATCAATACGTATGATGTTAACAATTGGTATTTGTCTCAACTTAAATTGAGATTTTTGAAACCTGCACTGGATGGCTTTACTATTAAGATAAAAGTAACCTCGTTATCTGGCCCTCAGTGAAACCTCAGTGAAAAAAACACAACAACAAAAGAACTTCTTTTGTATGTGTGTGTGTCTGTGTGTGAAAAGAATGAGACAGAATGGTTCAGCATCATCCTCCTACCGACATGAGGAAGAACTCCTACTGTCGTGTTATATGCCCTCAGTTGGACACGTGCAGTAAATCTAAATTAACTAGCTAGCTCTGTGAGGGTCACCCAGGGGCTAGCTCATCTTGATTAATTAAAGATCTGAGGGGGAGCACAGAGGGGTAGCTGAGGTAAGAGAAGAAGAGAGACAGAGACATAATGTGTGGTAGGTATAAGCAAAACAGGGTGCAGGAAGAGTGTGAGAGAGAGGAAGTGGGTGTTGTGTTATCAGGGGAGTAGAGCTCGAGGTAGATGTGGTATGACCTGACTGTAGTCTCCCACACACACACACAAACTTGTACGGATTCACACACACACACACACACACACACACACACACACACACACACACGCGCGCACGCACGCACGCACACAAATACACAACCAAAGTTGTACAAATGATCATGATGTATACAAAATTTTCTATCTCAGTTGACACACAACTCCTACACCACTATACACAGGGGACACTATTTTATTGATTAGCTCACCAAGTAGAGTTCAGATGGACAAAGTTGACATGAATGGATGAGCTCATCACAAAACACATCAGAAAGCAAAGGTCTGAAGCTATAATGAATGATAAAATTGCATTGCAATATAATCTGTATTTTTTAACTCTTGTTATACTCTGGGTATTACTGCATTTATGATTTCTTTGCATTGACAGACTTACAGCATTACCTCTACATAACACTCGGCAATGAGGGCTCATTAACACAGGGTGATCAGCACCCTGCCCAAGCACATGTGTGCCACAAAGACTGATGTGTTTGAGTTGTGTGATCACGCTGTGCCACACTCAGGCACAGTATACTGGATTGACCTTGGTACAACTGGAAGAAGTGGGTTTCAGCACGGAAAACGGGCAGCAGCCAAATGTATTTGTGCTGGACATACAGTGGGTGAACAAGCTTCGTCGCGGAGGGGGCAAAAAATTGTCAAGCTACACAATATAATGATTAATGTCATGTGCTGCTTGTCTTTTGCTCATTATTTGATTGTGCTTTGTATTTCAAACAAAGTAATGAACCTACTGTTTTGAGTGTAAATTTGTCAACTTTTGGTAGAGTATTGTGGTATAGCTTTTACAATAGAGCCTGACACAGGAAGTGATTTTCCTCCTTTGCCTTTAAGATTATCCCTGTTCCGTCCCAAATAAATCCCAACCACCAGGATTACAGACCAAATCTCAGGCTCTAAAGTGCAGTTCAGTGATGACGCAAGTGCTCGAGCCAGGTCATGCCGAGCACATTGCTAGCACAGTGCATCATGTTCGACGTCACAAAAGCAGTCTCTGCCCTTGAGGTGTTGTCAAAATAGTAGTAGTATTATCTTCAGCCTGTTCATACGCACTTAAAAAAAAAACAGCATGGAGTTTTTCAAACTCCACCCTGAGTGACGTGCGTTCCTGCTTGAATGCAGATGAGTTAAATTAGTGACATGACAAAAATGTACTGAAGTTTCTGGCGAGGGGGACAAGCTTTCATTGCCTCAACCACTTGTTGTTTGTGGGTCTGAGATGTTTAGTGGCAGAAATGACCAAAAAGGACCATATTCACCCAGCTTTTGTGTTCCAATTAATGCCAACGGGAGCCGATAAAAACCCGCCTCTATTAAAGGGTCATTTGACCTGGGAGTGAATGCCGATTAAACCTGTTCCTGACTAATGTGAGGGAGGTTTAGGCAAACCCCAATCTCTGATCCATCCCACTTAATCAAACGGCATTTCTAGAGCCACTGTGTTCACTGGAACGCATGACTTAGTCAGAGGTATGACTGCAAATCTGGAAATGTCAGCTGTGGGGGATGAGAGGCAATGGAAAGGAGTTGTACTGTTCACCACTTATCTACAAAGCTCTACTCGTCTGTCAAACTGCTCTCTGATCATATCTTTCATTTCAAAGCCAGTTTTGCATGTGTATGTACTTTTTTGCATGCTTCTTTTCAGTAGTTCTGTTTTCCCATGTCAATACAAGTTTAGCTTCTTACTGTGCCCAGGTTGCTCTTGAAAAGGAGATCTGTAATTTACACCAACTAAAACTTTTAAAAAAAGTCCCCATTACCTCCTAGATCCATAAGACAAAGTATTCCATTCAAGCTGCTACATGTATGTTTGTTGTAAGGAATCTTTCAGATTATTAGAATGTTTTCAATTGGTTTGTACATTCAAAGTCATTGTTAAACATGAGTGGGTAGTGGGTGCATTTCTATTTGTCCAGATTTTTTGAAGTTGGGTTGTGTGATGAGTTCAGCAGAAAAAAACGAATTTGTCTACCTAAACAACCTTATTTTTGTTTATTTATTTGGGTGAATTTTTTTTTCTCCCTCCAACCCCATTTGTAACAGTATACTGCCAAGCACTGAAGTCATCTCTGCAGACAGTATCTCTGCATATAAAATCCAAATGTACTGTTGGTAAGACATATAGATCTGGATGACTGCCTTGTACAACCCACTTTAAAAAATTGAACCATACCTTGGTGGCTGACAACTCTATAGAAAGGTGCTTTGTGCAGAAACTGTGCCATTTCACACTAAAGGTAATATCCACCTGATTAGAACAGGTGACGGAAAATAATAATGACTATTCAAATGTAGCCAGGGATAGTAGACATCACTATCTGAAGGACTGTCTTCTCAGGTCAAAAGACCCTAAAGTGGTGGAACAAATGCAAACTCAAGGACAGCACAGAATGGGATTTCATTATATGTGCAGAACAATATGCAATATTGAAGAGATCAATCTACTGTCCATTTCACAAGGACATGTGAGGTACTGTTTTTTTATTGTGTCAATTCTTTCTTTCCCTTTTGGATTTAGAATGCACCCTTTTTACATTGAAAAGTTACATGCTGTAGTTCTCTTTAATAATAATAATAATAATACATTTGACACGTGCCTGCTTAGTGCATAATGCAGATCATCTTAAGAAAAAACAAACAAACAGCTTATGTCGTAAATAAAAGTGCTCCATTGAAATGTCTTCAACCTCAAGATCACTTTCAAACTCAAATCACCAATTATCTAGAAACTCAGAAAAACTTGGACTTTCCCTGATCCTACCTGTTCTTGTGCCTAAAAATCTAAATTCACTGTAGTCTGTCACAGAACATCAATATTTTTCAACAGTGTTAAATGATCTCTTTGAACAGATTATTTCTAATGGGGGTGCCAGAGTGTCGGATACAGAAAGGACAGAATTGTGGAAGAAGTGGCAACAAGACGGCAGAGGAAGCGAGAAGAGTGGTTCAGCACATAAGGTGCCTTGAATTACATTTGCCTTTAGAGTAGATAGAGGGTTTGTCAGGTGAAGTGGGCTGGCTTGAGACAGCAGACTGTCACTTAATATACCAGGGTTGCTATGCTAACTACCTGAGCTAATGCTATGCTCTGTTTTTGAACAGATGGACTATAAAGTTCTTCGCACCTGGAATTAATCAAAATAAATGAACTGAACTTCTAGTTTTGCTCTTTTTGTTTTGCACTGTTGCCATGCTTGTTTGGGGTTTTTCTTTTAGCTCTTTTTGCTGCGCCTTTTGTCTAAAGTGTTACTTTGGATTTCTGTCGTGGCTGCATGTGTGTGCAACTTTTGTCTTGTCATTTTGGTCTGTATGTATCTCTGTAGTATTGGTTGAGTTTGCTATCTTTTAATACCCCTTTTTTCCCTTCCACCTTTTTCCTCAAGAAGTTCTTGCCTTTTTTGAGAGCCCCCTTGTAAATAAGAATTTGTTCTGATAACTTGCCTGGTTACATAAAGGTAAAAACATATAAAAAAAACAAACAAACAAACAGGAAAGCATTTCATAACTTCATGTTCCATGGCAAAAAAAAAAAAAGCTGGGAAAACATCATGTTTTTTGATTGACACATGACTATAATGGTGAAAAGAGGCATCATCAGAATAGTGTTTTGTCATAAATCAAAGAAAATCCTGACAATGGCAAGAAAAGACATTATGTGCCGATGTTTACCTGAAAGGCATTGAGAGCAATGAAGATATAGGCAACTACGACAGATAGATGAACCAGGACCCCACACAGCCAGGTCAGACCCAGGACGGGCAGCAGGATGAGAACTGGTCGTGTCACAGCCCTGCAAAGTTAGAACAATGTGTATAAATCGTGTATGCACACACTGGGTACCTGAGTACATATATCTGACAGGCAGTGATTCCGGTTCACAAACTCCCACAAGTGGTTTTGGGGAATTTTTGGGGGGGGAAATTGAAACAAGTCAGAAAAGTTAAAAATAAAGAATATTAGGAAAACTATAAATACTTTCAAAGGAAAATATGTGAATACTGCAATAATTTTTGTCTTTCTTGTAATATTTTTCTGTCAGACTGCTACATGGACATATTCATTCACATGACACACATTGTTGAAGCACACAGCCGGAGAACCCAGCTGTAACGCAATTCACATTCTCTTGCAAAGGTTAGCAACAAATAAAGCAAGACGGTAAGGACATGTGACCCACGTGATCTCCCACTTAGGTTCACTTTGATGGAAGAAAAGCCAAGGCCCCAGGGTATGTATGTGATGAAGTTCTTGCAGTGAATCCATGAATCCAGTACACCTCAGATGACACCGACTGTAACACTCAGGGCTGAAAGACAAACCGCTGGATTTTTTTTCTGATAGAACGCAATGTCCTGAAGCAGTCCAGGTCCACGATTCAAATATGCCACCCCAGTAACTCAAGGGCAGGTAATTTGGCAAGAGGGACTCATAAATCACAACCTGGAGACAGCATGAAATAACCCTGAAAGCAACAGTCACCAAGCTGATCCCAGATGAGCCAAAATGCTTCTTCTTCTCTGGTCACATCCATAGAATCACCACATCCAGCAGTTGATCCAGCAGTTTCTTCTGACTGTAAGACACATTTTAACGCGTGTAATTCTAAAATTTTCAGGTGCATGTCTCGTAGGTCTTTTTGAGTATCTCCTCTTTAATTCTTCATAAAACATCTCTGCACAGCTGTAGATTTTACGGTGTATCACCATCGACTTTTCTCAATCCACTATTATTGTCAAACTGCTGCACCTGGGTGATGAAATTGAGTTTTTATACTGCGTTGTGTCTGCAAGGACAAAGCCAGCATTCACTTCCCTTTGCTTTTATTTTTGAAATTTATTTCCCACTACTCTCCTGAATTCACATAATGCTCTTGTTGGCACAGACATCGATGTTCAGCCTGTCTGTGAAGGAATGAAGAGACAGGCTGAGGGGGAATAACACTGTATTATTTCTGTTTGGCTACCACAAATGCACATGAAGAAAACCCCCCCCCCCCAAAAAAAAACCTGGATAGGTGAGAGTTGTTGCATGTTGAGATGAAGGACTTTTGACAGAATATGAGATTCTTGTTGTCATTCATAAGATACATGTACTAACTTTTACATTGGCCTCTAAAAGCACATTAGTGCTCAAAGTAAAAAGAAAAAATGTGTATTGGATGGACGTAGTAAGATGGGTGGGTAGTGCAGTGGTTAGCACTGTCACCTCACAGCAAGAAGGTTCTGGGTTCGAGCCCCGGCTCAGGCACGTGATCTTTCTGTGTAGATTCTGCATGTTCTCCCTGAGTCTGCGTGGGTTCTCTCCAGGAACTCCGGCTTCCTCCCACAGTCCAAAGACATGCAAATGGGGTAGTAGGTATGATTGTGAGTGTGAATGGTTGTCTGTCTATGTGTGTTGGCCCTGCGATGGACTGGCGATCTGTCCAGGGTGAACCTCGCCTTTCGTCTGAAAGCTGCTGGGATAGGCTCCAGCCCCCCCTTCCTCACCCCCGTGACCCTTAACACGATAAGCGGAAGAACATGGATGGATGGTGTATTGCATGTTAATAATTTAACAGGTATCTTACAATATATGTTATCTTTGATAAGTGCAAGCTGCTTACGTGCCTGTTCTTCAGATGACTTGGGGAAACAAGTATTTCAAAAAAATTAAAGATTCAATTGACTAAAATTGCAACAAACATATCTGGATACCACATAATCTATTGTCAGCGATTTCTGATAGTACTATTTTTGTGTTGACTATTCAGGGTTGTGTTATGTTGTGAATTTAGTCAAAAGACATTTAATATAAATACGTTTGCTTCAAAAGCACCACCTGCAGGACCAATGGAGACCTAAATCGCCTCGAGGTATGATGTGAGCGTGCATGGTGGTCTGTCTCTACAGTCCCTGACAAAAGTCTTGTCACTTATCCATGCTTTTATGAAAGGCAAAAGCATCTTAGCAGCTCACTGCACCAAAAGCAGTAGCAGCTTACTTCAGCCAAAATATAGTTGCATCTCATTCCTTGATTTTTATCCTTTAATTAGGACAGAAAGTTCCGATTTTGCTTGGACAAAGGTCTTGTCAAATACAGTAGGAATTCAACCTTATTTTCAATTCACAGACATGCTACAATAACACCAGATCATAAAGTCATCGAGCCTTAGGAAAAAGAATTAATATTGTTTATGATTCCCATGAGCTTGAAGGACTGTATCCATGCATTCCGACAATGACTCAAATAACTCATTGATGAAGTCATCTGGAATGGCAAAGAAAGGAATCTTGCAAGACTCCCGGAGTTTGTCAAGATTCTTTGGTTTCATCTTCCAAGCCTCCTCCTTCACCTTACCCAAGACATGCTCAGTAATGTTCATGTCTGGTGACTGGGCTGGCCATTCCAGGAGCACCATAAGCTTCTTCGCATTCAGGGACTGGATGTAGAGGCTGAGGTATGACATGAGCGCCATCCTGCTTAAGAGTTTTCCCTCTCTTGTGGTTTGATACGTAATGAGCAGCAAGAATTTCTTGATACTTCCGGCTGTTGATGTTGCCATCCACTCTGCAGATCTCTCGCATACCCCCTTACTGGATTTAAATCCAAAGCATGATTTTTCCTCAACCAAACAACTTTTTTCTGGGTGAACCTTGGGTCCATGAGGGTTCCAACAGATCTTCTGCAGTATTTATGTTGAGTGGGAGGCTGTTCAAAGGACAACCTTGTGCCACTTTTCCACTGTCCATCCTATCTGCAAGCTGTGGGAAAATGCAATGCATTTTTTGTTGTCGTTGTTGTTGTCTTCTGTTTAATGCTGGTTTGTGAGCACTAATTCAGCCATGGAGACCACTGCATGAGAGAATTCCACAAACTGTTTTCTTCTCATGTTGCTCTGCTGCAGTTGAAAAAGGGCTGGCCCTGGACTCCCGAAACAACAAAGGGTCCTCTCGAACAGTTGTCTTCCGGGGTCTGGCTGATCTGGGCTTGTCATGAACATCACCAGTTTCTCCAAAACCTTTTTTATCCTCTCCACTTGATGTGTTGACACATTGAAGATGTCTGCCACTTCAGCTGCAGACTTGGTCTTCAGGCTCTTGATGATCAGCACTTTGGTCTGTGGTTGGTTGGTTGAATCATTTAAAGACAAGACAAGACTTTTGTCCTTGCAAAGACGGATGTTATGGGCTTTACCAGGCTGTGAACACCGGGACACTTTTTGACAGTTTCATTTTGCACCCAGTTATTAACGTGAAAGCCCTTCACATTAAATTGGACCATTTATTCTAACAACTGATTGATAAGAAAAAAAGGTTATATGCCATTTTACGTTACTTTGTCCTGATTTGACAATTCTGTCAATGACTGTATATGTAGCCCTGTGATTGACTGGTGACCGATTCAGGCTGTACCTCATCTCTTGTCAAATGACAGCTTGGATGGGGTCAAGCCTCACCGTGACCCCGAAACAGGATAAGCGGTTGCCAATGGATGGATGAATGGATGGTTGTCTGTCCCTACATGTTGGCCCTGTGGTGGACTGGTGACCTGTCCAAGGTGTATCTCGCTCAGTGACAGGCTCTAGCCCCCCATGACCCTGAACAGTATAAGTGGTATAGGTAATGGATAGATGGGCAATAGAAAACAGAAATAAAGTGTTTGTAATGCTAACTGTTGTAAAGATTTGATTTGATTTTATATCCTCCAGTTTACTGGGGTGAATGTGCGCTCCAGATTAAAAACCTTGAAAAAAACAAAACCCTTCACCTAGATTATAACAAAAAACAACAATCATATCAATCTACTATCTGGAAACAGGAACAAATCATTTTGGGTTGAACAAAAATAGATAAAGAAATATTTTCATACACCCCTAGTTGACGCACATTCTGTTATTGGTTACTATGGTTACCAAGCTCCACTGAAAACCAAATTGGGTGACAGAACCCCCATGGAGGATGAAGACTGAAGACAGGCCAGTGGACCTTGTGTCTGAAGGTATCTCATGTCAGTTGCCTATTGAGACCATCATTAATCATACTTATACACAGCCCATGTTATCCAAATCTACACTTATACATGCAGTGGATACTCTCTGTGTCAGATGATCAATCATGAAGCTGTCAGCAGAACAGAGCTCTCAGCTCTTCTACTAAGAATATATGTTGTCAGCGCTCATTATTACATTCCCATGTATGATTTATCACTTTGCCACCCATGCACCATCAGATTCTATGACTGTCTGACCCACTCATCAGCCATGTTGTTTGGCTCGTATCTTTACTGTCCATGCATGACTACAGCACATGCCCGAGCTGCAATTAGGCCTCTCCTCTTAAAATGTGGCTGATATTTTGTTTCCGTGAAAAATGTTTCAAAAAAGAACAGCTAGAGTTATTTTCTCAGTCTTACATGACTCCAATTGAATTATCATTTCAAGCATTGTGGGCAAATGTTAACACAGGTATCAGATATGGGTCACTTTTAAAGCTTCCTGCAAAGAAGCAGTAGAAAAATTAATATGAAGTAGTGGAAAGCAAATGTAACTGCACTGTGATGCCAGTGATGACTCCTGGAACACTGAGGTAAGAAGTCATCTCCTGCCTTTGACTACATTATTTGCAGATAGCTTGGCATGACTCATGTAGAGAAGCTGTCTAGTGACCAAAGACTTGCTAGTGTCCTTGAGTAAGATACAGACACCAATACTGCTCCCGATGAGTAGACTGGAACTGTTCATTGCTGCCTCCACCATCGGTGTTTCAATGGCTGAATGAGGCAACATTGGAAAGTGCTTTTAGTACCCAGAAAACAATAAGGAAAAATTAGTCCACTCTGTTAACAGCACACTGATGTGAGATTGTATTGTGATGAAATTTGTAATTTAATAAATTTGAGTTTTCATTTCAATGACTTTATCTGCTCATGTACCCACATTATGACATTTCTGTCTGTACAGTGGATAGTTTACCCAAACCAAGCAACACTTAGATGCTAATCTTTAGCAGGACCTCAGAAATTGTGTCTTGCCACATTTGTACATTTGTCTTAGGTCCCCAAGAGGACTATGGGTCCTGATATATACGTGTTTAATCCAGGAAAGGTTTCAAATTGGAAAGCCAACTCTCTGTCTGTCTGTCTGTCTGCCTGTCTCTCTCTCTCTCTCTCCTCTCACACACACACACACACACACACACACACACACACACACACACACACACACACACACACACACACACACAGAGGCACCAGGTGTTGAGCTGATAAGCCCCTACTACTCCCACAGCAGCTCCCATCTCTCACACTGTCTCTATTGACTATTGCTGCTGAGCCCAAAATGAAACAACAGGTTTGTGTGTGTGTGAGTGAGTGAGTGAAAGAGAGAGAGAGAGAGAGAGAGAGAGAGAGAGAGAGAGATTCATGGAAGAATGTGCACAAAAAATGGGGAGAGAAAATTATAGAGAGAGCTTTAAGAAGTCGTTGTTTGTTACCAGGTAAGGTCAAAGGTTTGCATTTTCGATGCTGAGCTCGGACTGAGCATCTTTGCACGACGACGAGCACTGGAAACAGTCACCATGACAACCCGACACAACACAACTGCATTGACCTGCAGGCAGAGGACAACAACATCAGCATGGCCTTCAATGAACACAAGACACGCTATTGCAGACCCACTTCTGTAGACAAGGGAAAGTCCAAAGATTTACTCATAATATATTTAAGTAAAAAAGTTCTGTACACTTTAGATTCATTACAAGTCTCAGATTTCAATTCTCTGCCAAGTTTTCAAACAACCTTCATCAGTGCTGGGATTTCCTCTCAAGATTGCAGCAATAAATTAAATGATAATAACAATTTATAGCAGATACGGTCAAGAGCACATGCTACATTTGAAGTGGATTTAGGATGTGTACAATCCATTCATAATTAATTTACAATGCATAATCTGGCACAAAAATGTGTAGTTTTCTTTTTTTTAGTTTTAATTATTTTCTTAAATGTTTCAGATGTTCATACTTTATATTTTGCCGTGTAATGTACTTATTGTGATTTATGCTCACAGTTTTGAGCACTTACAGGATTGACGTTACTTCCCACACCATTGCGGTGCTATTATGCTGTATTGCAGGTCGTTCTTGATATTGTCTTTGGTTCTTTGAGTTATTTATCAGCTGTTAGTAGGGAAGCTTTGACAGTTTACAGTTGCCATAGTAACATCTTGGCTGGCGGAATAATTATGAACAAGTGATTAAGCTTGAGCCAAACTACTTGTGCGTATATCAGAGGTTAGTCAACACCCTGTCAGCCAATCAGAAAAGAGCATTCAGCCTGACCATGGTATAAAAACATTTAACTAGCAAATCTAAAAATTATGAAAATAAATGTGAACAGACAAATGAATCTCATGAGAGGAATAGGAGTTACATATTACACATCTGAAACATCCATGTAAACACACACTGATTATATACATACCGCAAGCACAAAGACCACAGGACCCACAAAAGACCAGATTGTGTCAGTCTTCACATTAAGCCAGCAGTGATCATCGGCCTTGTACTTGTTCACTGACACTGTCAGCGTTACGCCAACTATTAGAACAGGTAGTCCTGAAACACAATTCAATAAAAGCAAATTTATTGTGGTTGTTGGGCAAGAAAAACAAAACAGCATGCCTGAAGATCTATTTACAGAACAGTGGCTGCTGTAGATCGAACTATTTAGTCTGTTCTCTTGTCTGAGTCTATTTAGTCTAATGAGGAATGTTTGGCACATTAACGTAGCTCTAGCAGAAAGAAATAAGAATACTGTGGTGCTTATTTACACTTTGATCTCAGCGAGTTAAACGACATAACATAGTGACACACTTGTAGACACAAACATGTAGAGTAGCACCTGTTGGATGTGTTGTGTTTACGCTGCAAGAAAATTTAACATCAGAATAAATAATCAGATCAGTTTTGATACATTGGGAACATCTAGTCTGGATGAAAAAGTCCACAAGTCAAACAACCCAGTTAAAAAATATTGATGATCATACAGTATAATAATGTGGGGCATGCCCTGATTCTAGGATTAGCAGACAGGTGATCATTTGAGGGCAGTAATAAAGTTTGGAGGCCCCAAATGATTACTGATAATGTTAAAGAGAAGTGGCTAAGGTCAATTCTCTGGCGCCTGTAAAAAAATTTCTGATGTTTAGGGCTCTTGTGACAGATTCCAGCTGTATAAATGTATTTTTTGGAATGGTCACATGATTTTTGGAAGAAAGATGGGTTGAAAAGTCATGCTTCTACATTTACAGGCTGGTATGATGTTAGTAATAATGAATGTTCTGACTTGTTATTTGTGTTCAGTGGAGGTCATCTTATTTAAAAAGTGTAAGGTGTCTGAAACCCAAACACATCTGAAGGCCTAAGCATGTAATTGATTTTTCTAAAGCTATAGAAAACTTAAAAAAGTCAAAATGTACAGGGTCTTCCAATCCCAGGCTGTTTGGAACCTCAGGAAAAAACTGTTCTGTCAGTTGGTTTGGACAAAAATGAGAAACAGGCCTTCTTCTGCCATCTGCCCAGCGCAAAACAACCTAAAGGTAAGGCTGTCACCATTGTGTTCTGTTTTACATGCTGAAGTGCCATCTGTAGATTGGCTGGGCTCTAGGGATGTCACTCAAAGTGTGAACGATAGCACAAAGTCAGCAGGGAACACTGGGCACATGATGTCAGTGGATTTGCATTTATTATCCACAAAATGATTTATGGGAAATGTTTTTTTTTTATTGAATTATGTACCTTTTACTGCAGTGGAAAAGAAGAGAAGAGAAAAGCAGAATTCTTGCTCACAGCTGTGTCCCCACCTGAACTGTCCCATATCTTTTATCAGAGAGGAGGCCAGCAACATGTGCCAGCCCTCCACAAGCTCACCCTGGCAAATGCCAATGCCACTGTCAGTACATTTGACAAGTGAGGTCATCAAGGACTGCTAGACACACTGTAAATGTGAGCACTGAGATACTGTTACGTCCTTCAAGATAACTGTGCTATAGTAAAATGTTGAATAAAGTCTTGCTGTTTTTTTTTCACTTCATTGTTCTACATGTTTCTGTTTTTGCCCTTTTTATTGTTGTTGTTTATCCTGATGTGACAAAGTAGCTTGTAAAAGATCTTTTTTTTTTTCCTGCTCACATTGATATGATGCACAACCAGCAAATAAGACATCAAGCAGGAAGATAAATGTTTGGGATTACATTGACAGCCACATATTTTATCTTCTCTGAAGAGGCAGTCAGCCCAGTCACAAAATGACAGATAAAAGAGCGAGCTGTATATATATATATCACGGTTTTTTGAAACATTTTTGACAGTTAAAGAATGCCTAATTACTTTCATGACAGGATGTCCTTTCTCACCGTTTTAATTTTTATTCAAGTGACTGTTGTCAACGAGCTTTCAAACGATGCACAGTTGAATTACTGAATATAATATGATCATGGTATCAAATTGATCGTGATTTAAATGGAATCACAATCATTATTTTGTAAGACATGACAGTACAGTACTAACTTGTCCAAGTGATACGCGCCATGTGTTATGAAAGTGTTGTTACACAAACTTACAATTGGGCTAGAAGTATATTACTTTTAAACCAGTTGGTACAGTATATAACTTCACTTGTAGTACAATGCACAGTATAGACACACTACAAAAAGCAATCTTAAGACAGTTTACAACCCCAGAACAATGCTTAAAATAGAATTTAATAAATTCAAAAAGTAGACCTTGCAGTATGGTTTTATGTGTACTTTCATAAAGTGAGCCAGAAGTATATAAACGGTAAACTAGCAGTCCACTCACAGAATAGTTCACAGTATAATTGCAGTGCAGAATGGATCATAATATCTAAATTAGCTTAAATGGGTCTGTTCAGTCCCTGAAAGTACTGATATTGTAAAAACACAACAGTACAATGACATTAGTCTGGTCTAGAAACAAAAAGAATATTTGGGATATATACTGAAAGGGGACCTATTGTGCTTTTCCAGCTTTTCAGACATAAATATTTTTAAAATGTTGGATACTTCTTCTAGGGGATGTGGAAGTGTCATGTCAGGGGGTAGGCATGTGTTGAAGTAATCCCTGGGGGCAGTTTCAGGCAGCACCACACTGCTGAAAACGCTCGAATTTGGAGAGTTTTTTCCAAAGTCTCATTTTGCAGCATCACAACTTCAGGGGAAGTTCCATATACGACAACTCACCTGGTTCTGGTCTCAGTGCCCAGTAACGTTTCCGCCCACCTCGCTCTGCCGTGAAAGCATAAGGTGCAGACTACAGAGTTACTGTGTTGTCGTCAAAATGGCTAACAGAAAGTGCTTTTTTGGGTGCAAAAACTTCTTATCTTTGCATGGACTTCCCAAAGAAGACAAATTCAGGCAGCAATGGGAAGATTTTTTATTTTAGGGGGAGCCAGTAACACTTTCGCCTTCACCGCTTGTGTGCTCTTGGCATTTGACAGACAGCAGTTTCCTAAACAAACCTCGGTTTGGTGCTAGATTTGTGAAAAAGTTCATCCAAAAGGCAACTGCTCTTCCATCCCCACATGATCGTGAGGAGGACACCGAACCACAGGATGTATGTAACATTCTGACAGTGTCTTGTCTGTTTTTAGCTCTGAACTGCATGAATTGCTCACAGTATAAATACAAGCAGCAGGTACACACAGTACAGGGTTAGAGACTTTGCTGAAGTTTTGTGTCTGGCCACTGACTTAAAAATTGGAAATTAGCATCAGTGTTTTTTACGTTGCATCCAACCGTACAATGATAATATGCGATGTGGTGGAATTTAGCATTTACCATTCAGAGACATCTTGCAAAAGTCGTTGCTGCAACAGAGGTTCAGGTTGTGTATTGTTGTTGTCTGGTTCAGATTCGATACAACCATACGTTTTGTTGACATTTTTAAAATGCTAAAATTGTAAACAAGCCGGTTACCAGGTGGGACAACTTCCTTGCATGTGAGAGGAGGCGTGTTACTTTGCAGCAGGGGGAGCAGGCCCCTCAATACATTGACCAATCTCAGCAGAGTAGGTGCGGTAGGGGCGTGTGTGTAGGGGGTGGGGTTCTGATTCCGAGTGTTTCAGAGGGAAGCAGGAAAGAGGCAGTATAGAGGAGTATAAAGACTGTGATATGCAGTAATTATGGAGTTTGTTTTATTGATCAAATCTTTCATTAGTGCCCCACTGGGCTCAAACACCGTATTAACAGCCACTGAAATGAGCATAATAGGGCCTCTTTAAACTCAAGGTATCTCAACTAAAATCTACTTTATCTGTTGTGAGGGAAGCGAGATAGGAATTACCCCAGCCAATGATGTAGTAGAGTTTCATTCGGCGGTCTTCGCTGATGTTGACAGACACGACTTTGCTCCAGAGTAGCAGACCTTCGACCAACATCCAGGAGAAGGACGCCATGAAGAAGAGATGGAGTAATGCAGTCACCACAAAACATGCTGCCTGTTGGGTTCAAAGTATACAAAAACAATGATGTCTTAATGTAGTGGCTGGTGTCGAGCTCACTTGGGCTGCAGAATGATTTATTTCTACTCATCTTGACAATGTTGTAGTCAGGCAATAATATGTAGTATTGAGCTCTAACCTGTTGAAAATTACACTCCTTTTAGTGTTCAACATCTTGTTTCATTAGAACTTTACACTGACATGGTGAACCATTCACCCGGCAGCTATTTTGTTCCACATCTAGCAGACAGAGAGTATCATACCAGAAGGCTATCTGTCTGTCAGCAGGATTACACAAAAACTCCACCAAACTTGGTGAAGGGATTTAGTGTAACCGTCAGGGGAGAATCAATTAAATTGTGCCAAAGAAATAAAAAACAAAAAAAACAAACATTATGAGGTATGTATGATGTAACCGTAACCCTTATGGGTTAAGCAGATTCCCCTCAAATTTAGTCAGAAATGTCTGAAGAACTTGGTAATGGGTTAGGGTTAGGGTTAGGGCAAGAGATTTTGATATTTGTTCCACGGAACATAAAACTGTGGCAACCGGGCCACTGCTGTAGTCAGATTTTTTCCAAAATTCACATGTTTGAGAAGAACCCTATCTTAAAGACAAGCTGAATTTAAGTCATTGTCATAGTGCCACCAACTGTAGTTGTTACAGAGAGTAAACCTGGTGTAACAAACGTGCAGTACCTAGTTAATGCAGGAAGCACCATTTGCACCACAGTACAGACATTAATTTGTTCGAAATCCAAAATCCAAATATCATCAGGATTCCAATCCCTCATGCACGGGGTTTTGAAGTCCACCTTTGGCTAATGAATTAATTTGGGGGCAAAAAATTCACCTTGGCAGAGGTGTGTTCTCTTAGTGCTTTCTAGGTTAGCGTTGTTTCTCTCTCCAACTGATGAAATTAAATATTATACTCACTGTTGTTTTAGAACTGTGCTGGTTCTCATTAAGGCCTGCATATGTCTTTTTACATGTTAAATGTCCTACTATGTCCCCAGCCTTACAATTACAGTCTGCAGCCTATCCCAGCTGACATTGGGCGAGAGGCAGGGTTCACCGTGGGCAAGTCGCCAGGCTGTCGCAGGGCCATCACAAGCAATTAGGGGCTCAGTATCTTGCTCAATCGTTCAATCAATTGCTCATCAAATTAAGAAAATTTAGAGTCTCACCTTGTTGGCAGATGCCCACTCACTGCACATCAACAGCAGCTCAGCAATGCCCAGAGCAACAATCAGGTTCTTATGGACAGTGGTACGGTCTGATTTAGGGACCCTGTAGAAAAACATACATATGTTAAAGCAATGAATGCAAAAACACATTTGACTGCAAGATCTCACTGTTATATTCAGGATATCTCAGAAATATCTTTCTGTGGTGCTGTTCACAATCTACAAAACACAATATTTGTTTCTATTTTTTTATCTATGTGAATCTGTCAGGATTGTATGAAATGCTTTTCACCCTCTGTGCTTTACAGAGTACTCTGTGATGTTTGTGACTCACCCCACAGCAATGAAGAGTATGAAGGTGAAGAGGAGGCCACACAGAGACACTCCACAGCCAATGAACGTCAGCACCTGCAGAGCTTTTTCATTCTCTGGGCTGATCTGAGAGACACACACACACACACAAACACACACAAACGCACACACACGCATGTGTGCACACACACACACACGCACGCATGCGTGCACACACACGCATGTGTGCACACACACGCATGTGTGCACACACACGCACACACACACACACGGGTGAACTTTAAATAGCAGCACATACTGATAAAACTCTATACAAAATACAGAGTGATAACTGGGAAGAGGAATGTTACCTGGGCTTCATAGACCTGAAGTAGCAATGCAAAATTGGTGGTGTGATTGCAGTAGCACACAGTGTATCCATATTGTTTGGACACTACCTCACACCCTCTGGTATTCCACCACCCACCAGCATCTGGACTAGTTAGACACAAATATCACATACTTACATATCTAGATGCACAAAGAAATTCCAAGAATGAAAACATTCTCTCATCTAATAGAATCTGTCAAATTTTTTGAAAAAAAACTATAAGACAGCGGCGTTAACAAAAGAATCCAAGACCTCCAAAGCGCCAATATTTTGACGAAAAGTCCTTACTTACGTGAGATTAAAATCCCAGAAGGCACACACAGGCTCATACATAGTGCCAATAGGATTCTGTGAGAAACATAGATTCATATGATATTTAATTAAGAGAAGAATGATAAATACATGACTAGAAGTTTAGAAAATCTTTGCTAACCTTTATTCTGTGATGAAGCTGGAAGTGTACAGCTGTGCTGACCGTCTGGTCATCGCCCAGCACGGTGGTGGATATGACAGAGGAGCCCAGGACAGTGCCAAGATACCTGGTTAGATATAGAAATTCCTACATTGTAGCGATGCACACAAGAGCAGGCTACATCGCAGAGGGAGAATGTATAGGACTGGAAGAATAATATGCTAATGAAAGGCACTACAGTACAGTACAGATACAGCATAGAACATACAGTTTTGTCATATAACACACACGATTTTCTGTAACAAGTACAAAAACCAAGACTTGCCATGTTTCAGGAATTTCATTGTATAGAAATTGATTCACAGAGGAGTTTCAAACTAGGATAAGGCAACTTTGAAATTTGTGGTCACAGTGATTACCTGTATTGCTCAATTGACAGATCTGCACTAAAACAATCAAGACTGTATAAAAACATATTTTGTGGCAAACTATCAGCATACAGAAGCAGCCTCCAGGTATCTGACACAAACACTGTTTCATTGGCTGATGATGACAATGACAGTTTTATACACTTCTCACTCCTCGTGTCTAAATCTTACCAAACGAGTCAACAAAAGGAACAGATAGTCATAGGCAGAGAAGGTTATTCTTGAAAATAGCATAAAATGATGACACTGTCTTATTGTCTCATTCATCCAGCCATACATCCATCCTTTCATTTATCCATCAACAGCTTATCCAGGTGGTCACAGAGGTAGCAGGTTTTTACTCAAGTCAGTAATACACATATATGAATATACATATATATATATATATATGTGTGTGTGTGTGTGTGTGTATGTATGTGTATGTGCCTGATTTGAGATAAATCCATAATTCCTTTAAAAAGTATATAGAGATGTTGTACTATACTCAATACTGTCAGCGGTTGTAATGCTTTTGCTGATTGATGTAATTTTCACATTGAAAGGCTTTTTTGTCACAATGAAGATATGGCTGATTAGTTTTAATTTTTATGTAGCAGCTCTTGAACCCACAGGTCAATTGCAAGCTGTGTTCCAATATGTCAAAACGTGCTATAATGTGACAGATTTGGTTCAGTGGAAGTTGACGAAGTACATTTCCAGATCTACTTATGCTTGTATGTTACCTCTGGCTGCCATCAGTGACAGTAGGAACCATGGTGATGTTCTCTTCAGGATTAAAAAGAGGCCGCAGAGAGCCATACCACGTGTTGACCAACGTGAGCTTATGGAATCCTGCACATTCAAAACAACAGGAGGATGAAGCTTTCCTCAGCTTGCATCACACAGGTAAATAAAAAAGGACTGAGATACAGTTAATTTAGGATCTCTTGTTGTTCAAGATGAATAGTCGTTGCAAAACCCAACAATGCACCTCCATTAGCACTTCACGGTAAGGCCTTGGGAGCATAAATAAGTGAACGCATTCTACACATTCACAAGTCTGTCAGTGTATTGTCCACAACATTCTCCTGCAAGACTTAAGTTAATAAAATGCACCTTCTTTCTTTGTAATCACTATGATAATAATGTGTTGCAATAAATACATCTAAATAAGGTACTGCAAAAAGTGCAAGTAGAAGACAATGATTAGTTCTGATTGTATTTTTCCTACCATTGTTTTGGAGATCCCGTATCTTGTGATGTGGGACTGATATACAATCTATGATGGTGTGTTTCTCTGTCTCAGGCCCACAGAAGCTTGATCCCCTGGATCCCTCCTGCAGATTCTGCTGCTGCACTGCTAATTCTACACATGACAAGGAAGGTTAATGATTTTGAGGCAAAAGCAATACTTCACCTGAAAATTGTATTTTCTATCAAGTACTCAGAAATAGGTGTCTTGTTCTCACAAAGGCATTTTTCACTCATGAATTATTTTCTTATGACTCCAGAATGCAGAGAAAGATAGCCATGTCTATATAGCCCTAAGCTAATGTTGAGAGACTGCTAACAGAAATCCAAAAATGTACCTTTGCTAACTCTCTAAACATTACGCACTATTATCTGCTTGGTCTTCTTTATCCAGCTGTATTCTCAGCAACCCACAAACACAAAAAAATATGGTACCTTTGGGCTGGCGGTACCTTGAACAGGCACATGGAAATATACATATTGGGTGAAATATTGCTTTAAAGATAACAATTCACAATGTGCAGACATTCTTGCACTGAAAAAATAGGTAATTGCTTCGCTATGTAAGAAGTTGAAAAAGACACATTTCTGCCTCTCTGTACTGTTCGGCTCCCTTTTCTCTGGACTTAACATTCATTTTAATACATATGATATTAAACAACAAAGATGGCTTGGTTTGCAATCCCGACTGATTAGCCTCTGTTGGTACAATGTTGCCATGACAACTATTATCATATTTTGGCTGGAGCAAGAGAACCTGGCACATTATCATGTTTCAGGAATCCACTACAGATTTTTTTTTTGTGCAAAAAAACTTCAGCAGATAATATAGATATATATCTATATCTATATATAGATATAGATATCATATAGATATAAATTCTACCACCAAAAAAGAAAACCAAAACCCTGAGGTTTTATAAGCCATAGATGAAAATGGTGGATGATGGTGGAAATACAATTAGGTTTATGGTTAATTTTGCAGACGTAGCAGATAACAAGAAAGTAAACAAAGATTAATCAATAAGTGTCTGACACAGTATCAGTCAGTACAGGATTTACTGAAGGGCTATTGTATCAGTTTGCGCTGAATTGTATAAGTATGCTTATGAAATTGCACAGCTTTCATTAATATCTTTGTGTTGCTCTTTGTATCTCATTCTGTCCAGAATAAAGTCAGTATAGCCTTGGTGCAGGTTGGCTTTTACATTCCTGTAGCAATTTTCCTCTGATTTCAGGTCTAATGATTAAACAGAATTAACATGCCAGAAAGCATATGCTTAGGAAAACTTCAGTTCACTAAAACTTTATTTTGTGCCTCAATATTTACAGTAGAAAAGGAATTACTGATCTTCAAAATATGGCAACATCTCTTAAAAAGGCAACAAGCTTTGTTAACCTTCACTTTAGTTGGCGGTCAAACTGAAAGTGGGGGCACCAGACATGTTGCTCATAAACCCACACTGTACAAGAAAACTGTCCCTGCACAACATTGCAACAGTGGGTCAGAGTTGAACTGTGTTCTTCCACATTTGACACCATCCCAGCATTCGCAGGGAGATGCCACAGATCACCATTCAATTGAGGCTTCTACTGAAAAGCTAACAAGGCTTTCAAGTAAAATAATTTATCTTCTGAGGTGTCGTTTTGCAGGTACACAATTCTTGAGACATGAGATAAGTGAATGGTTGGTTGTTCACAGCAGCATATATTTTATCCAGTAGCTGGTCCTACTCTTCAAAACAGCAACCTTTATTGTAGTGTGCTATCATTATGATTATTAAAAAAATTGTGTATCCTGTATGGTTACTTTTTATGTACTGATCAGAGAGTGACTTAAAATTATTGAAACACCCAAGTATATTTGATAAATACTAGCACTTAAAGTCTATCTCTCTCATCTAACTCTGTTAACTACTGTATAGTATAATTCATATATATATATATTCAATATTATTCTTCGTGATTCACATGGGCTAAATGATTAGTCAATTTCATTATACATCTCACCATTTTAAAGCAGATGACACTAAATTTTATACTTCAGTAAAACCAAATGACCTTGGCAGTTTTGCCACTCTCTGCAGGTCTAATTAAGGACTGGATGCAATCTTTTTTTTTTTTCAACTAATTCTGGAACTCAGAGCTCTACATGGCATTAGTTACTGTGTTGTTGGGCCACTTTCCCTAAGATGTTAAACCTGAGAATCTGGGAATCATTATTTTACCATTCAATGAAAATGGAACACCATTTAAACCAACTGGTTAATGCCAGTACGGTTTAATTGAGAAATATTACAAAAATGAGTCATTATTCAACTCTAAATAAAATTAAGCGTCCGTTGAATTTAGAGCAACATTGTCATGGAATTGACTCACAGAATGGTGGAGTTCCATAAATTTTGCAAAAGCACGACCAGATAAATATCTATAATCTCTCATTTTCTTCAATTGTGTGATGTCCAGTGATAGTAATTGAAAAGCTACTTGATAATGGCATTATTCCTGTTCTCTTTCCCCACAACCGATCAAAGCAGATGGCCATTCCCATCGAGCCTGGATCTGCGCGATGTTCCTGCCTGTTTAAAGGAAGGTTTTTGTTTTGATGTGCTTGCTCATGGAAAATTTTTGGGTGTAAATTCATTTAAGGAGTGTGGTGCTAGAGCTGCTCTACTTGTAAAGTGTCATGAGATAACTTTTGTTGTGATTTTGGCGCTAGACATATAAGACTGACTTGACAAATTGAAATGATAAAAAGGATTTTGTGGAGAAGGGAAAAAATATCTAATTTTGATGCCATGTGTCAGCTCAAGGTTGATGGGTTGGTTAAAACAGGGAGTGGGTTCTCTGTATTTGAGACAAACCAGTTTGTTCTAATAATGAAATAAACACTGTGACAAAGCAATCATTATCCACTTCCATATCAATATTAAATCACTTGTGAACTTGTGTTTTCCAGGCTAGGTGGGAAGGCTTTCCAATGAGCGACAATAGTTTATGTTCAACCTTGATTAATAAGGCTTAATAGCAAAAACTGAAAGAATTTAATGGGTAATTAGGCAGGACTAATGGATATTTTGGTGCATAGTATTAATTTGTACAGAAGACATTGACACATTTTTAAAGGAACAGAGACAGATGGCAGGAAAAACACTTCAAAGTAAAATTCTGAAATGGAACTGAGCTTTAGCTGCATAATAGCTTTCTCCTTGTTGTAGCCAGTTTTCTAGAGCACCTGGGTGATGAAGGAGGACCTGGCTCAAACAAATATAATATTTATATCATTGTGTGTATGAGGCTCACTGATGTTGGGGCTTTGAATCGTTAGGTGATCAGTTTCTGTCATTAAGCGTGGGCTGAAGCTGGTCACCATCTGGTCAATACTCTTGACCACATCCATGGGGCCGTTCACCACCTAAAACACATGGAGCACCTGCATGTCAACGGCAACACTCAATCACTCTGCTATGCTAAACTCTCCTAAAACAGAGTACACTTTTCAAAATGACCATTCAGATATCACAGTTAGAAAATGCTTTCAGCATTGTTATCCGTTCTCCAGATTGTGGGAGCAGTTTTGCCGAGGAGGGCACAGAGTTCAATGGATATGCCTATAATGCAGGGTGCAATTTCGCCATTGTCTGATTTGAAACCTCTAATTCTGAATTCAATGTGCCCATCTAAGAGCTGAGCCTTGGATATAGAGCTGGCAGCAGAGCGAGGGATGTTTGTGGAAGAGTACAGCCACAGTTTTTCAAAGGGATTCTCATCCATTGAGTCTGGGCTGAGGTGGCCTTGGAGTGCTTAGAGGCCTGGGGGAAGGGAGGTAAGTGCTGATAAAAACACAACACTTTTCATGAGGCAGCCTCCGTACAAATCCACACACTTCAGGCGACACACATCAAGTGACAAAACGATGCCCACTGGCACAGTGGTTGGAGAATAGCTCTAGGTTTGAACCTGCTGGATGGCTGGGTAGAAGTTGGCTTTCACATTCCTGTGGCAATTTTCCTGTGATTTTGTGACTGTGGATTTTCTCCGAGGTAATGTGCAGAATATGAATGTGAAAATAAAGTTTTGTTGAGAAATATATTTATTAATAATGAACTGTTTAATGCAGTGAAAACACTTATCAGCCCTGTATCACAGTCTGATTAACCTCTGTTGTCATGTATGTATAGAAGCATACTGCCCTCTAGTGGAAATAAGATATTAAAGCAGCAGCCTCTTCAACCTCGGTTGTGGGAATAATAATGCTTAGGTGTCAATCAGTTCTAATTAATCCGGCACAGATTTTGAGTCGGGCACAGTCAACTGTGTTAGGTCCCATATTAACAAAAACTATCCTTGTTTTTTTATAAGATTAAAACTTACTCCCAGGCTTCTTTGGTGGCATTTTTTTGTATGTAGATATTCTTGTTTGTAATGCTGTTATTTTTTGACCCTGGAAATCACATTTCGTAATATATAAGCTTTGAAGCATTAACTTAACAAGCTTGTATTGCTTCTGTTATCAAATAGTCATTATCTGAAGAGTTGTTCTAAAATCAGAGATTAAAGATTACATTATGTAATTTTCAACTCAATAAAAGCATAAAAATGGGACTCATGGTTTAGCAGTTATGATAACTAAGGTAATCTTTTTGACAGTTTTTACATGCATCGATTCTTAAGGTAGATTTGTGCAGGCAAATCCTTTATCCTGTTAAATACATTTAACAGATTGTAAAAATGCTGTTCATTTTTGTGTCTCTTTGAAGAAAAAACAAATTTTAAAAGACATTGCACATTTACAGAGTCATCATGCAATTAAAAAAAAAAAGAAAAGATGAAAAGGTGCAGTGCTGTGTGTGCTACCTCTTTGATGGCTTGCCACTTGAAGGCATTGTCCTGGCTGATGATGCTGTCGGCCACACTGATAAAGTGATGACTGAGCTCCTGGATGTTCTCCTGGCTGGGGGTAGTGGCATCAGAAGGCTGTACAGGAGCATCAGCAGCCAGAGAAAGGAGCTGGATGAGGGACACCATGTCTGATGGCTGCAACCCATCCTGCTGGGAGTCTTCCAAGGCCTGGACTGACACATCCAGCAGGGCAGACGCCTCAGCCAGGCTGCTTAGCCCTACAGGCCGCTGCCCCAGTACTGGCTGAAAATGGTGACAGTGGATTAAATAGAAGTACAGATCTGCCTACATTGTTATGTTCTGAAAGGGAGGACAAGCTATCTTAACACTTCTTAAGCGCTCTTAAGGTTAGCTAAACCAAATATGTGCAGACAAAGACTTTATCACGTCTGAGGTGTTTTTTCTTAAAATCAGAATATGAAAAACTGTAGTTTTCAAAAACATTACAGTATTACTACTGCAAAAAATTGCAGATATTGGTGATTTTTTAAAATTTTTTTGGCCCTCTTCTCAACTCATCTGTAGTTCAGGATGAGTAGGCAATAGAGTAAATGTAAAGTTAATGGTAGTAATTAATACTTTTGAATTAAAGAAAAGCATTACTTGCTCAAATCCACAATGTTTGGATATGTTTTTCAGAATATCATTCGTAAATATTGGCAAAAAAAATCGAACAATGTGCATCCTCAAACATTTTATCTTTAACCCTGTATGTTTTCATCATAATTACTTAATAGCTAATATTGAAGCCAAGAGAGACCAAATACAGCAAATATCATTTCATGATTTTGCGTAGATTAAGAAGTTGTGTTGTGGAGTTGAAATGACAGCTCATGTTAAAAAGCCAGCATTTCTCAGGAAGATTCAATAAATATTATTTTATCTCTAACCTTTAAAATGATTAAGTGCAACATATACACATCTTCAAGACTTGAATGGTGAATTTAATTTTCCAACCTAAATGACTCTTAAGAACTCTGGTTGAAATACAAACATGAGACACAGTTGTCAAATGTGGCAAGTACACTAAAAGCCATTTGAAAACTGAAGAAGGAAGAGCTGAATGTACTCTTTTTAATCCAAAATATTACATATACTCCTAATTGAAAAGTTCCGAATTATTTCTAACTTCAAAAGCTTTAATGACAATTCATAGTCAAGCTAATTAACAGTTTTAGGCGCTTAAGCATAGAGTTTCACTTTTTCACACTTTCTTATATTCCAGACCATGACTGACCTCTAAGCTGTTAGTCAGGTCACAAATCACGCTCATAGGTATTCGCCTTTGGCTGAGATTTACAGTCAGCACAGAGAAATGTTAAACAGATGAATGTGAAAACAGCCTTCTTAAGTCAAAATGCACATAAATCATTCTGCAAATTGAAACCCTTAAATGATGTAACAGCAAATAAATGCCATTATCAGTTAGTAGAGACGAACCAGAAGCCAGTCAGTAAAGGGGGAGAGTTTTATTCAGATGAATATATGTGTGTTGTCTACCTGGCTTTTATTGGAAAGCTTCATCAGATGGTTCATAAAGGCCGTGGGCTTGGAGCTCTGGGAATCACTTATCTGCTTCATCTTCAGATAACGCTCTGTGCCAAAAACAACATGGCATCAGCGCAGGTGATGTAATAGCCGGATGCTCTGCTGCTCAGAAAGCACATCCTTCAAGTGGAGGAGTCTGTCCCAGAATATCACACTGAATAACTGACCTCCGGTGATCTGACTTATAGCATCTTGTTCAGTTTTTTTACACTTTTTTTTTCTTTTCAGTCACTCAAGCACGTCATTCAAGTAACTATATTAATAGCCATCCTTCAGCAATTGACCAGTGAATAATGAAATGGTACAATAATGAATATTTCCTTTAAACATCTCATTAACTCCCTGTTATGTAGTTTCCCAATGGACAAAAGGATTTATCACTTCACTTTGTGACGCATTAGTTTTTATAGCCTCTTGTGTGTTGTAGCATAACGACAGAAACTGGTAGTCCCTTCATGAGGCTGCAATGTTTATGGTAATTACAATGCAACACTGAGCACGAAGAGATTTCAAACCCTGAGTTATTTTGTTATTTTTGGGAAAAATAAATCAGAGGGAGCTACGAGAATGTATCACATTCTACGCTCTCTACATTTAATTTATGCGTGATGGTTTTTTTTTTTACAGCCCAATTGCATATTTAGGTCAACAACAACTGAATTCAGTAATTTAGTACTGAACTATAACTTGGCAGTATGGATGAGATCATGGAAAACCAATCAGCCACATCAGTGATTTCTTAAGAAAAATAAGGTCACTATGTGGATAAGGAATGTATACCCTCTCACTAAATCCTGGCAAAAAACAAACAAATCATCAGATACAAATATAGAAAAGTAAATGACTACACAAACATTCAATGTCAAGTCAATGTCGGTCAAGAGACATTGCTCAGTACAAGATTTCTATATTACTATAAATGTTTGAAAGCATAACCATGTACAGTAGTGCCAATCATTAGGCCTAACTGACTTTTGATGTGCAAATTTTTTGAAAATTGCCATAGCCTGATGTGTTCTGTTAATACAGGTTTAGACTAACCTCTGCTGCTTATACAGATAAAGGGAAGTGGCATTGAGCAGTCTGCCATGCTGAACACTGGAAGCTGATCTGACCAGCTCTGCAGCATCCTGCAACCCTGTAGCTCCATCTGCTGGTGCACAGCTACTAACAGAGTCACACAAACACACAAACAGAGAGAAGCAGACAGGAGTCAAACATCAAGCAATCGCACTGTTGCAATTACATGCCAGTTGAGCACAGGTCAAACTCAGATTCACACTGTGTAAAAAGACTGGACAGATCTATCATGGGGAAATGAGCAGGTGAGTCACTGTTAGAAGCTGTAGTCCCTCCTCCACCTCCACCACCATCCCTCCATTATGTGCTGTCAGGACATAAAATTCAACAACTACAGTTATGACTGGATGTCACAAGAGAAGATATGAGTTGAGACCCCAAAAGAGAGATACAAAAGAATAAATGGAAGCTGCCCTCGAACATTTTAAGTGAAAGTCTGGACGTCTTTAACAAGAAGAAGCAATGTTCATGGTCAATTGTAGAAATCATAACTCCATAACAAGAACACATTATTCCAAATTATGGGGACATGCATTCCAAGCTTTTAAGATACAATATGTGTATTCAAGTCAATTTTATTTTAAAGTGCCAAATTACAACAAAAGTTATCTGTATTTTGTATATGAAACGACCTGTTTTTATCTTTTACAAAGGCAACATTCCTGTGGCTCATTTGGTTTGCGATTAAACTAGTACTGTAAATCCAAATACTTGAAAGCCAATCTACCTCTTGAGCCACGCACCCTATTCTTGTCCAAACTCCAATGCAGGAATGCCACATTCATTTTTTGTTGATCAACCCAGAATTTAGCATCACCAAATGTTCCTTCCTCCAAAACCCGATAGGACTTTTACAGCTGATTTTTGATCACTGCAGAAAATAAGCTCCATGACTAATAACCATTTGAGTTTTACAAGATAAGTTCTGCACATGTCTGTACTTTCATGATTTCTGAAGTGTAAATGTAATAGTTTCAGTTACACTAAAATTATGTACAAAAAAAAAAGTGGGCACTGGAATTCAATGTCACCACAACTTGCTTTGTGCTTCTTCAGTTTTTAATGTACTGCCTATTAACTTAAATTTTTTTGACCTGGATCCATTTATGCTCTTTTTTAATCTATGTGAATAATAATAACAACCTGAGCACATCAATATGAAAAGCATACTGTAGGGCTGCTGACAGCTATGCCTTTACTTTATGCTAAAGCGATTTCAAAAATGGTCACTTCCATTGCTCACTGAGGTAATAAAAGTTCTGAAAATAGAACAGATTGAAAAAAAAAATGACATTATCCTTTTAATGTCCGTGACAATGTTGTCTTACTTTGCCATATGTTTGCAACCTTTCTTAGGACAAATGAGCACCTCAAAATTCCAGAGTGTGCAGCTCAGTGATGCATTTTTGCCATAAAACAAAGTGTTATGTCATGTCAAGCTGCCAAGGACTGGGGACCCGTCCAAGATGTACCCTGCCTCTTGCCCAAAGTGAGCTGGGATAGGCTCCAGCCCCCTTAACTGATAAGAAAAATATAGAAAATGGATGGATGGATGTTATGTTTAGCTACGGTGAACCACCTACCTTCTTCCAAGCAACAGAAAAAAAAAGGAAAAAAGAAAGCCTATTCAATGATCCCAATGAATCCTATGGATGGTCATAAATTGTGCAGTTCTGTTATAATATGATAGAATCAGATGTCACAGGTTTGGAGGGAGAGTGCATTTGGCATGCTGACTGCAGTAATGTCCTCTTGGCCATTGCCTGTGACTTCAGTGTCCACTTCAAAACCACCCCAATCCAGGCCACATGTGACCACGCCCACCCAGGACCACCAAACAAAGCTTCCTTATCTGTCATACCAAGTGGACCAGCCACCAAACCAGTTCATTCAACAGATGTTTTGCATAATCAAAGAATTTTGATACAAATTAAGTCAGAAACCATCAGAGAAGCTGATGTGAGATCTCATTGAGCTCACTGGGGTGTTGAGTGAGCAAATGCTCCCCTTCAGTGCCACCTGCAATGGAGAGAAGGTAATGGTATGGGCAGGGATAAGCTCTATGTACAATGATCACAGGTACAGAACGTACAGATATATCATGACAAGATCCTGAGGCCTTTCATGCACCACTTTATGCTCATATGGCAGCATGATAACCCACGGCCCCGTGCTGCAAACAATTCTTTGGATGCTGGAAAACTTCATCTCTCATCGAGCATGTTTTTGGATGCTGGATTGGTGTGTACAACAGTGTGTTCCAGTGCTTGCAAAAGGTGTACTTATTCCGCAGGCCACAATTCACAACCTGATCAACTTTATATGAAGGCGATGTGCCACATGGCAGGAGGCAAATCGTTACAATAGGCATTTCTGTAGCCCTGAAATGGCCATCGTTGTAATAGAGAAGTTTTGGAATGAACCAAGTATTAAGTCAACATTGTTGAATGTCTGGCTTGCTTGTCTTAGAGTCAGTGTTTTACTTTGAAAGGGTTTTAAGTTAAGTTAAAGGAGCAAGAGACAACAATTTCATGAAAAAAGTACTTAAAAAGAACAAATATAAGAAAAGTACATCTACAGAACTTCTAAAAGAAGTGCAGAGTGAAATTTACTTGAAAAAGAAGTATTGGGGTAAAATGACGTGTTATCCATCTCAAATACTGTTGGATCAACAAAGGAACAAGACAGGGGTCTATGTTGGTCTAAGCTGAAAGAGCTAAGGGGGCTGAAGCCATTCTGAGGTGGTCACTTTCCTGCTGAACAAGTAAGCTAACGTTTGCTAACTAACGATGGCAATTGCATGAGTTCCTAACTTCATCCTCTGACAGTTTCCAATTGTTATTGTAAGTGTGTGACTTCACTTCATGAGATGTATAGACCACATCAATTGTCTGTCTTATTACCTGGTAACCAGTAGAAGAGATGAATGCAGCAAGAGTTGGTGAGACACCTACAGACCAGGAGGTATAAATGCTGACATTGCACTTTTAAAATTTCTGCATAAATTATGTGCCTCAAAGTACTTTAAGATTTTAATTCAACAGCATAGTGAATACATCACTTTTGATTTTCCAAGCCTTTGTGGGTCTTTAAGAACATCAATTTTTAAAAAATAACGATATTGAAAAAAGCAGGAGCTCTGACAAAAGTTGTGGTGACGTTGAAGTCTTGTCTACCAGGTATAATTACTTCATAGGATAATGCTAACTTTAATAACTCTACCTCGACACGGTGGTTAGCACTGTCCCCTCACAGCAAGAAGGTTCCAGGTTCGAGTCCCAGCACGGACACGGGATCTTTCTGTGTAGAGTTTGCATGTTCTCCCTGTGCCTGCGTGGGTTCTCTCCTGGTACTCCAGCTTCCTCCCACAGTCCAAAGACATGCAAGAGGGGACGAGGCTGACTGATACTCTAATTGATCGTAGGCGTGGCTATGAGTGTGAATGGTTGTCTGTCTATATGTGTTGGCCCTGCGATGGACTGGCAACCCATCCAGGGTGTACCCCGCCTCTCACCGGAAAGGTCCTGAGATAGGCTCCGCCCCCCACCCCCCCACGAGGATAAGAGTAAGAAAATGGATGGATGGATATCATGTTTGTGCTTTAAAAACCTTAAGAGTGGTGTAAATTTGGGAATATTGTATTTCAAAACATAAAGTGTAAATGTGTATATCTCATAAACTTTGTTTACTCCTGAGACATTCTAAATCTAAAATCGAACTTAAAAAAATCCTGTTGCTTTTGAGTAAAGGGAACCCATGATGATTGTAACTTCTGTGTTGGACTCACTGCACAATTTTACTAGATAGAATTTCACATTTTAGAATAATCTTCATGGTGACCTGTTCAAGGCTCCTCTCTGCAGTTATCCAGCTGTTAAATCAGTATGCTGATATGCCGTTTCTGTCAGGTGGATTTTGGCAAAGTTGAAGTGCTCACTAACACAAATTTTTACATATTACAGTGACTGCCTTCTTCAGACAGATCAGAGAAAAGCTGCAGCTCCTCCTCATGCTGCAGTGACTCACGTTCAACTCAAAGGAACACCTCAACGGCGGCTAAAATGGTCTGCTTTCATCCATCCTTACATGCATGGTATAATCCACCCCGTAACCTAAGGAGCATCACAGTATCCTCTTCAACACTCTCTAGGGACTGTAATCACATAGGACAGAACACCTGCTGTGTTTTGAGCAATCCAAGGCATACAATTATAGTTTTCTGATTCTCACTAAATTGTTACTTGTGCTTGCTGATGACTTAATGTTTTGGCTTTATAACCCAAAGGAACATAGATCCTACTATCTACCATAGATTGTTAAAATATCATAATCCCCCTTCCCCTCGGACCAATTCAAAAGAAGTGAGTGTATTAACTTTTATGTCCTTTTATGTTAAAATTAATTTTGATGACCTGCTTCTTTATTTTAAACTTTATGTTTATTTTGACCACTGACACTTTGAAGCGGAGACAACACAGAAATAACCAAACCTTACAGTTGCTCTGTTTAAAAATGAACAGGAACATTGTGTTCAAGTTACATACGTGAACCCTTGGTGACTCATAATGTAATGCAGATTCCACAAATAGTCAGCTTGGGACACGAGAGGTGCGGAATGTGGCCTTACCTGGGCAAAAGAGAAGAGCATGCACCTCTTTGACCACTGGGTGTCTGCTCAGATGGTCAATGCTCCAGCTGAAGAGCATGTCCTGGGTTGTGACTGAACATGCATTGAGGGCACGGACATGCATTGTTTCCAGAGAAATATTCCAAACATTCAAGTCAGTGATATTCCCAACAAAGGGCTCGGTGAAATTCCCCCCAAAAGAGTCTTGGTCTTGGCCCAGGATGAATATCCCATCACCATGGATATCTCTTGAGGTGTCCATACCTGAGCCCATGTCCTTCTTGTCCCCATCCACATAGATAGCCCAGTGACCACTGCTCTGACCCCATGTGACACAGACATGATGCCACGCCCCATCATTTGGGAAAGATGCCTTATATGGTAGGTGTTTCCCATGAATGATGAGTGCAAGTAGAATGCGTCCCTGCATGTCCTCTTGGCCTCGTAGCTGGAACTCATTAGTAAAGACAGGAGCAGCATAGGAGAAGATGGTAGACACCTCAGTCCATGCTGGGTCCCACTGAACACGAACACAAACACTGATGGATGACAGGGCGGGAAAGGACATGTTGATACGAGCAAAGCCCTCATGGGATTCCTTTGGGAAGTTCAGAGCAGAGAACTGTAAATCTAAACACAAATATAATCATTCAATTAGATATTTATGGGGAAGGATTTAGCCTTTATATTCAGCATTACATTTCAAAATGGACCTGCTGTTCCACATATCACACTCACATTGCTTGGAGAGGGCCAAGGGCTTGTTTGGTGCTGATCTACTGGGATCTTTGACCCAAAGGTTCAACTGAAGTCCAGCCTGGTGCAGTAACTCCAGGGCTCCCTCATGGTCCTCTGATTGGTCCAAGGAGGCAAGGGAGCTGAACTGGCTTTTGCAGAAGCTGTCAGCCCTTGAATAGGCCAGTGAGTCATTGACCAGTTGGAAGGCCCAGTGTGACGTTAGGTGAACCAGTCTGGACTGTGCTGGAAAGACAGGAACAAAAGCATTTGGACCCAAGGCAGCCATTATTAATTATAAAAGAGGGAGGTGTAGATCTGATATGGATAAAATTAATGATTATCTTAGTTATTGTGAGTAACTGGATGGCAAAGGTAAAAAGATTGGGGGTAAAGAGATTGAAGGTTGGAAGACAAGCCAGTGCAGTAAATTGAGTCTGCTGGTGAATAAAAGTGATTAATATTGTTGGCTCACCATGTGAGTCTCCTTCTCCGTCTGTCCCAATATTTGTTGGCTCACTTCCACACACCACCTATGGGAAAAGAAATCAAGTTTACTTTGTTTTTCAAATAGTTGTATAAAACAATCTCCCAATATCAACTATTGTTGGTAGGCAAGAACACATCTCTGTTTGGGCCAGAACACATATATGGATGCATTATTAGACAAAACAATTCACAGAATTAAGTCATATGGCCATGTGTAAAACAGAAAAAAACAGTCTGCATGATTGTGTTATATAATGCATTACAGAAGGAGTAAGCCATTACCACAACAGAAAAGAGTATGAGTCCGGTACACAGGGCTCCTGTCATCTCTAAATCAGTCTGGAGTCCAGCTGAAATAAAACCTTTGATTGGCTTTGGTATGATGAAGATTCCTCGAAGTCCAGATGTACGGCACTTCAGGAAACAAAATCCAAAACAAAAAACTTTGTATCTCTGACAAGAAACAAAGTGAACTGAAATCCTTATTTCTCAAAAAGCCATTTGGAAGAATCAAAGCAAAAAAGGTAGATTTCACAAATATAACCCAGAGAATGTATATCCAAAGATACTGTCATCATCAGATCCCCCCCCCACCCCCCACCCCCACCGCAACAGAAGAAACTAAGTCCTTAAGTAATCTGGAAACAATTTCCACATGTAAGGGAAAATCGAAGGCAAATCCATCCAGACTTGTCTTCCAGTACCTCAGCCTCAGTCTCGAGCATATCCAGTTGAGCCTCAGAATCTTCAGACTGGGAGAGAATCAGCAATCCCAGTGTCTCTGTTTAGAGTCCCAATCCATCGCTTCCCTCCTTCCTTCTACCTCCCCTCAGACCCCCATACCCCTCCCTCTTTAACACCGTGAAGCCATCTGCTTTGTCATGCAAATGCAGTCATTTTTTAAAAGAACTCTACTTACGCAAGCAGTGTCAAGCATTTGGTGCATAGAGTTCATCAAAAGCAGCAGGGTGACAGACATTTTTACCACACAGCTCTTATTTATGTCTTCTGCTGGGCTCTCTAAAGTTAACTTGAACATCTGTTTTTCTGTTTTGCACGCTGCACTTCTTTGTCAATAAAAGATGAATACTACCCATGCTGTCATTGCACAGTAAACTGAATTTTGACTTATGTTTTGTGCCACATGCTTTAGAAAGCTTCTTTATGCCTTTTTACGTCTTTGTACAATTTATGTTAGAATACTTCAGGCAGGTTTTACACAAAGGCTTGCAGATTGAAAGACTGTGTACTATGTCTTTGCAAATCCTCAGTCTAGACTGCTCATAACATCTGCCTGGGCTTTTTTCGTTTTACATGTAACAGATAGTAACAGACAGAAACAGATTTACTTTGTTTTATGCATTCAACTGCAGGCCAGAGACATTGTTTTTGGATTGTCTGTCCATCTATTCATCTCATTCTCAATGACACAATATCTGAGGAACACAAGAATTTCTTCAAAGTTGGTGAGAATGGCCACTGTGACTCAAGGAGGGATTGCAGAGACATACAACAGCGATGCAGTATTTCCAGTACCTCAATTGTAATTGTTCCATTTAACATTTCAATCCTCTTATTTGCAAGTCTGTAACCTCCTCACCTTCAATGTGGAGAAAATTGGTATGGGACAAGATCTCACCTTCAATATGTGGTCCATCCATGGTTTGCACACAAGCAAAAATAAAACTTTTTTTTTTAATCATTCAATAGCACGAATACAGGATGAATCTTAGATTTGAATATTTTTTAATGTTTTTTCAGAAAACATTGTATTTTGAATACCTTGAGAGCAGTCAGAAGCAAACATTTTCACTGTTCACCATTTTTTCTAACTGAGCTGTTTATTTTTTCCACACCTTTTGATCATGATGTCACTTCTCGTGTGTCTTACCTTGTAATGACTTCTTTTTAGCATTGCGGAGCTCACCTTGGTAAGTGTAAAATTATCTCAACATAAATTATTATTATCTAGTCAAATTTAAAACTGCGCACTCTAAAAACTGATGTATGAGTGTTAGGCTGCTGGAGTAAGATCTTAACATTCCCATACCCACAATCCAGTGATCCACACAAAGACTGATAGAGACAAAGCCAGCCATTAGTATTCCACCTCGTATCCGCTCAAAGTGTGAAAATCTGGACAAGAGCCCCAAGAACAAAGCCTCTTCAAGGCTAAGACTCATGGACATCACTCCCCGCATGCTCTCCTCTTAATTTCTATCTCAATAACAACTTTCTCTCCCAGTCATGCTAGGACTTGCTGTGAAAACCCTTGTAGGTACGTGTTTAAATAATTGGTCGATAGCCTGAAATCCAGAGATGGTTTTGCAAAGTCTAACAATAATGATGATTTTTTTTAAAGAGTTTCAATTATAAATGCAAAACAAGCTTTTAGGTTTCTTAGCTAAATGTTTCCTAACAAATGCAGACAGCAGTCCTACGAGGCCACCGTCACCGGCCCAGTGACAGTTCACTCTGTATGGAGCCTCCACCAGCATCTGGGCTCCAAGTCGACCCCAGTTGCAAAACAAATGTTGGGGCATATTTTGGATTCAGTAGCAAGCTGGAAAAGATGAAAAATATATAAGAATAACACAAGAAACATTCACAATCACTTTACTTGATAGCACTCTTAAGTTATAGCCCCTGTTAAATTGGTAGATCCAAAAAACAAATACAAAAAAAAATATGAAACCTTCATCTAACAGTTAAAATCAATGTAAGTGCATGCACAGGAATTTTCACCTGTGAAGACTTGCGCCCTTACAGTGTCGTGGAATACATCTACTTTCGAAGATGGTGGATTGACTTGAACCACACTTTGTCATATTTTTCCCAAGATGGAAACAGTAGAAACTGTGAGGAAGTTCTGCTGACCAAAGAACTTGCCAACCCATTGTATAAATGCATTATCAGAGTGATCATGCCCATTGCTCTTTCACATGCTGCTATGTATGCAGATGCCTGGTGTGGTATATTATATTGATCTTCCCGCTGGTAATGAAGTGATAGATGAAATTTGGGGCTCACTGCCAGCTTGAACGACTGCTTGTGACTATGAAGTTGTGGACACAGCGTCTGCACAAAGAGGATCCAAAAGTAGAGGATGTACCTTTAACTAATATGCCACTCACATCAAAGGATGAAGAACCACAGATGATGATCTGAAGAACCTGAAGAAGGTGACGATTCACATATTCCTTAAGAAGTGAGTTCCAGGATATTTCTGAGGGCAAAGATAGACTTGGCTGTGGAGAAGCTGCAGAACATGATAGATTGTCTGGTCAATCTGGGGCAAACTGAAGAGGCTGGAATTTTTAAGTATCTCCAAAAACATTTAAAAATTTTTGACAAGGCTGTTTTCAAAGACCTGCTAAACTGATGAGGCTCTGTCAAGGGTGTGACAGTGACGACGAACATGGATGATGCAGCTGTTATAGAGTGCATCTTCTCCTCGCTAAAGCACCATCTTGTAAAACAGCTCAAGTGCGCCGACGTTCAGAGGTTCTTTTCCGCACTGGGCAAAGTGATCTCTAGGCCCTTCAGAAAAAGAGGCAGGGTCACACCCATTTACCTGACATATTTGCTAAATAAGCGAGTTATTAAATGTTGTAAGGACAACGTATTTTACCATGTGATAGCTCAGCAAAGAATAACTAGCAGCTAGCTCAAAAAGGACTTAAGCTGAGATGTACAGTATATTACAATTTTTTTTCCAAACATTTAATTGTTTTAATTTTTTATGTTTGACATAGCACATGGTTCTGATCTGAATGAGTTTTAAATCTAAGTAGATTGTTTCCATTATGAGGTAAGGGAACATGTTAGGAGACAAAGCTCAGGGACCTACCAAAAGAACCAGAATTTTTATTTATTTATTTATTTTTTTTTATCATGGCTGCGATTCCAGAAGACATACTACAGATGCCCAAAAACAGATATATTTATTCAGGATGCTGCAAGAATTACAAGGTTATGGAGGAATGTAAACCCATAAACAGTACAACAATGGAGGGTAAGGCTGAAAGTCCGGAGCCAGACTCCATTAGGACTATTGCTTTCAACAAGGAATACACACCAGGAATAACACAGTTTCCAACACCGACTTAGGATCAAACCTCTCCAATACTCCATTAGGTAAGTGTTTGCTCTAGGTTATTAGCTGAAGCAATGTTGACTGGATACCTGTGTCTGTGATAGTTTCATCAACTGAATCAGGAGATGCTTGAGAGTTTCCATATGTTATGTAACCCGAAGTCTGTATTTGTATTTGTTTCTTTTCTTTGTGCTGCAATTGTTTATGTAATTATTTACCAGCTGCGACAGGGCAATCCCCAGGAGCTGTAGTACCTCCGCCTAGTCCTTTGTTTGTCTTCTGACTCAGCTCTCGTTTCGTAACTACTATGCGGTGTAAAAAGTGTTGGTAAAATGTGTTTGTTCATGAGAGGTCTCTGAAATTCTTGTACAAACTGATTTAAATGTATTTCTTGTATGAAATTTACTGTTCATTGATCTCTTTTAAAAGATTTTTCGAGTATATAGATAAAAAGGTATCTTAAGGGCGAGACATTTATCAAACCCAAGTTTTGTATTCAGTCCATGTGGGGAGAAGAAAACAGTTATATTTTTCATGATAAATGATCAAAATTCCCTGAGCTACACAAAAAAAATTACATACATTTTCACCAGGCAAAATTACACGTGTGTCTGAGCATGTTAAGGCCCTTCAATAGATGACAATAATTCCTTGTGTTTTAAATGGGTTCCCTCACTGTTTGGTGCTCATAAACAAAGAAAAGAGTGACTTCCACCTGTTGATACTTGCATGGACATTTAATGTTAACTATTATAGCTCCTCACTTTCAAAATGCATTTTATTATGACAACAAAGGCAACATTTTGAGCAGAGGCAGCATGAGACCTGGCTGAAGCTGTCAGTGGACAGCAGCATTCTACACCTCAGCTCTGCTGTTTCAATTCCCATAAAGAATGCGTTCTAACTAATATTTTGGCCATTGATTATTTCTTATTTCATGACCCAGATCTGTGCCAGTCATCCTCGTGTTTTGATATGAATTACTGATCCAGTGATGAAGTTTCCTCAGGGTCAGCACAGCTGTCCTACTGAGCAGCTACTCCTTAGTCACTGGGGTCAACCTTCCACAGTTCAACTGCTGGTCCCATTTTGAGCCCTCAGGTTTGCCCCCTCCCTGCTGTCTGTCAATCATGGTGATTATCATGGAAATTACTAATGTAAGAAGTAGAAGTAGCAACTTTAGGTATTCCTTGATGAACAAACTCATATCCTCTCAGGATTCTGACACTGGGTGGCATGGTGGTGCAGTGGTTAGCACTGTCGCCTCACAGCAAGAAGGTTCTGGGTTCGAGTCCCAGCTCAGGTACGTGATCTTTCTGTGTGGAGTTTGCATGTTCTCCCTGTATCTACATAGGTTCTCTCTGGGTACTGGGGCTTCCTTCCACCGTCCAAAGACATGCAAATGGGGACTAGGTTACTTGAAGCCTCTAAATTGACTGTAGGTATGACTGTGAGTGTGAATGGTTGTCTCTCTGTATAGGTTGGCCCTGCGATGGACTGGCGACCTGTCCAGGGTGTACCCCAACCCTCACCCGAAAGCCACTTGGATAGGCTCCAGCCCCCCTGCGACCCTTAACAGGAATAAGTGGAAGAAAATGGATGGATGGATTGATGAATGGATTCTGACACTTACCTTTTGAAACAAGATTTGATATAAACTGCATAAATAAGGAAATGAAACAGCAATTTTTTCTCTGTAAGACAGAGTAAGACTAGACCTTGACTAGAGCATAGACCTAGAGCATAGACCTTTCCAGGGAAGCTGAGGAGTGTGATCCCCCGATAGTTGGAACACACCTTCTAGTTCCATTTCTTAAAGATGGGGACCACCATCCCGGTCTGCCACTTCAAAGGCACCGCCCCGATGTCCACGCAATGTTGCAGAGACATGTCAGCCAAGACAGCCCCATAACATCCAGAGCCTTGAGATACCCTGGGCAGAGCTCATCCACCCCCGGAGCTCTGCCACCATGGAGTTGCTTAACTGCTTCGGCGAATTCTTTTTTTTTCTTTTTTTTTAACCTGTCCTGTTCAGTAGCTGAGGCAAGCAGCATCAATGTTCCTGGTGCCTTGTTGTACTGAAGCAATTTTTATTCTGCATAGGAGGAATCTGATAAACTCCTCCTATTGCCATTTATGTTTAATTTTATTAGGAATGGTATTGGTTCATTGATAAAGCGACCGGACTGAGGCTCAGGAGTGGACAGGAAGAGAGAACAGTGACAAGACAGTGAAGACAAGGGGGAGGGGAGAGACAAAACAACAACAACAACAGCAGAAAACAACAACAATAAAAAAACACTAAAAAACAAAACAAACAAAAAATAAAACAAAAACCAAATAAACAAACAAAGAAAAAGTAACAACAACAAAAGAAAAAGAAAGAAAAAAAAACATTGGTTGCAGAATTTCCAGTGCAGGCTTACCATTTGGTTTAATATAATTTTAAGATAAATGTCTGAGGGGCTGCATGGTGGTGCAGTGGTTAGCACTGTGGCCTAACAGCAAGAAGGTTCCGGGTTTGAGTCCCGGCTCGGGCACGGGATCTTTCTGTGTGGAGTTTGCATGTTCTCCCCGTGTCTGCGTGGGTTCTCTCCGGGTACTCCGGCTTCCTCCCACAGTCCAAAAACATGCAATTGGGGACTAGGCTGATTGAATACTCTAAATTGACCGTAGGTATGAATGTGAGTGTGAATGGTTGTTCGTCTCTCTATGGGCCCTGCGATGGACTGGCGACCTGTCCAGGGTGTATCCCGCCTCTCGCCCGTTGATGCTGGGATAGGCTCCAGCCCCCCCGCGACCCTTAATGTGTAGGAATAAGCGGAAGATGACCATGGACGATGGATGGATAAATGTCTGAGTGTGTGTTTATGGGTCAGTTGTGCGCCCCATGTGTGTATGTGTGTATACGCGTGTGTATGTGTATGTGTGTGTGCTACGGTTTGTCTTGGATGCTGTGCGTAGCTGGCTGTAGCTGATGTGGGGGGCCAGGACATCGCACCCCCAGTCCAGGATAGCAGGTAGGTCAGGACCAGGTCACCAGAGCACCCCGAAACCCCCAGGACACGGGGAGCCCCAGCCCCCCCCTCAGGAAACAGCCACAGGCCCAACCCATGCCAGGACCCATAGGAAAGAATAGGAGCAGCAGCCCCCATCCAGAAGCAACCCACAGAGAGACGGGGCAGAGATGACCCTAGTCCCGCCGGGCACCCCCCCCACACACACACACAGCATGAGCAGAGCCCAGGGGCACAGGGCCCCTCTGGCCCGAGACCCGACCAGAGCCCCCCAAGGGGTCTGCCAGCGGCGAGGCTGACTTCTGCCCCAGAGATTGGATGATGCCCCTCCAGGTCAAGCTGTCATTGCCCACGTGAGGGTTGAAGTCCCCCACTAGGACAATGGAGTCCCCAGTCGGGGCACCATCCAGCAACCTTCCCAAGGATTCCAAAAAGGATGGGTATTCTGAACTCCTCTTGGGCGCATAAGCGCACACAACAGTCAGGACCCGTTCCCTGACCTGAAGGCACAGGGAAACAACCCTTTCATCCACCGAGGTAAACCCAAACATACAGGCAGAGAGTCAGGGGGCTATCAAAAAGCCCACCCCAGCCCTACGCCTCTCACCCGGAGCAACTCCAGTGAGGGAGAGAGTCCAAGCCCTCTCAAGGACTTGGGTTCCAGACTCTGAGCTATATGTCGAGGTGAGGCCGACTATATCTAGCCGGTAACACTCAACCTCTTCCACCAGCTCTGGCTCCTTCTCCACTGGGGGGGTAAACGTTCCATGTCCCAAAAGGCAGCTTTCATGCCTGGGGATCAGACAGCCTCGGCCCCTACCTTTAACTGCTGCCCAAGCCACATAGCACTGGACCCTTCCAGTTCCTCCTGCGGGTGGTCGGTCCACGGGAGGACGAGTCCATGTATCCCTTTCGGGCTGGGCCTGGCTGGATACCACACCAGCCGCTTGCCATCGGGCCCCTACCCCAGGCCTGTCTCTACGGCTGGGTACACAAGCTCCTTGACCTATCTTCCATTAGGGGTCTGTTGAACCATTCTTTTTCTGGCCCTTTGCCTAGGACCAGTCTGCCTTGGGTGACCTACCAGGGGCAAAATGCCCCTGACAGCAAAGCTCCTAGAGTCACGAGGGCACTCAATCTCATCCGCCACAATAAGGTGATGGTTCCAGGAGGAGAATTAAGCCACTCAAGAAAGTCTGTCAGGGAAACGTATATGTTAAGGTTTTCATTTGGTTTATGACCATTCATTCACACTACAGTCATCTGAGCAATGTAACAGAAATGACATTGAATTAGCTGCTTTAATGCAGCAGGCTGAGTAGAACAGAGCCAGAAACTGTAGTTTAAAATTCCCAAAGCTGAAGTCAGAAGGTGCTCTTAAGATCCATCTATCCATCCACCCATCCATTTTCTACCGCTTATCCTGTTAAGGGTCACGGGGGGGGGGCCTATCCCAGCAGCCTTCGGGCATGAGGCGGGGTTCACCCCGAATGGGTGCCATTCCATCGCAGGGCCAACATATATAGACAATCATTCACACTCACAGTCATACATATGGTCAGTAGAGTGTCCAATTAGCATAGTCCCCATTTGTATGTCATTGGACTGTGGGAGGAAGCCGGAGTACCTGGAGAGAACCCATGCAAGCACAGGGAGAAAATGCAAACTCCACACAGAAAGATCCAGTGCCCAAGCTGGGACTCAAACCCAGAACCTTCTTGCTCTGAGGTGACAGTGCTAACCATTGCACTACCCCTGCTCTTAAGGTGATTTATCATTTCCATTGCATTGTTAGTAACTTTTGATAGAGTACAAGATGAAACACCTCAAAAAAATCCAGTACAGTTCAACAGTGACAAAAATCGTGGCCTCAAAAATGCTTGTTAGCATAAATTCTGATTCAATCAAAGTATTCTAATTTTGAACAGACAAAAGCCATCCAATGGCAAGTAAAATACAGAAATGTATCCTCTGTTTGAAAAGGTCAAAGGAATCTAGAAGGAACACAAAACACCTTTTAAAACCTTCCTTTGAACCCTAACATTACTCATGGCATAGCTAAGTCTTTGAAAACCCAACAGCTGGTTAAAACAGGGAGGCGCTGGAGTCGGTCAACTACAAGCCAATGAACTCGGTCATAAAAACAGTGGCAGTCAACAGAAATGCAGAGCAAGAGATGCTAAAGCATTTCCCTGTGCATCCCTGAGCAACACCACATATAGAAACAGCCCTGACCTACTTAACTATATTCAACAATTGGAGGATTTTTATCGTACAAATGTATCAACAAAAACACAAATTATGAGCCTACACATTCTGTACTGAATCTGCTTACAGTCTTATCCCATTTCCAGGCATAATAGCAACATATCTGTATTATTATTTAAGCTATCAGCCTTCAGCTCAGGGGACAGGTGTTTTTTTTAGGTCTTTCACTGGCTTCAAGTCAATACTACAGTCAAGTCAATACTACTCTGTGCACTTTTCAGTTCAAGACTACAATGAGTGAGCAGGTGTTTAGTAGACTATTGAAAACAGTCAGTAAAGCCACATAAATCTAACATTCTTAAGCCATGTGTTTAAACCACATGCAAGAGTTGCCAGTCTTAACAGGGCTCCTGCATGTTAAATAGTCCTTTTTTTCCCTGGCCATTTGAGTAATATGCCGTACTTTTTCCCTGAAGTCAACAAATGCTTTTAGCTAGAGCTCTTTTCATCAACAGACTTGGCGGCAGTGAGCCACTGCTCACAAAGAGGCCAGGCTAATTGACCTCTTCCCTTTGGTTCCCTCTACCCTCCACTGTAACTCTGCTGCCACTGCCACCCAATGTATTTCCATGACAACCTGGTGATTGTAAGAATGGTATGGAAACGTCAAACACTTGGTGGGCTTCCACCGAAGCACACAAAAGGCCAGTGACCTACATGTGGTGTAAGGATGAAGGCTTTTCCCAGAAGGACAGGCCCAGCAGAGCACGAGACAGAAACACAACGAGACCCCCCCAGACACTCACACACACACAGCTCAGTAACATGATATATGGAAAAAAAATTTCATTGGGTATTTGAAATGATATTATATTGTATAAACTATTAATATAAATTGAATATAAATCACAACCATCATATATAGCAAATGGTTGATAATTTCAACCATCCATTCGCTCTGTACTTGTCCATATATATTTTCTTCAAGGCCAACAAGATATATGCTGGCAAATATGCGGACAGAAAACGATGCTTTGTAAACCAACATTCTTGGCTGGTCAGCAATCAGGGGCCATGTTTGCCTGGCCCAATCTGGCAACCACAGATAGTCTTTATAGCCGACCCCTGGTCATCAATCAGGCCTGCTACTGAGGGCCTGGTTGACAGCAGCAGGGGTCACACCGTCGCCACAGAGACTGTCTTTAAAAGCAGCCATATAAACGATATAGGGGTTTGGCATGTAACAAAGAGAGAATGACAGAAGGAGAGAGGAATGGGTAGACCCAGTGTTAGCTGTGTCCTCTTTGGCTCCACCTTGAGTTAGACAATGCTGACCTGATTCAACCCTTTCCTCTGTAGACAGATTAAAACCATTTCACCCAATATAAGAAATAATATATTTCAGGATATTTAGTTCTGAGGTTTGGGAGAAGTTTTAATAAAATCCTGGAAACAGGAATTTGGAGGCACAATTGAATCAAATTCATTACCACTGTGAAAAATGGCACTAAGTCTTGACACCACTTTTTCATGTCCAACATGAAAACTTTAATATCTAATGATAGTCTTTTAAACAACTAAGTAGTTAACAATCAAGCCATCTAAAATAAAAACATAATCAAACAGTGAAATGAGTATTCCCCTCACTAACATAACTCAGTTAGGCAATACTGCTGCTTTTTTTTTTTTGGATTATTTTCAAACAAACCATGGAGTCATATTTTTGATTTGTCTGGAATACCTAAATATTTGGGAAAAAGTTTGAATGTGCAATGTCAATTTTTTCCCAGTGGTAAATAGTCTATATGATTCAACACTGAGGGGTGAAATACACAGCTTTTGCGACTGTTAAAAAACAAAACACAAAAGGTATATGTGCAATGTGTAAACAGAATATGGAAACTGTTACTTAAGTCAGTAATTATTGTGATAAATTGAAGCAGCCACACAGATCATGCTTCCTAGCTACACTGACATTTGCTTGACAACCTGCACTCAAACTCCTGGTTATTGCTCTTTATTGTTTGGGTTAAACAAATTTTGTGTAAGCCTATAGCATAAAGTTTCCACCTTTCTGTGAGATGTTATTTTTGTTACAATTAAACACTGGCTAGGATAATGTACATTTATTTATAATATTATATCTTCCCTTCTGAATAAACTGGAATGTTGATTTTAACTGCTGAACCAACATTTTCAGGATCAAGGAATGCAACCGTGCTACAAGGCTTTATCACATTAATAACCCACACATGCATAAGTGGGTCAAAAATGACCTGGTGAGGTTGTTTTCTTGCAATATCATTGTAATGAAAAGTTGTTTGCATTTAATATCCCATGTTCCTCAAAAGCCATGTATTTTCTATCATCCCATTCAAATATACATCCACAACATGGGTAAAAAACTACACATCACAAGCAGTTGGTCAGCTCAAGGAGACTCAACCTTTGTAGAAAGGCTTCTTTGGCAGTTTTGCTCATGGTAGTTTTTAGACAAGCATGGAACACATTTTCTGTCCAGCAAGATTTGTGGTATCTCCCATCAATTGCATGGGCATCTCCAGGTGAGATCCAGGTGTTTAGCCTTGTCTTCAGTGCATTACTATAGGACTTTTCCACAGCATCTTTGAGATGTTTACCTGCATTCTCAGTCCTAGTCTGTTACAGTGGATGTCCAGTGTTCTTTTGGCAAAAGAACTCTTCCTTATCCAGTGAATTTGTATTGTATCGTGTGAATGGCAATGGAGAACCAGATAATGAGGGGTCCAGCTCAGCTGTTGTGTATTCTGTGCTTCTTCTTCTTCTTCTTCTTCTCTGTCCACATTTTTTGGTTGTGTCCTGTAGTTAAAGCTTGTGCATTGAGGTCTCTTGCATATTGTATTTCAACCTTATTAGTTGCACTTGAGTGACAGACACAATGCCAGACTGCCTACTCTGTGCACATTTTTTTCTGGTGTGCATTTCTCCAGTTGCCTTTGTATTTGGACATAGTCTGCATCATTCAAACTTGTCCTCTCTTGAACTACCTGAGGAAGGAGCCCATCGGACTCTAATCTAGGGTGTTTGACTAGGACTCCTTTTTTTTTTTATAATCAGACTGGCAGAAAATGCACTGCTTCCAGTTCATGTCAGCTTGACATACCCCTTCTTTACCTCGTGACTTGTCATTCATGCTTGGCACCTGTATCGACATAAAATAATATCAAGGTAGCTACTGTTATTATCTAACTTCAAAGAGTAATTTTATAATAATGGCTGATAACACATGCTCTCAACATAATAATTATGAACATAGGCTACATACAAAGTGAGATAGTTTGTTAGCTAGTGTTAGCTAACTGTAAGGTAAGCTAATTTGAACAGGAAAATTCTCTTTCAAAGAGTCGTCATTCATGACACTGACATATACTATACAGTAATGTTAGAGACCTGTTAGCAGCAGTCATAAAGGTATATGTTGTTGAAATATAACATTCGGAGGTAAAAATCTGTCTGTTTGAGAAGCAAAAGTCTTTTATGACACAAACCATACAGTTATATTAACTAGCCTAGTTAGCTTCAGTCGTATATGTATGAATATGTTGTTTAAATATACAACATATTTTCTTAGGTAAATTGAAGGTAATAGTTACTATAGATGTGTGAGATGCTATACAAAACAATGTTCTTAAGGGATGACACTTCTGATATAATTAGATTTAGGAGGAGGCTCGACACCTCATTGCGGATAAAATCTTTAAACAGGAACTACTTAAGACTGTACATTTACATACGCATATATTTAAGACTGTACATACTCCACTGCTGTACATACTTCTTCCTCTTGTACTTTGTGTATTACTTGTATATATTACTTGTTTTTACACATTTGCACGCTTATTTTTTGTACATTTGCACTATCCCTTATATTTATCTTCTTACATTCTTCTTCTTCTTCTACTTATCTTCAAATACTATTTATGTTAAATTCTCCTTTGTTCTTGCTGCTGTAACAATGTAAATTTCTCCACTGTGGGACGATTAAAGGTTTATCTTATCTTTGTGTGTGAATCACTTGCAGCACCCATTCGAGTAGGTTTGCAATCTGCATATCTTCGTAATCATTCCCACAATAAATATTAAATATTTTCGTAAGATAAGAACAACTGGAATATTAAATGGTAACTTCTCATGATAAAGATATTGCAAGAAAATAGCCACACAGGGTCATTTTTTACCTACTCATGCATCAAAAATTAATATGGTAAGTGTAGCTGGCATCATTGGATTTCCTGACCCTTACAGTGTGGATTTAGGAGTAAAAATCAACATTCCCGTTTATTCAGAAGTCAAGATATTTCAATTTAAAATTTTACTGCGGATTTTTTTTTTTGATTATTTTCAAACAAACCATGGAATAATATTTTTGATTTGTCTGGAATACCTAAATATTTGGGAAAAAGTTTGAATGTGCAATGTCAATTTTTTCCCAGTGGTAAATAGTCTATATGATTCAACACTGAGGGGTGAAATACACAGCTTTTGCGACTGTTAAAATACAAAACACAAAAGGTATATGTGCAATGTGTAAACAGAATATGGAAACTGTTACTTTAGTCAGTAATTATTGTGATAAATTGAAGCAGCCACACAGATCATGCTTCCTAGCTACACTGACATTTGCTTGACAACCTGCACTCAAACTCCTGGTTATTGCTCTTTATTGTTTGGGTTAAACAAATTTTGTGTAAGCCTATAGCATAAAGTTTCCACCTTTCTGTGAGATGTTATTTTTGTTACAGTGTGGATTTAGGAGTAAAAATCAACATTCCCGTTTATTCAGAAGTCAAGATATTTCAATTTAAAATTTTACTGCGGCCATTTTTAAGCTCCAATATGGCTGCCATTTAGACAAATGCAAACACTGATTTTCTGATTCCTTACACAATAATCTTTGCAAAAATGTATAGTTTAGCAAATCTCTAAAAAAAATTTCCACAAAGATTAAAATTTGATAATAAGGAACCTGACTATGAGGAGTAATGTATAATTTAGCTACCACTTTCAGCATGCCTCACTGCTAGCAAGGCACTGATGCTTTTTTCTGAGTTTGCTGTGAATAATCTCATTTACTTTCATTAAAAACTGCTGCTCCCAAGTGTGGAGTTGGGAACAAGAAAAAAGTATACATGGCTTTATTGTTACTATTGAGTGTGTGTTCAATCATCAAATGTATGTGCATTTTAATAATCAACAAACAAGAAGGGGAAAAATGTATTTAAATAAATAAGCTGTAGTTTGTAGTAGTTTCTGTCATATATCTATGTGTACGAATGGCGACAACACACTTTAAATCTTCATATTGGTGTAAAATGTTCATTTATACACATTGCATGACTTCCCACCTGGCTAACTGGTTTGTTGATGTACATGCATTTTTTGAAATTGTAAAAATGTAGTAGTTATTTGAATTGGCATTGCTGCACAACATTTGAGAGCAATTGATTATAAATTATAGTCCAAATGCCAGTTTAGTAACGTGTGTTGTTATTTTGTTCCTTGCGATGACATCAATCTTGAATGGTGTCTTGGTCGAGCATCAGCGAATTGAAGACAATTCTTCCAACATCTAATAGTTAAATATCTGAACGATGATTTTCACTTGCAAACTCCACACAGAAGATCTTACGCCCAAGCCGGGACCCGAACCCTGGACCTTCTTGCTGTGAGGCAACAGTGCTAACCACTGCACCACCGTGCCACCTAAGGACAAATCTTCCAAAACCTAATAGTTAACTGTCTGATTGTTTTTGCTTAGTGGAATATTCTTAATTTAGGTAACACTCCCCACTAGCAGGTACTGCTAGTATTAGCATGCCTCAGTCCTACCAACTCTTTATTCCAAATTTGCTGTGACTAATTTTCCCTTATTTTTCCTGGAATAGGAAGCGCTGCGCCTTGTCTAAACAGAAGCTCTTGCATTGGATTGTTGATACCATATCTCATGCATACAGGCTCAGAGGCCTCCAGATCCCCCTAAAGAAATGTCATTCGACCAGGAGTGTCTCCATGTCATGGGCTGCTTTGAAGGGCCTTCCACTGAATGACATCTGTGCCTGTTCCCTATCCTGTGGCGATGGCTTTATTGGCTGTTCCTTCAGTCGGCAACTGAGTCTCAGAGAGTGCAGATTCCTGCCCCCTTCATCAGGTTGTTTGCATCACCCAGGTCACATGACTTTGTTGGTATTATGTCTTCATCTGCGCATGAGGCTTATCCAAGTATTTCATACAGTCTGTGGTGGTCGGGAAAAATGAAATAGAACAAGAGTTACGGATGTAACAAAGGTTCTATGAATTCTGGATGAGTTCATTGTCACTTGGAATCTTGATGAGAAGATTCTGTAGGAGAGGATTGCTGGGTGCCTGCCCCTTCATCAGCTCGCTTGCTTCACTCAGGTCACATGACTTTGTCGGTACTATGTTTTGATCTGCTCCTGCGGATGACGCTTATCCAGGTATTTCATGCCATCTCTGGCGGTCATCCAGAATTCATAGAATTTTAGTAACACCTGTAACTCTCGATTTTAATATTGTCAAGTGGAATGGCTCATTCATTTTTGAAGGGTCGTTCTGTATTGAGTTTGAGAAACATCGCTCTGTTTGAATTCCTGATGAGGTGCCAGGCTCTGAAACTCTTGTGACAGTTGACTCATCCCTGGAGGCAACGAGGGTGAAATGGTCAGTATTGAGCAGTATTACACTTGCAAGCTACCAAAAATAAACGATTACAAAAAGAGTTGTAGTGAGATAGATGCATCACTTATTTTAAGCATTATCCTGTGTGAGGCAACAGATGTCAGATATTATTGAGGCAAAACATGAAAAAAATGAGCGCTTCTAATGTAAGATTGTGATAACCCTATAGATGCATTACATCATGGATGCAGTGTGGCGGTCACCAGATAATGCTCTCAACTTTGGCCTCTACAACTCAAAATACTTTGACGCCAGAGCGTAACTACTAACTATGCATTAATAAGCACATGATTTCCTTCAATCTGTCAGGCTGTATTTTTAGATCAGATACACTAACTCAAAAACATCTTCTCTGTAATCACATTCAGACCTTCCTGACCACAAGAGGACCTTGACTGATTGTGGTAGGCTGCAAAAACAGTTGTTCTACCTCAAACATCAGAACATACAACAGGACCATTTCTGAGTTTCTGACCATTTTGTTTTATTCTAATGTCACACAGACGTTCCTCGATGGCCTGGAGCTTGATGACCTGGCAGAAAAACCTGTACCTGTAGAGGTAGATCCAACTCAATGTATAACACTGGCCTAAATTCTCCAGCATCCTTTTATAACATGATGCCAACAAGTAAGTCCCATCCAGTGCTTAATTTGTAAATCATAAGGTACCGGGATGCAAAGTACATATGACACCCCAGCAGTGACGTGATGGACACAGGTCCCGGAACGCTAAGAAAAACAACATGTAAAACCATTGCTTAATTTGTAAGGTGCCAGAACGTGAGAAAGTACATATGACAGCTCAGGGGTGAGAGAGGGGCACAGGTCCCGGAACGTATACAGAAAACAACATACAAATGCCCACTTGCCATGATGTGGGACTTACAAGCCTCCATTACAAATAATATCCATAGTATCAATGTTATGACGATAATTCACAGTTATTTAGCCTCTGCGCAGCACAGGTGAATGCCCACATCACCACAGGTGGGACTTAGAGTCTACAGTCAGCAATTCGTTTCTCAACAGGTCTAACTTGTAAAACAAGCAAAAAAGAGCTCACAATAAATCACACAAATCTTCCATTATTATTATTACTACGGTATTTAAAGATTGGCACGGTGGCCTGTTATTAGACGGTATGCTCACTATTTAGTTGTCCAAGACACCCCACATCGTTAGACCCGGCTTGGCTAGCTGTACTGTAGGTGAACCTGGCTAGCTGTGGCGGCGCTAGCCTCGTCAACATGACCGCTGCAGCTGCCCTCGTCACCGCTTGTGGAGGCTTTTCTGACTCGTTTTAAGCGTCATGCGACTCTTCCTTCTTTTTGAAAAAAACAGCAAATTTGACTGTCTTTTTGACATGTTGGCGTTGAAATAGTAACTATTTATTTCCTCTCTGCTTGCTCCTCAGAGGCGGCAAATTTCGAAAGGTTATTTGTTTGTGTCAGGGGCGTGGTTTGTTGGCATCAGTGCATCAACAGATCTCCGCCTCTTTCGAATGACGTTGAATCTTAATAAACAACATGAAATTCTAAGGATTCGGTCTGTAAATTTATCTATGCACATTATTACTGTATTTTAAACATTTTGAAAACGTTTTCATATATTCTTTTAATACAAGAGGTTCTGGATCTGCCCAAATAATTACCGAGGTACCGGATCTGCCCAAATAAGTACCGGAATGCAGGGAGGCCCAAATTCAGAGGTGCCGGATAATGTTACGGCAGGATCCGGCTCAAATTAACCCCTGGTCCCATCACCAGCTACCCACCATGACAATTTGATGCTGTCCGTATTAATTCAGTGCTGATATGGAAAAAGGTTGTTTCACTCAGTGAATTTTTGTCTTTCAGGGTTGAATCCCACTCAGCCTGAATCACTTCCAGTTAAGGAAACTGTGAGGAGGCCATCATAGCTATAACCATATTGAGGTGAGTTAACCTGTTTCATGTTAAGATTTTAGGCTCCACTATCCAAGCTAATTATCCAAACTAATAAGTCTAGCAGTAACATCTGGTCTTAAATTTCTGTTGTATTTTGTATATCTGACAGTTAAGTTATTTCTAGGTCTAATCATAAGCTGAATAGGCTAACCATATAAGGAATTAGACTAGTTGATGAGGAAACCTATTGTTGCTACTGTTCTCTTTTGTACCAATAACAATTTGACGTTGCTAAAATCAAAATGACATTATTGATCGTAAAGCTGATCATAGTTTAAACTGGTAAAACTAATTAGCCTAGCATTAGCACTTGACTTTATATTTTCAGTTTGAAAGATGCTTTGTGTTGAAGACTTAACATATTTTTATGCATTTTGTCAAAAATGGCTTAGTCTCCAATTTTGTTATATGATATACAATGACAATAAAGTCTATTCTATTCAGGAGTCAATATTGAGATGACATTGTTGGCAGAGACTCTTCAGTTGGAGACAGTAAGGGCATTGTTAAAACAGTAAGAGGAACAGTATGATTTTTAAATGTGGTTTCATTCACTGCATTACAGCTATGGGGTGCCGTTTGTAAAGCAGCCCATTGTAAAAAAACAACAGTAGTATTTGGTCACATTTAGCTCAAAACAACCGTTTAAAAAGTAATGTGAATTTTTGGAAGTCATTTTTTTTCCACATTTACAACAGCATTTGTAAACAGAAAAATAAATTGATAAATCTAAATGTTAAATCTAAATGTGAAATGTTAACTTTAAATGTGAAATGTTAAATCCAAATGTTAAATTGAAATCTAAATCATCATCTTCCGCTTATTCCTCACTAGTAAGGGTCGCGGGGGGGCTGGAGCCTATCCCAGCATCTACGGGCGAGAGGCGGGGATCACCCTGGACAGGTCGCCAGTCCATCGCAGGGCCAACATACAGAGACGAGCAACCATTCACACTCACATTCATACCTACGGTCAATTTAGAGTATCAATCAGCCTAGTTACCAAATTGCATGTCTTTGGACTGTGGGAGGAAGCTGGAGTACCAGAGAGAACCCTCACAGGCACGGGGAGAACATGCAAACTCCACACAGAAAGATCCCGTGCCCGAGCCGGGACTCGAATCCGGAACCTTCTTGCTGTGAGGCCACAGTGCGAACCACTGCACCACCGTGCAGCCATTTAAAACTAAATGTTAAATCTAAATCGTCATCTTCCGCTTATTCCTTACTAATAAGGGTCACTGGAGCCTATCCCAGCATCTACGGGCGAGAGGCAGGGTTCACCCTGGACAGGTCACCAGTCCATCACACAGAGACAAACAACCATTCACACTCACATTCATACCTACGGTCAATTTAGAGAATCCAATAAACCTATTCCCCAAATTGCATGTCTTTGGACAGTGGGAGGAAGAGAACCCACATAGGCACGGGGAGAACATGCAAACTCCACACAGAACGATCCCACATCCAAGCCAGGACTCGAACCCGGAACCTTCTTGCTGTGAGGCCACAGTGCTAACCACTGCACCATCGTGTAGCCATTTAAAGATAACTGTTAAATCTAAATCTTCCATGCAAAATTAAATATTTAGCTAACATGCAAATTCACACTGCCTGGAAACCGGAAGTACCAAAATAAAAGCTTGAGAAGGTTGGATTGTTAATTCTAGGATTGAAAAAAACGCATTAAAACCTATTCATTTATACACATTGCATGACATGGGGGGTTTAGGGTGACAATATCACGATAATGACTACCTAAATTAACAAAAACGTGTTTGCAGAAACTTCATTTGAAAGACTCTGAGTTTTCAATGACCCATCTTGTTTGGCGCGGGATACTGTATTTGCTGTACTGACTACAGCCAGCCACTAGGGGGCTCACTTTGGCTGAGTGGTACCCTGCACCTATGCACTCTACTGTGTCGCTCGCGCTCCTGCGCTACACGGAGAAGGGACATTGAAACCCATGCAGGCACAGGGAGAACTTGCAAACTCCACACAGAGAGACCCCATGCTTGCACCAGGAGTTGAACCTGGAAAAGTCTTGTTGTCAGGCGACAGTGCTGACTACTGCACCATTGTGCCGCCTCATTTATTAATTCAAATTCCATATTTGATTTTGAAGGGCCCCCCCTTTCTAAATGTTTTTTAGGGTGGTTTCCCAACGCCCGTGGATGTTTGGTGCTCCAGGAGAAATAAGGGATGTATGTACCATTGTTTTCGAGTGTCAATGCCGTTTATTGAAATGTCCAATGTAACCAATGTAAGTAACAAATACACAGAGGCAGGGCACTTGAGGAAGGTTTGCAGGTGACAGCAAATGGTAAAAACAACATAACAATCACTTACCAGTCATTTATCAAGGTAAAATACTGACATCCACAAGGCCAAGTGATGATAACATAGGATTTACCTGGGTGTATGTAAAATGTGAAAATAAAACACAGGTACGTTTTTCTTCAGTTAACACAAACTGCCTCCCAAAAGGAGTACCTCATACTAGTTAAAAAAGAATGGCTCATAAGCCAGAAAATAAGTTAACGGTGAGCTACAAAATGCAGAATAATCGCGTAGCAGATTCGAGAGGCACCCATGACAAAAACTGCACAAGTGTTTCTTTGCAGGTACTAATGCAGGGTGGTCATACACAGGCTGCTGTGATCCACAGCCGAGAAGAGGTGGCTCCAGGGGAAGACGCAACTAGTAACCGAAAACAACTGTTAGCGGTTATGTCAGCAACACAAATATGCAACCATTCCAGGACCATAACAATAATTGAGCAAACACAGAAACTTCACTTGATCTCAGTGTAAATTTCAACTAAAGATCTCATCATCAGGACACATCAAGATTACTTCTCGCAGTCATATATGGAGGATGTAAAGGACAACTAAAAGCTGTCAAGGGTGAAGTTGCTCACCTAAGAAGAAGAGAAACAAGAGCTTGGAGGAGACGTCTGTTGGGAGCATTGCATCCAAGAAAAAGTAGTAGGTAACACACAAATGTCACAGAACATTTAGAAAATGGATCACTACAGCAGCAATTCACCTTCTGGTGAATCTGTTTAAAATCAAGCGTGTCAAGAAAGACAACAGGATGTCTAGGAAATACATCGCTAACAACCTTGCCTCAAGAATTGTCGCTCTTTTTTTTCCCAAGTTGTAAAGAATTACAGACAACAAAGCTCTGCTGATATATTTGACCACTATCTCCAGGCCCCTTAGATGAAGATACTGGGTCCCATGAGTTTGCCAAATAATAAAATGTAGTCAGGGCATCTACAATTATTGCAAGTTAGGATACAGCAAAATTCTTATTTTTAAATAATTTAAACTGATATTATTAATTGTAAAGAGAAAAAAATTCCTACATTTCTATATTCTAGTACCATGAGTTTTTTGTTTTATCTAACCTCCATAAATACAATGAAATACTACTTTTTCAATTTTATTATTCAATTATTCAATTTCTTCATCAATTCCTTCCTTCCTCCCCTTCTCTGCTAAGTCTTAACCATAATGGACTAAAAAATTACAACAATAACACAACATATTTATCACTTGCAGGCGGCACAGTGGTGCAGTGGGTGTCTCACAGCAAAACGTTTCCGGCTTTTCTGTGTGGAGTTTGCATGTTCTCCCTGTGTCTGCGTTGGTTCTCTCCGGGTACTCTGGCTTCCTCCCACAGTTCAAAGTCAAGTCAGTTTTATTTGTACAGCGCCAAATCACAACAAAAGTTATCTCAAGATGCTTTTCAAGTATAGCAGGTCTAGTCACATGGTGCGGCCCAACCACCACCAGAGGGGAGCCACGCCTGCTCAGAAGTGCAAGAAGGCACAGAGCCGTCTGTACTTCCTCAGAGGTCTGGCGTCCTTCAACATCTGCAGGAAGCTGCTACAGATCTTCTACCAGTCTGTGGTAGCGAGTGCCCTCATGTAGGCCTACGTAGTGTGCTGGGGGGGGCAGCCTCAAGAAGAAGGACGCTGCACGCCTGGACAAACTGGTGTGGAAGGCTGGCTTGGTGGGTGGCACTGAGCTGGATAGCCTGACATCGGTGTCAGAGTGACAGACGCTGAACAGGCTCCTGTCCATCATAGACAACCAACATCATCCACTGCACAGCGCCATCTCCAGGCAGAGGAGCAGCTTCAGTGAAAGACTGCTGTCACTATCCTGCTCCACGGACAGACGGAGGAAATCATTCCTCCCCCACGCCATACGGCTCTTTAACACATATCAGTAGGAGCCCTGGACTCATGACAAACTAACAACATGCACCTAAGAACCACACGCACTTTACACATCTCTATAAAGGTCTTGTAAGTGTGTACAAACTGCCCTTTGCACTGCTTTAAACCCTGCATGCCTCTTTACTGCTCTTTTATCTTCCCTTGTCGGGCTACTGTAAATGCAAATTTCTCCTGGAGATCAATAAAGTATCTATCTATCTATCCATCTATCTATCTATCTATCTATCTATCTATCTATCTATCTATCTATCTATCTATCTATCTATCTATCTATCTATCTATCTATCTATCTATCTATCTATCTATCTATCTATCTATCTATCTAGTACCACGCTCCTTCAATGAATGTACACCCAGCAATTCTCCATCAGCAAGCACCTCCTGCAACAACGGCAACGAAAACCTTCCTTTTAACAGGCAGGAATGTCGAGCAGATCCAGGCTCAATGGGGACGGCCTTCTGCTTTGACCGGTTGGGGGGAAAGAGAGCAGGAGAGCGGGGCAGAGACAAAGACAGATAATGGAAGAAGACAGATATACAGAGGGAAAGAGAGGGACAGAAATAAAGAAGGAGAGAAACAAAAAGAGACTGATGGACAGATGGGGACATCAGTGCTACAGGTGGCGGCGTGAGCCTCTTCAGGTCTGTAGCCTCCTCCAGCAGTTCCCGGGATCTGGGATGTGGGGAGCCTGAAGGCTCCGGAGAAGAAGATGAGTTAGTGAAATAGACATGCAGGTTAGGTTATTTGGATACTCTAAATTGACTATATGTGACTGTGAGTGTGAATGGTCGTCTGTCTATGTGCTGGCCCTGCAATGGACTGGCAACCGTTGACAGATAAGCGGTACAGAAAATGGATGGATGGATGGATGATTTTCAGTACAGTTTCCGACACTTGTAAATTTTACTCACTTCTGCCTTAAAAATAGTCTGAACCATAACAAAACTTATTTCTAGTTGAACTGTAATGTATTTCCTGTATTTTTAACTCTCCCCAAAAAGTCTTTACTTCTGGGGCAGGCGGCATGGCTCAAAGGTAGAGTGGCTGTCTAGCCTTTGAAGGGTCGCTGGTTTGATCCTCACTTCCCCTAGTGACCACCTTGACCAACATACTGATTCCCCAGCCCCCCGTGCAGTCCTTAATGGATAAGTGGTATGGAAAATGGATGGATGGATGGTTTCCTATGTTACAACAAAAATTTCTCAAGTGTGAGGTAGGCCTTCCCAGAGGGGCTTCTCATAGTTTAAAGGAATGTAAAAGAAGTGTCATCAAAGAACAGAATGTAGGACAGTTTAAGATTTGGGGGAAATTTTATACTTGTCTTTGTACTCTTGGCTACAAGACACATGTCGATGTATTCTGAAGTTGTGTAAAATTGCAATATTCAGCTTGCTTTGTTGAAAATATTTTCAAAAGATTGCATCACTAGGTCAGTAGTCCATTCTTTTATTGGAGTAGTGAGCAACATTTTCATTTCACAAGTGCCTGAGATGGTATTGAATTTTCCAGTTAGTAGTCAAATACTCAGGTATAACTATGTAGTCAAATACTATTATTAGTAGTAGTAGTATTACCATGGAGACAGAGTTATGGCTTTTGAAATAATTTAGATTTGATTGCAAAAACTCTTATTCATGGTATTTATATTGTGATGGTGCAAGTAGGGTATTGTTTTATTTATATTTTTACCAATACAAATGTGATAATTTTGGGCGGAAGGCGGTATTGTGTATTGACTGTTCAAGTCTCTCTGCTTTTACTTTGTCATAATAATTGCACCAGTGAGGGCTCAGTCCTCACATGACTTCATTTTGTCATACTGACACCCTGTGGCAAAATGATGCACAGCTCGGCCTTATGCTGTGGTGTATCATCATCGAGACCACAGTTTTCATTTCACGCTCTGTTGTCTCAATATGCTCTCATGGGATTGCATATAAATAACCCAGTTACAGATCATCCATATCAATAGCATCCATAATATCTCTAATGTATAATGCATTGTGTATTTTTTTCAAGTCCATCGCTACATATTTCATTCATGAGATAAGAATTCTGTGTCATTTTATCTGTTACTCAGAATCCTCATGATATACGTTATGCCTTACAGGTAGAATGAGTATAATTGGAATTTTTTTCATTCTCATAAAAACTGTGTCAGTTTGGACAATTTACATGAATACATTGGAACACAAATGTAATCTTTTACTGATTATCTAAAAAGTCATTACAACAAATAATGATTAAAAAAACAATCTCAGGCTCATAATTATTTTTCTAATTTTCTTAAAAATTCAACTGCTGTATTTATGTTTTATTTTATTTACTCTCCATTTTTCCAATCATGTAATTGAATAAAGCCTTTGGGTCGGCAGTCAGGTAAAGATGCCTGTAGTATTCTTGTCACAAACAATGGAATGATATCTATTGGAATTCTTACTATTATTATTTGACATTTTCAAAATTCCTTTGGAGAAAATGTATAAGTTGACTGTTTGTCATTTAATGTCTGGGGTATTTAATTGACCTAAAAAAAGAATAAAAGTTGAGGACTGCAGTAGTTCACATCCATGCAAATTACTGTTGCTGGCCTCAGACAAGGTTGCAGACAATCAGGAATCAGCTGTGGTGCCATTAGACCATTCTAATGGTGCTTATCAGGAAGCCCTGATAGGGATCTGTGAGTAGGAGACAGGCCACACTATTGTAGCGTAGGATTCATATCATGTCACTGACACTCTCAACAGTTAGTCTATCTTTGACCACAAGGTGGTGCTCTAGTGTAAGAGTTAGAAGTGTTTTTGTGTGTGTGTGTGTGAGTGTGTGTGTGTGTGTGTGTGTGTGTGTGTGTGTGTGTGGGTGTGCACATTTGCGCACGCATCCCACTAGAAGCTGTCAAAATATCTGTCCCAGTTGTTCCTGCATATCCCCACTGATCAGAGTGCAGACGGGTTTCCTCGTCCTGTTTTACCTGCAGTCACCTGCTGCCAGATGACTGAGGAGAAGGCAATTACTGGAGCAAGCTACGGGAAACAGATGTGCAATTATGAGAACAGAGGTTTGCACTTAGCCCACTCATTGCCCCAGCATTGCCGATGCAATCCACAATGCAATCCATAGAAGCCAAATCCAAAAACAACTAATTAAGTCCTCACCACACCTAGAGAGCTGCAAGCACTGATCATCACAAACGCAACTCACAGTCGAATCCTCTGCTCATCATGATGTGCTTCATCAGGGCAAACATCACCTTTCATTACACTGATGAATTTTGAGGGATTGAATCTTAATTTGAAAGGCTGTGTTGGTAAGGAGCACTTTGGCTGCCAGCAATTAAATTTCCACTGGAACTCAATGTTATTCAACTGCACAATGAAATTAGTTTACTCTTTGGAGGATCAGGATGGTGAGTATCCCAGCAGACACTGGGCAAGATGCAGAATTTATTCAGAACCAACTAAGACCAGTTGGAAAAGTTCACGGTGAAATCTTATGTAGGTGGCTGGACATTAACTTGTTCTGGGGTGATGGGATGCTAAACACTTGCAGCATCCTCCACACCCCCTTGTGGATACTTAATGATGCAGAGGGGAAAAAAAAAAACAGCATTAAGTTCTCTGATACAGTTCCTTTTTCCTAATTTTAATTGGAATAGACTGACTGGACACTTTAATTTTTATTTAAAAGCGGGAGGCCCTTCAAGGGACTCACTTTTTTAATCAGCAGCTTTTAAAAGTAGAAGACCCTTTTTACATCAACAGTTTAATATACAGTATCCCACAATAACTTGGTCATTGTGGCATGCTACTAACAACAGCAAAACTTATGAAAAACCTGAAAGGAAGCGGATTCAACTGCATACACCAGTTTGTCACCTTTGACCATGCTTGCTCAAAGCAGCAGCAGACTGGAAATGCTTTATTTTTTGCTGAAGTCAAAGTGTTTTTGAATTACTGTGCATTTGGCAGGATAAAGACAATGAGGATTATTCTGGTCAATGCAGTTCAAACATTTTTGGACAGTTCTGTCGTTTGAATGCAATTGCAATTAGCTCCAAGCTAAATAAACATTGCTGGTTCTTCCTTTATTCTAGAGTCACAAAGAAGCTCTTTGAGAGCTCAATTTCGGAGTACTAGAAAGACAAAATACTATTTTTGAGTGAAGTATCTCTTTAAAGTCCAAAATGACTGTAATTGTTGGAGAAAAAAAAATATGTTATTGCATCACCATGAAAAAAAAATCGCTAGATAAAAAGCTAACATTACGTAAGCAATGGCAGTCTTTGAAGACTTTTACCGGTCTGCATGCCTCATCAGTTGTAATGTCCATTACACAATGACAGTCAGTTCAGTGCTGTCTTTGAAATGGCCTGGCTTAGGCCTTTGGATGAATCAGGGTTTTGTTATTCAAATCAGCCACATCAATTTCAAAATTTGCTTAAAAATGTCCAAATGCTGCAAATGGGTGCTTTGAGAGACAATACTCTTGCTTACTCCACTTAAGCTTTATAATATCACCCCAATGCAAAAGCTGTGTTGTTCTCACGTTTTCTTAGACTGTAATAAAATATTTGTACATCTGTTTCACATAATAAATTTTAAGTGTGACCTGGCAATTTTGTTGGCTATTTAAAAGCTGACACAGCTGTTCTTGGCTTCTCCTTTTGACTTAAGGCATCATATTCTCATCCCAGGTTGTCAAACACTGATACTTTCTCACGCCTCTCTCAATTTACAACCCCTCCACTCCATGCTTTCAGTTCAGGAGGATAAAATCAGACGATAATAATGTATTACAAAAAGTTCGAGATGTTGAAGTAGTGTCTATCAACAAGGACTTTACAGTGACTTGGATTCTCATTTTCATCTGTCAGTCAAAACGACGTTTGACCTTATCCAAAAGTTTCACATATTCAACTGAAATTGTGAGTACAAATGGAGGCCATCACTTTACAACAGTGCTCTCAACCATTTAAAATAAAGAGTTAAACTCTGGCTCTTTATTGAGACACCTAATATAATCAGTTAAGTTTGGAGAACGATGCATTTTGGATTTAAAAATGCATGCTGAATTAAGGTTTCACATGCGTGACTCACATTGCAGGAGCCTGAGCATCTCATATTCTCCCAGAGGGTTTTTACATTGGAGTTAGCTGAGAGTCTGGTGTGTCTCATCAGACGCCAAGGGGTGGCTTGTACGTCGGTATCAGATGCTGAGGGGTGTGACTAAGCGTCGGTATTTGACAACCTGGCACGAGGATGGGCTGCTTATGCATGCCCCTGCTGACAGACAAAACATTGAGGCTATGCGGAATGAAGTGTGCCCCTGCTGATGAGGGAGGGATTGAAGGACCCACATGTGTTTCCTGTGTCTCACTGGGCTTCTGAGGAGATCTGCTGCTTACTCAGGAGTGAAAGCCTCAAATTAAAGTGTTTGTGCTGACAAAGGACAAATGGGATTTTTCCTTTGAGCAAACGGTGCAGGATTGTGTTGGCTTGCTCAAAGTGCCAGGGAAAAATGTCTCCTGGCCGACACCTTTAATGAAACATGCGCATGAAATTAATGCCTGCATATTGCTACCAATGTTTGGATTGTACATGTATAAAAGGTAGAAAGAGATAAGGCAAGACACAAGTGAAGAGAGAGAGAGAGAGAGAGAGAGAGAGAGAGAGAGAGAGAGAGAGAGATGCTTCTCTCCTGTGTATAGATATGTCTTTTGTACCCTTGAAGTGGAAGTAAATTGAATATTCATGAGTGAGCGTGAATAAGTGCTCTGTCAGCCAGTAGTGTCACTGATAGATGAGGGGTGGACCTGCACGATCCTCCATAGAGAGCCACAGAAGTGGGGGCATTAGGTACAGAGAAGCCTTGCCCTGGAAAAAGACATGATAGAGGGGTTATCCTCTATTGATGCATACACTGAGCTCTAGTTTTACAAGGCCATGCCACAGGCAGGTATATCCAATGACTTGACAGTTTGTAACTTTACTGACAGGACAACTACGCTGGAGAAACAAGGAAATGGGGAGAAAAGGCAGATTTGCTGTAGGAAAAGAGACTCTTCTCCTTTTACACATGGCTAGTCTCAAGTCTGGGGTTTCCTCCCCTGATTCCTGTTTTCCAGCCAGTGAGTCCAGTCCAGAAACCCCCTCTAATTTCCTCTGACAAGTTCTCACAGTTGCTTCTCAATCCCCAGTGTCTAACTCCTCCTCCCCCTCCCCTCTCCCTTTTGTAGAAAGAAGGCCGACACACACAGCAACTGATAATTTCACAGCTGATATTTTGATATGATAATTTTATTCATGATGCCACTCTACGGCCGCTGTGCTGCTCGTCTGTTCAAGTGTAAATGAGGAGTGCTCCATGTAAAATGTTCTGCTGAGGGGCAGCAATGAGGCTCTGTGGCCAAAACAAGGCAATATACAAAGTGAGTTGTGTTCCAGTACCCAGAGTGGCCTGGCCCACATCGACTTCAGTCAGCATGCCTGGCTTCACCAACATAGACCAGATGGCCTCATCCTCAGGCAGAGAGAGAGAGAGAGAGAGAGAGAGAGAGAGAGAGAGAGAGAGAGAGAGAGAGAGAGAGAGAGAGACAGACAGAGAGAGAGAGAGATAGAGAGAGAGACAGAGAGAAGGACAAAGAAAAAATGTGACAGCGAAAGCACTGGTGCTTGACTTGTCCCAGAGGTGCCAGGCTCAGTCAAAGTTGTATCCAACATTGGGCTCAATGGCGCTGGAGCTCTTCTATATGAAGACTAAAAAGAAAAGAAAAATGGAAAAAAAATCTCACAAAATTGGCATACAAGGTATCTTTAGTCCATATTTGGCTTCTATTTTCTGTCTTACCACACATGTGGACTTGGTAGGGTTGCTGGTTAGAAAATAAGAATTAAAATTTGATTTTAAATTATACTCATGTGCTTCCTAGTAACAAATACAAACTAAATATTGCATAATGATAACGTAAAAAACAAACAAACAATGAAGCAGGGGATGTCCTTATTTTCACTCTTTTAGGAGGGTCAGCTTAATAGCATCTGTTATTCTTCTGTCCTCTGTCCCACTCGTCATCCAAAGATGTCAAATGTGATCTCATGGGACCACGGCTGAGAACATTGTTTCATGTTCATGCCTTTTTGTTTTCCATGTGGCATTTAACACCTCATGGTGGTATTAAACATGGTGGCCAAGAAAAAAAAAAATTTAATCCAATCAAAACCAAATAGTGCACTGATGTAACAGAGTTCGGCAATCCAGAAATTTAATCTTCATTCATATTTGATGAGGCTGGAGGATTGTTTATCATCTTCCATGAAGACAGAGAAGTGAAGAGTGGTTTATGGGAAAAGTTGTTTTTTTTGTCACCTGATATATTATAAATTATTATTATTATTATTATTATTAGAATAATTTTTTTTTTTAAAAAGTATTTAGAACAAGACCTTAAAACTGGTGTACTGAGTCAGCCCACCTGATGCCAATCAAAACGGAGGATTAGGGTGAGTATCCTGACTTTGGAGGCAAAGAATAGGCCTTCAACAGGACATCAAATATATTTTTTCCAAAATGCAAATCGCATATAATATCTGTTGCACATTTGATCCCAGTGTAAATCTATGTGCTTGTCAAACCTAACATTCCATGTACACTGGGTGATCTGTTCCATAGCATAAACTGGCAGGTGCACCCAAGTAGACATAGGACACAATGTTCTTTTTTGCAATCCAAATCACTAGAATCAGATCCTTAAAAAGATTCATTCAAAAGAGTGGGGATGATGACTCATTTCAGTGCCAGTGGAGGTCTGATTGCATAGTCCAACTCACCTGGACAATAATAGCTCGTGATTATGCCCATGACAATCCACAGCTTCAAGTTCCTTGTTGTTTGAATAGCACAATGAATCTATAAGGGACTCGTTCTTGCTCCGAGCAGCAGCAGTGTGTTTCTTCACTTCCCTCTCATTATGGGACAACCTAACATTTTAAATATATGTTTCTCAGTAAGTTGAAGGTGTGAGTGTAACCATGTTAACAACCGACGGTGATACTGATGCACAAGCATAGTTGATTTTGCCAAACTGGTGAATTGTGCAGTTTTGGATTAGTAAATGAGTGGCACCTGCTGGAGGTCTGTGCCTGCTATGCTGGGATCTCCTGTCCTCCAGTGTGGGGCTGGTATGCTTCAGACTGAGCAGAGTTTGCTGCATTAGATTAACTGGGGACTGTGAATGCTGTTGGTCCGCTGAGAGTGTGTAACATTGGTGCATCCCTGTCTGGCAGAATAGTAATTAGATGAAAACATTTGCTTATAGGGGAGCCCAGCATCAGGAGCATCTTACCTTAATGTAAGGAGTGCCAATGATCCACTTGTGTGAGTTACATATACTATTCTCTTACATTTGCGGAGGAATCTTTGCTTTTTTACTGCACATTTATGTGTTGATTGAAAAGTTATATTTCAGTACAACTTTGCTTCTTCCACATACTTCCCTTAATGATGTTTGAACCTGCTATCTGTAGCCAGCATCTGCAGCTACTACAAATTAGTTGTCAGCTTGATTTGATTGCAAACCAATCATTTCAGTAAGTGATTTAGTTTGTTGACTCAAATCATTTGTTATTTTCCAACAAATAAATAATGAACAACACAACACTACACCTAAGACGCACTGAGGACGCATTGAGCTGGACTACTGAAGGACACCTAATCAATGTATGATCAGATTGATAAACTCAGAGAGAGATAATCTATAATCAGGATCTTTGGTTATTTAGATTCCTGGAAGACACTGAGGAATATACTTAATAGAAGCAGCCTGCAGTGTTTTGCTCTCTTCTTATTTCAATTTCCAGCACAGCAGGTACAGGGAAGCATTGCTATCACCTGCCAGGTGAAAACAAGACAATATATCTGCAACCCTTTCACCATCATTAGTAATAGTCTATACTTCCCCTCTCAGAAACCAGGTAATTAGTGTGAGGCTTAGGATCACTTATTTATTACTTTATGCCTATGTTTGTTTGTGAGTTTCTATGCTTTGAAAAACCATTATTATTATCCATCCATCGTCATCTTCCGCTTATTCCTACACATGAAGGGTCACGGGGGGGGGCTGGAGCCTATCCCAGCGTCAACGGGCGAGAGGCAGGGTTCACCCTGGACAGGTCGCCATTCCATCGCAGGGCCGACACAGAGAGACGAACAACCATTCACACTGACATTCATACCTATGGTCAATTTAGAGTATCAATCAGCCTAGTCCCCAATTGCATGTCTTTGGACGGTGGGAGGAAGCCGGAGTACCCAGAGAGAACCCATGCAGACACGGGGAGAACATGCAAACTCCACACTGAAAGATCCCGTGCCTGAGCCGGGACTGCTAACCACTGCACCACCGTGCAGCCCCATTATTATTATTATTATTATTATTATTATTATTATTATTAAAGCAGTGACTTTCTTGCCATACTAAGCATAGCACATGTGGCATGGCAAGTCATGGGTCAAATCATAACTACATGGCTTTTGCCATCGCTTCACACTTGGAGGGAATATCTCATCCAGATCATTTCTGAAATTGTAACACTTGGCTTGGATAATAACGGCTGTATATGGCTTCTTCCTGAAGAAACCTGAAATCTAGCTTTGTTGTGATTTTGTGGGTTCCTTGAGATTTTATTCATTCACTTCTAAATGTTGGCCACATTTTTTGCTGGGTACATGCCATAGGAAATTTGCTTTAAGGTTTTTATTTAGTCTAATTCCTTATAGTTAAAATTAAAAAGGGGTACTAATATATGTGTTTATTTGCATATGGAGAGAGGAACCCAAGACGCATATTGAGATGTATCATAATGACAGGTATGAACATTGTTATGATTGGCTTACTCAGGGGTCAGGACTCATGTCTGAACAGAACCTGAGGTTTGGTGGCAAATTCTACATGTGTGAAAGATAAACAAGTCAGAAAAACACTACAGCCTCCAAATACAACCTGAGCATGGTTGCAGTTACTTTGTCAAACCATGATATCACAATTAATTTGATCAAATTTACATGTTATTCATGGAGAGAGTAAAACTTCTAGTTATTCTTTGAAGTTTAAAAACTGTCAATAGTCCTTTAAGACAAGGAAACTGAGTATCATTTTCCATTCTTAAATGACTGTGCAGGGCTATTACAGATGGCCCATTGGCCCCTCCTAACCTCCCACTGCTCTTTGTTTTCTTTCCTCTCTTTTGGTGATAATGTATTGTCTACAGGGTGTGTAATGATCCTCGAGAGCAGCCGTATACCACTAACAGGCACTTCTGTCAAACACATCACCATTGCTGTGCTCATTGATTTGTGTTGCCTGTAAATGGGCTGTTTCCTCCATGCCGGGCGCAGCCGTAATTGCATCTTGCTTAAATGATTCAAATAAGGCGCTGTGTCGCTCTTACCTCTGCTTACCCTCCCTCCACTGTCACTGTCACCCCCACTTATTTCATTACAGATTCAGTAGACTTGATAAAACAGCAGGGGTGCCCCATTCCACAGCTCTTAGCCAGCCTGGCCGAGACAAAGAAGCGGTCAAGCGGGGCAACAAATCACACCAAATGGAGCGTTTGCTCTTTGTGCAGCCTAGTTATGGAAAACTGATAGCAGTATCCAGAATACTGAATAGGTGTAATAAATGCTGAAGAAGGGGGACTCTTCTCCTAATTGGGTGGTGGTGGTGGGGGAGGGGTGGGTTGGGGTGGAGGCACAGGCATCCCCCTTTTTGTATCTCAAAATGAGCTCTCTGAAACAGTCTAATAGCCTGTACACAGTTAAAAAGGGGCACCCCCACCCCCACCCCACCCCTCTCCTCAAAGCCATTCCATCCTGTCTTTCGGCTGACAGATAAACATGTTCACTGCTGGCTAATTGCACTACCTGCTTCTACCCACTCTCAGCTGACAGGCTAGCAGTGGCTACGTGAAGCCTCAGATCTCCTGGACCACGCGATGCTGGAGTAAAACAATCAAATATACAACAGCTAAAGTGAGGCTGAAGAACTTCAGGGGTAGAAAGTGGAAAATGTGTACCTTGAAACGCACTGTGCAACTTTCCAAATTAGGAGCGAAGTTTGCAGCTAAAAGAGACAGCTGTTGGGCAGGCGTTGACGGATTAAGTAACATGACAAGTGTTCCAAGCAATATGACAGCATCTGTCTAACGATATCAACGTCAACAAGAGAGGGAACGCAGACTGACTACTTAAAAGATAACCAATGAGATTCTTCTCTTTGCATAATGAGTCTCCTCCTTTTCGCAACGAAATGTACGTGTTCAAAATCAATGTACAGTCAGATACATCAATATACATGTAGCATGTCCCAAAGGTATTCCGTGGAAGTACCTTTGTCTGAATGGGCTGCAAGTGGTCATAAAAGATGCAGGCCCTCAGCTGGACACTGACTCCTTCCAGTCAGATGAATAATAGTACAAAGGGCTGCTAAATCATTGAGACAGCAGCTCTCTACTGTCTAGATTGCGCTGGTCCAGCACAACACCACTAACAGATCAATGCAGAGGACATAGGAGGCATCAAGGCTCACAATCCTCCAGACGATGCCGGTTTGCCTTCAGAGGGAGCAGTCAGAACTCAGGAGGACTTACAGCCAAGCCGTCTGTGGAATAAAAAGACCTAATTAGTCAGAAGCATCAAAACCGATTCCGCATAATGAAAGGGGGGTGCTGTTTTGATACATCTGAAATTCTTGGAATTCTTCGAAGTTGTTTTTTTTTTAATACAAGAGAATTGACAAATGGGCAAATTGGTCAGGCCCATTATGATCATCTTGATGGTGAAAGGGGGTCTGCATGTTGAGGAAGTGAGCCAAATATGGGGCAAGGTCAGTGCAAACCAATTTCATTTGGATGTTATCTACGAAAAAACTCAGAGAGAGAGGGAGAGAAAGCATGTTGTTTAAGTAAAACCCTCAAGAACATTATGATTTATTTAAGTGAGGAGAAAATATGAATAATGTATCGGCTATACGGAGCATGAATCTCTTTTGTATTAATTGTCAGGAAGGCTTGTATCCAGTGTGTGAGGAGAGGAGGGGCTGGAGGACCCAGAGATCACAGGGCCGCTGTGGCTCAAAGCCGCCGGTCCTACAGCCACATTCATTGACTTGCAAATGAGCTCAAGAAGGCTAATTAATGGGGGGCTAATGAAAGCAGTGGTTGGGCTCGAGTAAAGAAATAATCTGGGACCCCAATTTCACTTTCCACCTCTTTTTCTGACTTTATGTCTCTGCCGATTGCTGGTGTGATTGGCCTCATCTCTTCCCACAAGATAGCTTTTTCTATTGAAGGGTTAGGTTGATTGCTGACCCCATCATTATATAAACAAAATTATTGTTGGTGGTGCTGGTGATGGAGTTATCTGGCTTTGGCATATTTTCTAGGGAAAATTGAGAAATGGAGTAGGATATTTGTGAGTAGCTTAACGGTAAGGTACACTTTTTATTCTTGTTTGCATTGGCGAGATAATGAGAAAAAGGCAAATTAGTGACTGCAATGTGGATGTGCATGATTGAAGCAGCGTGACTCCTCCCAATGGTAGTGTAGGAGCATTCACAGCACTCCCTGTGTCTCTTCAGTCTCTTGTCCGCTATCCAAAAAACCTATTAATATCTTTATGTTATCTGCTATGTGGCAGAGTTTAATTGTCATTCAAATGACCTTACAAGTATTGCTAGGTCAGCTCCTGGCTCTGATCAATGTTGACGTGAACTCAAAACCATGGTTTACTGTCCAGCTCTGGTGTGGTATAGTGGCGTAGCTGACAAACTGACAAGGGTAAAGGATATGACAAAGTAACCAAACACACATGGCCCTCTATGCTATTTTCTACTTGACTGTGCTTTTACCCTGTTTGCTGGCTCGTTCATGATGTACAGAAATGTAAACATACCAACGTGAATGCGGGTATATCCGGTGGAAAAAGTGTGGTAGATCTACTGCCATATCTGCTGTGGCAACTGCATGGACATATAACCGTTGAAGGCCTTTGAGATCCCTTCAGCCATTTACCAAATCCAAGTACAGTTGTGGGACAATATGAAGATAGAATGGCTAAGGTTTTAGACTGGCTATTGTTTAAACTGATACATTTTAAACTTTTGGGACTAATGAGTACTATCCTCAGGTTGTGCCACAACTTCTCCCTGTTTTTGCTACCTCATTGAGGTTGAGGCAAGTGTATACACACAAACACACACACACATACACACACACAGACACACACACACACACACACACACACATATACTCACACACACACAGATGGAGAGAGATCAGCTGCACAGATTAGAGAAGCCTCTGTGAATTTACAAAAGCTATGCAAGTTACTGTAATAAAACCTTAAAGCGAACATCAAACCACCTGATCAAGAGTTATCCAGGCATTAAAAGATGATGTTTGGAGGGATTTGTTATGTAATTAAGGAAACAGTGTGACAAACATTTGTATTGCCCCCGGCAATAATCTGGGCTTGGGAGTCTGGGAAAAATAACCCACTCCTGCAGTAGTATATAAATGTACTCAAAGCTGTCTCAAGCACTTTACAGCAAATTTACATTTACTCATCAACACACACACACACACACACACACACACACACACACACACACACACACACACACACACACACACACACACACACAAACAGGGCAGGGCTGGACCAAGCACATTTGGTGCCCTAGTCTAGAATCCCCTGTAAAGTGACATTTTGTAGTTTTGACCAACTACCACCATGTAAAACACAGATAAAGTTCACCATCAATTAAGACATGGATCATTCGGATTGTCATCCAGACTCCCTCTGGGGGACTAGGCGGAAGTCTCCCCATAAGACAACCTGGGGTGCAATTTTTCTCATGTCAGCAGTTCCATCTGGAAGTTTCTAACATTCACCATCTCTCTTGACATAAGAACAATTAAATAATTTCAGTCCTGTACATTGTGAGAAATAATATTGGACCTTTAAATGAAAGGACATGCCTTTATACTGTATCTTAACGGTGCAAGGGATTCAGCATCACTGTCATCACAAAATTAAGCCCACCACTGGCCCCTGTGAACCAACATGGCAAGCATTAGTGGACAAGCTACTGGGAAAATTGAGCCCCATAGAATTGTAGCAAGCTACTGAAAAATGGCTTCAATAGATTAGTTGAGAAAATAATGAGGGTATATTTTTTTTGTCTTTAACTTAGAATTGACACAATAACATTAGCAGGCCTTAGATACAATCTTTGAGCTAATGCTTCATTATTTTAAAATCATTGGTTCATTATAAATTAAGAGAGACCAGTCAGTGTATACTTCTACACACCAGTCTTTCTACTCTCCATGTGCATAGGTTTCATACATGCGGGATTTTGCCATATGGGATTTGACTGCTAGTCCCCATCATGTATTTTAGGTCCTAAAATATATGAGTAGCCTTCAGTCCTTCCTTTGCACTTTTGCAATGTCATAAAATGATTTTATAAGTGCCTTCCACACCATAAACTGTTAAAATTGCAGTTTATTCCAGCTTACTACTTTTTTTTTTAGTTTTAAACATAGAAATACATTTTGGGAATAGAGTGTTTACATTCTGGAGTCATAGGCACATTGTCTACAATAGCTAACTCTAAATAATCATAACTGTAATAGTTTCACTGAAAATTATAATGCTGCTGATGTTGCTGCTGGGGGTTGCATGATCCACTGTAATGGTAGCTCCTTCACTTCTTCTTTCATGCACTGGATAGGCATCAGTGAATAGAAAAGTCACCCTCTTGTCCCTCTCCTCCTTGTTGGGATACTGGGGCATGTGCTTGGATCAGATGCTTTGCCCCGAAGTTGTGTCTTCTGTCTTTGAAGTTGTGTGACTCCTCTCAGCCACCACAGCAGCCCCTGGCGCTGCCACCGTCCGCAGGGTCTTGCTGCACACAACTGTGCTGCCGTTTGAAGACGTGGAGCAACAGCCGTCTCTTCTCGGCCTTTGCTACTGCCAAAGGCAAACACACACATACATACAATACACACATGAATGCTCACACACAACTCTCACTCACACAATCAAAATCGGTCTCAGCTTTTTCTTGTTACCCTTTGATATGTACTCAAGCTCTGACTCCCACCCTCTAAGACCTCATTCATAAGCAGCATAAGTTTCAAACATGTAGGAACACTCATTCAGTAGAGTGACTCATCTTTGGATAGGTAAATTATATGTGGATAGACACTGTTATTGGTGCTTCCAGACTTTTAATGCAAGAATGCTTTGGTCAATGAGCTGTGATGTCTGATAAGAGTAGAAGTACTTGCTTCCATACCTAGTTTACTTTACAATTCACAACCTAACAAATAGCATCTCCACTTGAATATAAAAAAAAAATTGTACCCATGGGTTGAGCTTCCACGGAGGACCATATATTTACCCTCCAAGTTTTTTGCTATAAATCCCAAAGTTTCCTTAGAAAGTTGCATAGGCTGTCTTGCGTGTGTGTGTGTGTGTGTGTGTGTGTGTGTGAGTGTGCGTGTGTGTGTGTGTGTGAGTGTGAGTGTGTGTGTGCATGCACAAACAACATTTATAAGGTCTTTTAACCTGCTGCAATGGCTGTCTGTGTTCCATGCTGCTATCTCCCATCCGTGTCTTTTCTGTAGATATTGTTGACAGTATTTTCAAATATGTTTTTAGCTGTACCTTACGTACATTGATTGTTTGAACGAAAGGATACATACTCACTACACGTTTCACCACAGACTCATATTATGAATGTGGCTGGTGTGTTTCAGCTGTCACTCGCACTATTGACCTCTCTCACACTTTCTGGACTGCATCTGAGCCACCAAACCATTTTGAGGAACAACTTAGTTTGGGATTATTAACTAAAGCAGTCCACTACATTTATATGTTAGTCCAAATATGATTTAGCAGCATTAATGCAACAAAGATTTTAAATAGCGCTACAAAAGAATATCAATAATAATTATTGTTCATCTGTTAACTATCAGGGTGGCACGGTGGTACAGTGGTTAGCACTGTCGCCTCACAGCAAGAGATCTAGGTTTTGAGCCATGGCTCAAGAACAGGGTCTCTCTGTGTGGAGTTTACATGTTCTTGCTATGCCTTTGTGGGTTCTCTCCACGTACTCCGGCTTCCTCCCACAGCCCGAAGACATGCAATTGGGGACTAGGTTAATTGGATACTCTAAATTGACTGGAGGTGTGGCTGTGAGAGCAAATGGTTGTCTGTCTATATGTGTTGGCCCTGCGATGGACTGGTGACCCGTCCAGGGTGAAGGCAGCTGACATAGGCTCCAGCCCCCTCGCAACCCTTAACAGGATAAGTGGTAGAAAATGGATGGATTGATGGATGGATGTAAGCTAACAATGGTAGTGGTTTCTTTGCTAATGTTGACAACATATCAGTCCCCAGTTCAACCTGGGCATTTGTTCACATGCTCAAGCTGCTTCCACACCAAACACAATGTAAATTTTCACGCGAATTTGACCACTGGATCATTTGTTTTCATGAATGCGAATTTGTCGCTCAAGTTAAATATTTTCAACTTGCGCATGGACGCAAATACGCGAAATTCACGTCACCAAATTTTCATATTTGCGCCATGTGCGTCATTCGTGCCGCCCAGCGAGTACATGCACAAATTAGCATCTATTCGCTTCTCTCCATAGACTTTACATGTAATGTTAATGTGCCAAAAATTCACATCGTTGGTGTGAACACATCTTCAGAGATTACAGTAAATTTCTGAGTACAGTGATGATATCAGTAAAAGAAATGATACCTGAAACAATGGGAATCCATGATGTTAAAATGAGGAATTATTGGATGTGCTGGAATAACTCTTTGCTATTGTAACTGCTAGCAAATGCTGTAAATTCACATTTAAATTGTACTACAGTATTTTGTAGTACAATTTAAAGTCAGTTGTACAATTGTATTTTTTACTGTTCATAATTGCAAAGCATACTTCAACGATGATTTGCATGTGATATTCCCTGTGTCAGTTTTCTAATGTTCACAATCTAACTTTCTTTGTGGGGGCCTTTGCGGGGGTTCCTCCCTTCACAGAGTCTCCTGGCTCCAGGGTTACTGAATCATTGGGCTAGTAGAGACCCCTGGCCTGCCCTGCCTCTCTGCAGCTTCTCTTCCCTCTCCCCAGGTGTGTGAGCCCATTCCACCCTCTACCTCCCAACCCCTCTTGCCCCGTCCAGCCTATAGGGGACTTGAGGCTGAGATGGATGGTGAGGCAGAGCACAGACCCCTAGACGGGCTGATTTATGGCATCTCCTTTCCACCCAGGCAGAGCAGAAGCCCCAGGTGTCCCGCCTTTACAGCACTGGGGACAGCCGCTGTCTCAGACCTGATGGCCCAAGACTCCCAGTCCACTGTGATACCAAGTACCAAACGGCCACTCCAGAATAGTTGCCATTCGTCATGTGGGCAGCCGGGGATCTGCCTTAAAGAGTGGCAACATAGAGAGCAGGAACAATGAGAGCCGTTCCCTTCCTCCCTCGCCTCTTCCCACATACATTGATCTCGACCCTAACAATGTATTAGATCTATGCTGTGCACCTCTGCTAGGCTACGGGGGGGGGGGGGGGGGGGGATGGTGAGAGACATCACTGGGCTTTTGTGTAACAGTCAGCGCAATCACTTTATATAAACCAAAATCACAGGCAAATGAGAGAAACCTTTTTTTAAACATAGACTACAGACTCTGTGTTTAAAAAAAGGTTTCTCTCATTTGAGACACCATTGGCTGCTCCACCTGTATACAACTGTACAACAATAATGGAGTGAGAATCATGAACAAATACATATTTCATCATAATCATGTCTATCATCAATGGATGGCTATTTTTTTCTGAGTACTGTTACACCCATCGCCTGCATGACTGGAAGAAACAGCAAACTAATTGAATTTACTTTTATTTCAACAGGAATTTCAGTACAATGGCAGACAATTAGGATCAGCAGATCATAATCTACAACAGTGAAAGTTGAAAACCACACTAAATACCTAGAAAAGTCACCATCAGTTGGAAACTGACCAATTTTCCATTCCCCAGTTTCGCTTTTTCAGCTCTTGATCATCAATTTGATTTAAGATTTGCTATGAACCCTTTTAATTTCGTGTGTTTATTTACTGCTGCGCCTAAGACTATGAAGAATTTTTGGTAATATAACCTCTGATCACATGGTTTGTTCCAACATCAGGGTGGTTGCAGGTACAGTGTCAATTTCAATTTTTATTGTGAAACCAGCTCATTATTTAATATTACAGAATACATCTAAGATTTACAGGAAAGCAACTGGGCTTAAGGTTGAAGATTTTCCACCTGTTGTGTGAAAGGCATCTTCAGTTCAAACTGAATGAAAGGACCAGTTCTTTCATGTTTGAAACACTAGATGGGTTTAAATGGGCTCTAATATTCTGATCATAGTTGGTTTAAAAACCCAAGCCAAATGAAAAACCTCATTTAGAATAAAAAACAAACAAACATCTAAAGCGAATAATTGGTTTGTATTTCACATTTTTGAGAGGAAGTTCTGTACTTCAGAGGTAGCTTGAATCATGACACTGTAGACAAAGCAATGGTATGAATGTGGGACACAAATCTTGGGATTGGAAGACTCAGGCTATGTTGATACTAATATTATGTTCCTCTTTGTCATTCTCTGCTTATCCGGGTCCTGGTCGCAGGGGCAGCAGCCTCCTCAAGGTAACCCAGACTGCCTTCTCCCTAGCCACATCCACCAGCCCTTCCAGAGGTGTTCCCAGGCATTCACAATGGACAGATTTAGCACCCACATCACCGTGGACACTGCCTCAATCTGCATGTCAGTCTCCTGCTCCATCCTACCCTCACTCATGAATAAGACCCTGAGGAACTTCAACTCAACTCCTCCACCTGAGGCAGGATCTCCCCCCCAACCCATTGTGAGCAGATCTACAAAACACATGTGAACTGGTAGGGCAAACTATATATATAAACTATATATAGAGAGTATGTGTTGGTGGGATTGAGGAGTTCCTCAAAGAATTTTTCCACCGTCCAACTATCCCCCAGTTGACTGTAGACAGTGTAACCAAGTTGCCACCCTTCCCCCTGAGGGGACAGACGGTTTGCCAGAGCTGATTGATGGTCATCCTCCATGGCCTCACCGACCCTCCTCCCCCTTGAGTTTTTGCCTCCCTTTCGTTTTTAATCTCAGCTAATGAAAATGTAATCTGTGATAATTTCAGTATAAAAATGTTGAGTAGCAAATCTTTCAGTTTTGACTAAATGCCTCCAACACAACATTGTTTGGTTTATAAATGTAACCAACAAGTAGCAATAAGATGCTTTTTACTTGAGTAAAGGATAATAGATCTCTTTTATACAGGAGGTATGGAAGCATTAGAACTTGGATGTGGTGGTGCGGTTGCAAGCCAAACTGTGGGAGGCAGCAATGCCCACAGCTCACTGCCTCAGCCATCACATTGCAAAAATAGTCAATAGATTTCATGCATCGTATAAGGTCTATCATTTCTCTTGTTTTTGAGTATTTACCCTTTTCACTTAGGAGGTATATGATGACAATACACAACAAAATGAATCAAATCAAAAGATCACATAAACAATGTCTCAGCAAGACATTTTCTCTCTCTCTCTCTCTCTCTCTCTCTCTGTCCCTCCATTCCTGTCAACATAATTTTTCTCTGAATCTCAACGGGCCATTAGTGAGCACACAGAGAAAAATTGAAAATAGACAAAAGACAATATGGGAAGGATCAGTGGTGCTTTTTTCTGTGTTGTCTGTGTTTTTGAAAGTGTTATTTCAATTAAGAAAGTGGATAAACTGCTGATTAATTCAGCACACTTCCCAATTACAGATCAAACAGGTCTCCAGGGGGCTGCAAAGCCACAAAGATGGCAGATGCCGTGCACATTCAGGCATATTTCATATGGCTATAAAATATTGAGCTGGTGTGTGGCGTTGTGGTACCGCTGGGTGTCTGTGTTGCTGGTATGTAAATCCGGCTGTGACACCCTGTCTGCGGCAGGAGACTGATATCTGGGACATGTTGGAAAACACCACAGGGAAAAAATGATGCAATTTGAAGCTAAGAGGCTCCAGACAAGTTGTGTCTCACATTCTGCTCACTAGAGCAGAGCAACATTAGTGCAACTT